>NW_027222395.1:3636363-3939393 GCF_041296265.1 Equus caballus
CGAGTAGGTGGCTCATGCATGCTCAGCTGGTGCTTCCGGCGTCTCTGGCACGTGGTTCTGGTGTGTCTGAGAGCTGGTTCTGGCATGTCCGGCAGATGATTCCGGAGTGCCCACCAAGTGGTTCTGGTATACCGGGCAGGTGATTTTGGCGTGTCAGGAAGTTGGTTCTGGCTAGTTGAGCAGGTGGATCAGGCGTGCTCGCCAGGGGGTTCAGGCTGGTCTGGCAGGTGGTTTCGGTCTGTTCGGGGAGTGGTTCCGGAATCTCAGGCACATGGTTCTGGCACGTGTGAGAGGTGGTTCCGGCAGGCCCGACAGGTGTTTCCATGGTGTCCGCCAAGTGGTTCTGGCATAGCTGGCAGGTGATGTTGGCGTGACCGGCAGGTGGTTCCAGCAAGCCTGGCAGGTGATACCGAAGACTTCACCAAATGGTTGTGGCGTAGCCGGCAGGTGATTTTGGCGTGTCCAGCGGGTGGTTTTGGCGAGTCGAGCAGGTGGTTCTGGCGTGCTCGGCAGGTGCTTCCGGTGTCATTGGCATGTGGTTCCGGCATGTCTGAGAGGTGGTTCCGGCATGCCCGGCAGGTCGTTCCAGAGAGTCTGCCGAGTGGTTCTGGAGCCAGCCCGGCAGGTGATTCTGAAGAGTTCACCAAATGCTTGTGACGTAGCCGGCAGGTGATTTTGGCGTGTCAGGAAGGTGGTTCCGGCTAGTTGAGCAGGTGGATCAGGCGTGCTCGCCAGGGGGTTCAGGCGGGTCTGGCAGGTGGTTTCGGTCTTTTCGGGGAGTGGTTCCGGCATCTCAGGCACATGGTTCCGGCACGTCTGAGAGGTGGTTCCGCCATGCCCAGCCGGTGATTCCGGAGTGTTCGCCAAGTGATTCTGGCGTAGCCGGCAGGTGATTTTGGCGTGTCCAGCAGGTGGTTCTCGGGAGTGGATCAGGTGGTTCCGGCATACTCGGCAGGTGGTACCGGCGTGTCCGGAACATGGTTCTGGCAAGTCTGAGAGGCGGTTCCGGCATGCCCGACAGGTGATTCCGGAGTGTTCGCCAAGTGGTTCTGGCGTAGCCGGCAGGTCATTTTGCATGTCCGACGGTGGTTCCGGCGAGTCGAGCCGGTGGTTCCGGCGTGTCCGGCAGGTGCTTCTGGCGTGACCGGCACGTCTGAGAGTTGGTTCCGGCATGCCCGACAGGTGATTCCGGAGTGTCCGGCATGTGGTTCTGGCACCTCTGAGAGGTGGTTGCGGCATGCCCGGCAGGTGGTTCGGGAGTGTCTGCCGAGTGGTTCTGGCGTAGCCGGCAGGTGATTCTGGCGTGTCCCCATGTGGTTCTGGGGAGTGGATCATGTGGTTCCGGCATACTCGGCAGGTGGTACCGGCGTGTCCGGAACATGGTTCTGGCAAGTCTGAGAGGTGGTTCTGGCATGCCCGACAGGTGATTCCGGAGTGTTCGCCAAGTGGTTCTGGCGTAGCCGGCAGGTCATTTTGCATGTCCGGCGGTGGTTCCGGCGAGTCGAGCCGGTGGTTCCAGCATGTCCAGCAGGTGTTTCCGGTCTGTCAGGCAGGTGGTTCTGGCGTGTCCGGCACGAGATTCTGGCACGTCTGAGAGGTGGTTCCGGCATGCCCGAAAGGTGATTCCGGAGTGTCCGCCACGTGGTTCTGGCGTACCCGGCAGGTGATTTTGGCGTGTCTGGCAGGTGTTTCTGGCAAGTCGAGCATTTGGCTCAGGCACGATCAGCAGGTGTTTCCGGCGTGTCTGGCACGTGGTTCTGGTGTGTCTGAGAGCTGGTTCTGGCATGTCCGGAAGATGATTCCGGAGTGTCCACCAAGTGGTTGTGGCATACCCGGCAGGTGATTTTAGCGTGTCAGGTAGGTGGTTCCGGCGAGTCGAGTAGGTGGTTCCGGCGTGCTCGGCAGGTGGTTCAGGCGGGTCTGGCAGGTGGTTTCGGTCTGTTCGGGGTGTGGTTCCGGCATCTCAGAGACATGGTTCTGGCACGTCTGATAGGTGGTTCCGGCAGGCCCGACAGGTGTTTCCATGGTGTCCGCCAAGTGGTTCTGGCATAGCTGGCAGGTGATGTTGTTGTGACCGACAGGTGGTTCCAGCCAGCCCGGCAGGAGATTCCGAAGAGTTCACCAAATGGTTGGGGCGTAGCCGGCAGGTGATTTTGGCGTGTCCAGCAGGTGGTTTTGGCGAGTCGAGCAGGTGGTTCTGGCGTGCTCGGCAGGTGCTTCCGGAGTCATTGGCATGTGTTTCCGGCATGTCTGAGAGGTGGTTCCGCCATGCCCGGCAGGTGATTCCGAGTGTTCGCCAAGTGATTCTGGCGTAGCCGGCAGGTGATTTTGCATGTCTGGCAATGGTTCCGGCGAGTCGAGCCGGTGGTTCCGGCATGTCCGGCGTGTGGTTCCGGCACGCCCGACAAGTGATTCCGGAGCGTCCGCCAACAGTTTCTGGCGTACGCGGCAGTTGATTTTCGCCTGTCCGACAGGTGTATCTTGCGAGTCGAGCAGGTGGCTGAGGCATGCTCAGCTGGTGCTTCCGGCGTCTCTGGCACGTGGTTCTGGTGTGTCTGAGAGCAGGTTCTGGCATCTCCGGCAGATGATTCCGGAGTTTCCACCAAGTGGTTCTTGTATACCTGGCAGGTGATTTTGGCGTGTCAGGAAGTTGGTTCCGGCTAGTTGAGCAGGTGGATCAGGCGTGCTCTCCAGGGGGTTCAGGCGGGTCTGGCAGGTGGTTTCGTTCTGTTCGGGGAGTGGTTCCGGCATCTCAGGCACATGGTTCTGGCACGTCTGAGAGGTGGTTCCGGCCGGCCCGACAGGTGTTTCCATGGTGTCCGCCAAGTGGTTCTGGCATAGCTGGCAGGTGATGTTGGCATGACCGGCAGGTGGATCCAGCAAGCCCGGCAGGTGATTCCGAACAGTTCACCAAATGGTTGTGGCGTAGCCGGCAGGTGATTTTGGCGTGTCCAGCAGGTGGTTTTGGCGAGTCGAGCAGGTGGTTCTGGCGTGCTCGGCAGGTGCTTCCTGTGTCATTGGCATGTGGTTCCGGCATGTCTGAGAGGTGGCTCCGCCATGCCCGGTATGTGATTCCGGACTGTTCCCCAAGTGGTTCTGGCATAGCCGGCAGGTGATTTTGCATGTCCGGCAATGGTTCCGGCGAGTCGAGCCGGTGGTTCCGGCATGGCCGGCAGGTGGTTCCGGCATGCCCGGCAGGTGATTCTGGAGTGTCCGGCATGTGGTTCTGGCACCTCTGATAGGTGGTTCCGGCATGCCCGGCAGGTGATACCGGAGTGTTCGCCAAGTGGTTCTGGCGTAGCCGGCAGGTGATTTTGCATGTCCGGCAATGGTTCCGGCGAGTCGAACCGGTGGTTCCGGAATGTCCGGCAGGTGGTTCCGCCATGTCCAGCACGTGGTTCCAGCATGCCCGGCAGGTGATTCCGGAGTGTCTGGCATGTGGTTCTGCAACCTCTGAGCGGTGGTTCCGGCATGCCCGGCAGGTGATACCGGAGTGTCCGGCATTTGGTTCTGGCACCTCTGAGAGGTGGTTCCGGAATGCCTGGCATGTGATTACGGAGTGTCTGCCGAGTGCTTCTGGCGTAGCCGGCAGTTGATTTTGGCGCGTCCACTAGGTGGTTCTGGGGAGTGGATCAGCTGGTTCCGGCATACTCGGCAGGTGGTACCGGCGTGTCCAGAACATGGTTCTGGCAAGTCTGAGAGGTGGTTCCGCCATGCCTGGCATGTGATTCCGGAGTGTTCGCCAAGTGGTTCTGGCGTAGCCGGCAGGTGATTTTGCATGTCCGGCAATGGTTCCGGCGAGTCGAGCCGGTGGTTCCGGCATGCCCGGCAGGTGATTCCGGAGTGTCCGGCATGTGGTTCTGGCACCTCTGAGAGGTGGTTCCGGCATGCCCGGCAGGTGATACCGGAGTGTTCGCCAAGTGGTTCTGGCGTAGCCGGCAGGTGATTTTGCATGTCCGGCAATGGTTCCGGCGAGTCGAGCCGGTGGTTCCGGAATGTCCGGCAGGTGGTTCCGGCATATCCGGCAGGTGATTCCGGAGTGTCCGGCATGTGGTTCTGGCACCTCTGAGAGGTGGTTCCGGCATGCCCGGCAGGTGATACCGGAGTGTCTGGCATTTGGTTCTGGCACCTCTGAGAGGTGGCTCCGGAATGCCTGGCATGTTATTCCGGAGTGTCTGCCGAGTGGTTCTGGCGTAGCCGGCAGTTGATTTTGGCGTGTCCACTAGGTGGTTCTGGGGAGTGGATCAGCTGGTTCCGGCATACTCGGCAGGTGGTACCGGCGTGTCCAGAACATGGTTCTGGCAATTCTGAGAGGTGGTTCCGGCACGCCCGACAGGTGATTCCGGAGCGTCCGCCAAGTGGTTCTGGCATAGCTGGCAGGTGATGTTGGCATGACCGGCAGGTGGTTTCTGCCAGTCAGGCAGGTGATTCCGAAGTGTTCACCAAATGGTTGTTGCGTATCCGGAAGGTGATTTTGGCGTGTCCAGCAGGTGGTTTTGGCGAGTCGAGCAGGTGGTTCTGGCGTGCTCGGCAGGTGCTTCCTGTGCCATTGGCATGTGGTTCCGGCATGTCTGAGAGGCGGTTCCCGCACGCCCGACACGTGATTCCGGAGCGTCCGCCAAGTGTTTCTGGCGTACCCGGCAGGTGATTTTGGCATGTCCGACAGGTGTTTCTTGCGAGTCGAGCAGGTGGCTCAGGCATGCTCAGCTGGTGCTTCCGGCGTCTCTGGCACGTGGTTCTGGTGTGTCTGAGAGCTGGTTCTGGCATGTCCGGCAGATGATTCCGGAGTGTCCACCAAGTGGTTCTGGTATACCTGGCAGGTGATTTTGGCGTGTCAGGAAGGTGGTTCCGGCTAGTTGAGCAGGTGGATCAGGCGTGCTCGCCAGGGTGTTCAGGCGGGTCTGGCAGGTGGTTTCGGTCTGTTCGGGGAGTGGTTCCGGCATCTCAGGCACATGCTTCTGGCACGTCTCAGAGGTGGTTCCGGCCGGACCGACAGGTGTTTCCGGAGTTTCCGCCAAGTGGTTCTGGCGTAGCTGAAATGTGATGTTGGCGTGATCGGCAGGTGGTTCCAGCCAGCCCGGCAGGTGATTCCGGCGTGTCTGCCGAGTGGTTCTGGCGTAGCCGGCAGGTGATTTTGGTGTGTCCAGCAGGTGGTTCCGTCGAGCTCAGCAGGTGGTACCGGCGTGTCCGGAACTTGGTTCTGGCACGTCTGAGAGATGGTTCCGGCATGCCTGGCAGGTGATTCCAGAGTGTCCGGCATGTGGTTCTGGCACCTCTGAGAGGTGGTTCCGGCATGCCCGGCAGGTGGTTCCGGAGTGTCTGCCGAGTGGTTCTGGCGTAGACGGCAGGTGATTCTGGCGTGTTCACGAGGTGGTTCTGGGGAGTGGATCAGGTGGTTCCGGCATACTCGGCAGGTGGTACCGGCGTGTCCGGAACATGGTTCTGGCAAGTCTGAGAGGTGGTTCCGGCCGGCCCGACAGGTGTTTCCGTGGTGTCCGCCAATTGGTTCTGGCATAGCTGGCAGGGGATGTTGGCGTGACCGGCAGGTGGTTCCAGCAAGCCAGGCTGGTGATTCCGAAGAGTTCACCAAATGGTTGTGGCGTAGCCGGCAGGTGATTCTGGCGTGTCCAACAGGTGGTTTTGGCGAGTCGAGCAGGTGGTTTTGGCGTGTCCGGCATGCGCTTCCGGTATCATTGGCATGTGGTTCCGGCATGTCTGAGAGGTGGTTCCACCATGCCAGGCAGGTGATTCCGGAGTGTTTGCCAAGTGGTTCTGGCGTAGCCGGCAGGTGATTTTGCATGTCCGGCAATGGTTCCGGCGAGTCGAGCCGGTGGTTCCGGCATGTCCAGCAGGTGGTTCCGGCATGCCCGGCAGGTGATTCCGGAGTGTCCGGCATGTGGTTCTGGCACCTCTGAGAGGTGGTTCCGGCATGCCCGGCAGGTGATACCGGAGTGTCCGGCATTTGGTTCTGGCAAGTCTGAGAGGTGGTTCCGGCATGCCAGACAGGTGATTCCGGAGTGTTCGCCAAGTGGTTCTGGCGTAGCCAGCAGGTCATTTTGCATGTCCAGCGGTGGTTCCGGCGAGTCGAGCCGGTGGTTCCGGCGTGTCCGGCAGGTGTTTCCGGTCTGTCCGGCAGGTGGTTCTGGCGTGTCCGGCACGAGGTTCTGGCACGTCTGAGAGTTGTTTCCGGCATGCCCGACAGGTGGTTCCGGAGTGTCCGCCACGTGGTTCTGGTGTACCCGGCAGGTGATTTTGGCGTGTCTGGCAGGTGTTTCTTGCAAGTCTATCATGTGGCTCAGGCATGATCAGCAGGTGATTCCGGCGTGTCCGGCACCTGGTTCTGGTGTGTCAGAGGGCTGGTTCTGGCATTTCCGGCAGATGATTCCGGAGTGTCCACCAAGTGGTTCTGGTACACCTGGCAGGTGATTTTGGCGTGTCTGGAAGGTGGTTCCGGCTAGTTGAGCAGGTGGATCAGACGTGATCAGCACGGGGTTCAGGCGGGTCTGGCAGGTGGTTTCGGTCTTTTCGGGGTGTGGTTCCGGCATCTCAGGCACATGGTTCTGGCACGTCTGAGATGTGGTTCCGGCTGGCTCTACAGGTGTTTCCGGAGTGTCCGCCAAGTGGTTCCGGCGTAGCTTAAAGGTGATGTTGGCGTGACCGGCAGGTGGTTCCAGCCAGCCCGGCAGGTGATTCCGGAGTGTTCGCCAAGTCGTTCTGGCGTAGCCGGCAGGTCATTTTGCATGTCCGGCGGTGGATCCGGCGAGTCGAGCCGGTGGTTCCGGCGCGTCCAGCAGGTGTTTCCGGTCTGTCCGGGAGGTGGTTCTGGCTGTCAGGCACGAGGTTCTGGCACGTCTGAGAGTTGATTCCGGCATGCCCCACAGGTGATTCCGGAGTGTCCACCACGTGGTTCTGGCGTACCCGGCAGGTGATTTTGGCGTGTCTGGCAGGTGTTTCTTGCAAGTCGAGTATTTGGCTCAGGCATGATCAGCAGGTGCTTCCGGCCTGTCCGGCACGTGGTTCTGGTGTGTCTGAGAGCTGGTTCTGGCATGTCCGGCAGATGATTCCGGAGTGTCCACCAAGTGGTTGTGGCATACCCGGCAGGTGATTTTAGCGTGTCAGGTAGGTGGTTCCGGCGAGTCGAGTAGGTGGTTCCGGCGTGCTCGGCAGGTGGTTCAGGCGGGTCTGGCAGGTTGTTTCGGTCTGTTCGGGGTGTGGTTCCGGCATCTCAGGCACATGGTTCTGGCACCTCTGATAGGTGGTTCCGGCCGGCCCGACAGGTGTTTCCATGGTGTCCGCCAAGTTGTTCTGGCATAGCTGGCAGGGGATGTTGGCGTGACCGGCAGTTGGTTCCAGCCAGCCCGGCAGGTGATTCCGAACAGTTCACCAAATGGTTGTGGCGTAGCCGGCAGGTGATTTTGGCGTGTCCAGCAGGTGGTTTTGGTGAGTCGAGCAGGTGGTTCTGGCGTGCTCGGCAGGTGCTTCCTGTGTCATTGGCATGTGGTTCCGGCATGTCTGAGAGGTGGTTCCGGCATGCCCGGCAGGTGATACCGGAGTGTCCGGCATTTGGTTCTGGCACCTCTGAGAGGTGGTTCCGGAAGGCCTGGCATGCGATTCCGGCGTGTCTGCCGAGTGGTTCTGGCGTAGCCGGCAGGTGATTTTGGCGTGTCCAGAACGTGGTTCCGGCAAGCTCGGCAGGTGGTTCCGGCGTGTCCGGAACATGGTTCTGGCACGTCTGAGAGATGGTTCCGGCATGCCCGGCAGGTGATTCCGGAGTGTCCGGCATTTGGTTCTGGCACCTCTGAGAGGTGGTTCCGGCATGCCCGGCAGTTGGTTACGGAGTGTCTGCCGAGTGGTTCTGGAGTAGCCGGCAGGTGATTCTGGCATATCCAGCAGGTGGTTCTGGGCAGTGGATCAGGTGGTTCCGGCATACTCGGCAGGTGGTACCGGCGTGTCCGGAACTTGGTTCTGGCAAGTCTGAGAGGTGGTTCCGGCATTCCCGACTGGTGATTCCGGACTGTTCGCCAAGTGGTTCTGGCGTAGCCGGCAGGTCATTTTGCATGTCCGGCGGTGGTTCCGGCGAGTCGAGCCGGTGGTTCCGGCGTGTCCAGCAGGTGTTTCCGAACTGTCCGGCATGTGGTTCTGGCGTGACCGGCACGAGGTTCTGTCACGTCTGAGAGTTGGTTCCGGCATGCCCGACAGGTGACTCCGGAGTGTCTGCCACGTGGTTCTGGCGTACCCGGCAGGTGATTTTGGCGTGTCTGGCAGGTGTTTCTTGCAAGTCGAGCATTTGGCTCAGGCATGCTCAGCAGGTGATTCCGGCGTGTCTGGCACGTGGTTCTGGTGTGTCTGAGAGCTGGTTCTGGCATGTCCGGAAGATGATTCCGGAGTGTCCACCAAGTGGTTGTGGCATACCTGGCAGGTGATTTTAGCGTGTCAGGTAGGTGGTTCCAACGAGTCGAGTAGGTGGTTCCGGCGTGCTCGGCAGGTGGTTCAGGCGGGTCTGGCAGGTGGTTTCGGCCTGTTCGGGGTGTGGTTCCGGCATCTCAGGCACATGGTTCTGGCACGTCTGATAGGTGGTTCCGGCCGGCCCGACAGGTGTTTCCAAGGTGTCCGCCAAATGGTTCTGTCATAGCTGGCAGGTGATGTTGGCGTGACCGGCAGGTGGTTCCAGCCAGCCCGGCAGGTGATTCCGAAGAGTTCACCAAATGGTTGTGGCCTAGCCGGCAGGTGATTTTGCCGTTTCCAGCAGGTGGTTTTGGCGAGTCGAGCAGGTGGTTCTGGCGTGCTCGGCAGGTGCTTCCGGTGTCATTGGCATGTGGTTCCGGCATGTCTGAGAGGTGGCTCCGCCATGCCCGGCAGGTGATTCCGGAGTGTTCGCCAAGTGGTTCTGGCGTAGCCAGCAGGTGATTTTGCATGTCTGGCAATGGTTCCGGCGAGTCGAGCCGGTGGTTCCGGCATGTCCGGCATGTGGTTCCGGCATGCCCGGCAGGTGATTCCGGAGTGTCCGGCATGTGGTTCTGGCACCTCTGAGAGGTGGTTCCGGCATGCCCGACAGGTGATACCGGAGTGTCCGGCATTTGGTTCTGGCACCTCTGAGAGGTGGCTCCGGAATGCCTGGCATGTGATTCCGGAGTGTCTGCCGAGTGGTTCTGGCGCAGCCGGCAGTTGATTTTGGCGTGTCCACTAGGTGGTTCTGGGGAGTGGATCAGCTGGTTCCAGCATACTCGGCAGGTGGTACCGGCGTGTCCAGAACATGGTTCTGGCAAGTCTCAGAGGTGGTTCCGGCACGCCCGACAGGTGATTCCGGAGCGTCCGCCAAGTGTTTCTGGCGTACCCGGCAGGTGATTTTGGCATGTCCGACAGGTGTTTCTTGCGAGTCGAGCAGGTGGCTCAGGCATGCTCAGCTGGTGCTTCCGGCGTCTCTGGCACGTGGTTCTGGTGTGTCTGAGAGCTGGTTCTGGCATGTCCGGAAGATGATTCCGGAGTGTCCACCAAGTGGTTCTGGTATACCTGGCAGGTGATTTTGGCGTGTCAGGAAGTTGGTTCCGGCTAGTTGAGCAGGTGGATCAGGCGTGCTGGCCAGGGGGTTCAGGCGGGTCTGGCAGGTGGTTTCGGTCTGTTCGGGGAGTGGTTCCGGCATCTCAGGCACATGGTTCTGGCACGTCTGAGAGGTGGTTCCGGCCGGCCCGACAGGTGTTTCCGGAGTGTCCGCCAAGTGGTTCTGGCATAGCTGGCAGGTGATGTTGGCGTGACCGGCAGGTGGTTCCAGAAAGCCCGGCAGGTGATTCCGAAGAGTTCACCAAATGGTTGTGTCCTAGCCGGCAGGTGATTTTGGCATGCCCAGCAGGTGGTTTTGGCTAGTCAAGCAGGTTGTTCTGGAGTGCTCGGCAGGTGCTTCCGGTGTCATTGGCATGTGGTTCCGGCATGTCTGAGAGGTGGTTCCGCCATTCCCGGGAGTTGATTCCGGAGTGTTCGCCAAGTGGTTCTGGCGTAGCCAGCAGGTCATTTTGCATGTCCGGCAATGGTTCCGGCGAGTCGAACCGGTGGTTCCGGCATGTCCAGCAGGTGGTTCTGGCATGCCCGGCAGGTGATTCCGGAGTGTCCGGCATGTGTTTCTGGCACCTCTGAGAGGTGGTTCCCGCATGCCCGGCAGTTGGTCACGGAGTGTCTGCCGAGTGGTTCTGGAGTAGCCGGCAGGTGATTCTAGCGTATCCAGCAGGTGGTTCTGGGGAGTGGATCAGGTGGTTCCGGCATACTCGGCAGGTGGTACCGGCGTGTCCGGAACTTGGTTCCGGCAAGTCTGAGAGGTGGTTCCGGCATGCCCGACAGGTGATTCCGGAGTGTTCGCCAAGTGGTTCTGGCGTAGCCGGCAGGTCATTTAGCATGTCAGGCGGTGGTTCCGGCGAGTCGAGCCGGTGGTTCCAGCGTGTCCAGCAGGTGCTTCCGGTCTGTCTGGCAGGTGGTTCTGGCGTGACCGGCACGAGGTTCTGGAACGTCTGAGAGTTGGTTCCGGCATGCCCGACAGGTGATTCCGGAGTGTCTGCCACGTGGTTCTGGCGTACCCGGCAGGTGATTTTGGCGTGTCTGGCAGGTGCTTCTTGCAAGTCGAGCATTTGGCTCAGGCATGCTCAGCAGGTGCTTCCGGCGTGTCTGGCACGTGGTTCTGGTGTGTCTGAGAGCTGGTTCTGGCATGTCCGGCAGATGATTCCGGAGTGTCCGCCAAATGGTTGTGGCATACCCGGCAGGTGATTTTAGCGTGTCAGGTCGGTGGTTCCAGCGAGTCGAGAAGGTGGTTCCGGCGTGCTCGGCAGGTGGTTCAGGTGGGTCTGGCAGGTGGTTTCGTTCTGTTCGCGGAGTGGTTCCGGCATCTCAGGCACATGGTTCTGGCACGTCTGATAGGTGGTTCCGGCCTGCCCGACAGGTGTTTCCATGGTTTCCGCCAAGTGGTTCTGTCATAGCTGGCAGGTGATGTTGCCGTGACCGGCAGGTGGTTCCAGCCAGCCCGGCAGGTGATTCCGAAGAGTTCACCAAATGGTTGTGGCCTAGCCGGCAGGTGATTTTGCCGTTTCCAGCAGGTGGTTTTGGCGAGTCGAGCAGGTGGTTCTGGCGTGCTTGGCAGGTGCTTCCGGTGTCATTGGCATGTGGTTCCGGCATGTCTGAGAGGTGGCTCCGCCATGCCCGGCAGGTGATTCCGGAGTGTTCGCCAAGTGGTTCTGGTGTAGCCGGCAGGTGATTTTGCATGTCCGGCAATGGTTCCGGCGAGTCGAGCCGGTGGTTCCGGCATGTCCGGCACGTGGTTCCGGCATGCCCGGCAGGTGATTCCGGAGTGTCCGGCATGTGGTTCTGGCACCTCTGAGAGGTGGCTCCGGAATGCCTGGCATGTGATTCCGGAGTGTCTGCCGAGTGGTTCTGGCGTAGCCGGCAGTTGATTTTGGCGTGTCCACTAGGTGGTTCTGGGGAGTGGATCAGGTGGTTCCAGCATACTCGGCAGGTGGTACCGGCGTGTCCAGAACATGGTTCTGGCAAGACTCAGAGGTGGTTCCGGCACGCCCGACAGGTGATTCCGGAGCGTCCGCCAAGTGTTTCTGGCGTACCCGGCAGGTGATTTTGGCATGTCCGACAGGTGTTTCTTGCGAGTCGAGCAGGTGGCTCAGGCATGCTCAGCTGGTGCTTCCGGCGTCTCTGGCACGTGGTTCTGGTGTGTCTGAGAGCTGGTTCTGGCATGTCCGGCAGATGATTCCGGAGTGTCCACCAAGTGGTTCTGGTATACCTGGCAGGTGATTTTGCCGTGTCAGGAAGTTGGTTCTGGCTAGTTGAGCAGGTGGATCAGGCGTGCTCTCCAGGGGGTTCAGGAGGGTCTGGCAGGTGGTTTCGGTCTTTTCGGGGAGTGGTTCCGGCATCTCAGGCACATGGTTCTGGCACGTCTGATAGGTGGTTCCGGCCTGCCCGACAGTTGTTTCCATGGTTTCCGCCAAGTGGTTCTGGCATAGCTGGCATGTGATGCTGGCGTGACCGGCAGGTGGTTCCAGCCAGCCCGGCAGGTGATTCCGAACAGTTCACCAAATGGTTGTGGCGTAGCCGGCAGGTGATTTTGGCGTGTCCAGCAGGTGGTTTTGGCGAGTCGAGCCGGTGGTTCTGGCGTGCTCGGCAGGTGCTTCAGGTGTCATTGGCATGTGGTTCCGGCATGTCTGAGAGGTGGTTCCGCCATGCCAGGCAGGTGATTCCGGAGTGTTCGCCAAGTGGTTCTGGTGTAGCCGCAGTTGATTTTGCATGTCCGGCATGGTTCCGGCGAGTCGAGCCGGTGGTTCCGGCATGTCCGGCAGGTGGTTCCGGCATGCCCAGCAGGTGATTCCGGAGTGTCCGGCATGTGGTTCTGGCACCTCTGAGTGGTTGTTCTGGCATGCCAGGGAGGTGATACCGGAGTGTCCTGCATTTGGTTCTGGCACCTCTGAGAGGTGGTTCCGGGATGCCTGGCATGTGATTCCGGAGTGTCTGCCGAGTGGTTCTGGCGTGTGCAGCAGGTGTTTCCCGTCTGTCCGGCAGGTGCTTCTGGCGTGTCCGGCACGAGGTTCTGGCACGTCTGAGAGTTGGTTCCGGCATGCCCAACAGGTGATTCCAGAGTGTCCGCCACGTGGTTCTGGCGTACCCGGCAGGTGATTTTGGCGTGTCTGGCAGGTGTTTCTTGCAAGTCGAGCATGCGGCTCAGGCATGATCAGCAGGTGCTTCCGGCCTGTCCGGCACGTGGTTCTGGTGTGTCTGAGAGCTGGTTCTGGCATGTATGGCAGCTGATTCCGGAGTGTCCACCAAGTGGTTGTGGCATACCCGGCAGGTGATTTTAGCGTGTCAGGTAGGTGGTTCCAACGAGTCGAGTAGGTGGTTCCGGCGTGCTCGGCAGGTGGTTCAGGCGGGTCTGGCAGGTGGTTTCGGTCTGTTCTGGGTGTGGTTCCGGCATCTCAGGCACATGGTTCTGGCACGTCTGATAGGTGGTTCCGGCCGGCCCGACAGGTGTTTCCATGGTGTCCGCCAAGTGGTTCTGTCATAGCTGGCAGGTGATGTTGCCGTGACCGGCAGGAGGTTCCAGCCAGCCCGGCAGGTGATTCCGAAGAGTTCACCAAATGGTTGTGGCCTAGCCGGCAGGTGATTTTGCCGTTTCCAGCAGGTGGTTTTGGCGAGTCGAGCAGGTGGTTCTGGCGTGCTCGGCAGGTGCTTCCGGTGTCATTGGCATGTGGTTCCGGCATGTCTGAGAGGTGGCTCCGCCATGACCGGCAGGTGATTCCGGAGTGTTCGCCAAGTGGTTCTGGTGTAGCCGGCAGGTGATTTTGCATGTCCGGCAATGGTTCCGGCGAGTCGAGCCGGTGGTTCCGGCATGTCCGGCAGGTGGTTCCGGGATGCCCGGCAGGTGATTCCGGAGTGTCCGGCATGAGGTTCTGGCACCTCTGAGAGGTGGTTCCGACATGCCCGGCATGTGATACCGGAGTGTCCAGCATTTGGTTCTGGCACCTCTGAGAGGTGGTTCCGGCATGCCCGGCAGGTGATTCCGGAGTGTCCGGCATGTGGTTCTGGCGTAGCTGAAAGATGATGTTGGCGTGACCGGCAGGTGGTTCCAGCCAGCCCGGCAGGTGATTCAGGAGTGTCTGCCGAGTGGTTCTGGCGTAGCCGGCAGGTGATTTTGGGGTGTCCAGCGGGTCTTTTTGGCGAGTCGAGCAGGTGGTTCTGGCGTGCTCGGCAGGTGCTTCCGGTGTCATTGGCATGTGGTTCCGGCATGTCCAGCAGGTGGTTCCGGCATGTCCGGCAGGTGATTCCGGAGTGTCCGGCATGTGGTTCTGGCACCTCTGAGAGGTGGTTCCGACATGCCCGGCAGGTGATACCGGAGTGTCCGGCATTTGGTTCTGGCACCACTGAGAGGTGGTTCCGGAATGCCTGGCGTGTGATTCCGGAGTGTCTGCCGAGTGGTTCTGGCGTAGCCGGCAGTTGATTTTGGCGTGTCCACTAGGTGGTTCTGGGGAGTGGATCAGCTGGTTCCGGCATACTCGGCAGGTGGTACCAGCGTGTCCACAACATGTTTCTGGCAAGTCGGAGATGTGCTTCCGTCACGCCCGACAGGTGATTCCGGAGCGTCCGCCAAGTGTTTCTGGCGTACCCGGCAGGTGATTTTGGCATGTCCGACAGGTGTTTCTTGCGAGTCGAGCAGGTGGCTCAGGCATGCTCAGCTGGTGCTTCCGGCGTCTCTGGCACGTGGTTCTGGTGTGTCTGAGAGCTGGTTCTGGCATGTCCGGCAGATGATTCCGGAGTGTCCACCAAGTGGTTCAGGTATACCTGGCAGGTGATTTTGGCGTGTAAGGAAGGTGGTTCCGGCTAGTTGAGCAGGTGGATCAGGCGTGCTCGCCAGGTGGTTCAGGAGGGTCTGGCACGTGGTTTCGGTCTGTTCGGGGTGTGGTTCCGGCATCTCAGGCACATGATTCTGGCACGTCTGAGAGGTGGTTCCGGCCGGCCCGACAGGTGTTTCCATGGTGTCCGCCAAGTGGTTCTGGCATAGCTTTCAGGTGATGTTGGCGTGACCGGCAGGTGGTTCCAGCCAGCCCGGCAGGTGATTCCGAAGTGTTCACCAAATGGTTGTGGCGTAGCCGGAAGGTGATTTTGGCGTGTCCAGCAGGTGGTTTTGGCTAGTTGAGCAGGTCGTTCTGGCGTGCTCGGCAGGTGCTTCCGGTGTCATTGGCATGTGGTTCCGGCATGTCTGAGAGGTGGTTCCGCCATGCCCGGCAGGTGATTCCGGAGTGTTTGCCAAGTGGTTCTGGCGTAGCCGGCAGGTGATTTTGCATGTCCGGCAATGGTTCCGGCATGTCCGGCAGGTGATTCCGGCATGTCCAGCAGGTGGTTCTGGGGAGTGGATCAGGTGGTTCCGGCATGCCCGGCACGTGATTCCGGAGTGTCCGGCATGTGGTTCTGGCACCTCTGAGTGGTTGTTCTGGCATGCCAGGCAGGTGATACCGGAGTGTCCGGCATTTGGTTCTGGCACCTCTGAGAGGTGGTTCCGGGATGCCTGGCATGTGATTCCGGAGTGTCGGCCGAGTGGTTCTGGCGTGTGCAGCAGGTGTTTCCGGTCTGTCCGGCAGGTGCTTCTGGCGTGTCCGGCATGAGGTTCTGGCACGTCTGAGAGTTGGTTCGGGCATGCCCGACAGGTGATTCCGGAGTGTCCGCCACGTGGTTCTGGCGTACCCGGCAGATGATTTTGGCGTGTCTGGCAGGTGTTTCTTGCAGTCGAGCATGTGGCTCAGGCATGATCAGCAGGTGCTTCCGGCCTGTCCGGCACGTGGTTCTGGTGTGTCTGAGAGCTGGTTCTGGCATGTATGGCAGCTGATTCCGGAGTGTCCACCAAGTGGTTGTGGCATACCCGGCAGGTGATTTTAGCGTGTCAGGTAGGTGGTTCCAACGAGTCGAGTAGGTGGTTCCGGCGTGCTCGGCAGGTGGTTCAGGCGGGTCTGGCAGGTGGTTTCGGTCTGTTCGGGGTGTGGTTCCGGCATCTCAGGCACATGGTTCAGGCACATCTGATAGGTGGTTCCGGCCGGCCCGAGAGGTGTTTCCATGGTGTCCGCCAAGTGGTTCTGTCATAGCAGGCAGGTGATGTTGCCGTGACCGGCAGGTGGTTCCAGCCAGCCCGGCAGGTGATTCCGAAGAGTTCACCAAATGGTTGTGGCCTAGCCGGCAGGTGATTTTGCCGTTTCCAGCAGGTGGTTTTGGCGAGTCGAGCAGGTGGTTCTGGCGTGCTCGGCAGGTGCTTCCGGTGTCATTGGCATGTGGTTCCGGCATGTCTGAGAGGTGGCTCCGCCATGCCCGGCAGGTGATTCCGGAGTGTTCGCCAAGTGGTTCTGGCGTAGCCGGCAGGTGATTTTGCATGTCCGGCAATGGTTCCGGCGAGTCGAGCCGGTGGTTCCGGCATGTCCGGCAGGTGGTTCCGGCATGCCCGGCAGGTGATTCCGGAGTGTCCGGCATGTGGTTCTGGCACCTCTGAGAGGTGGTTCCGGCATGCCCGACAGGTGATACCGGAGTGTCCGGCATTTGGTTCTGGCACCTCTGAGAAGTGGCTCCGGAATGCCTGGCATGTGATTCCGGTGTGTCTGCCGAGTGGTTCTGGCGTAGCCGGCAGGTGATTTTGGCGTGTCCAGCAGGTGGTTCTGGGGAGTCGAGCAGGTGGTTCTGGCGTGCTCGGCAGGTGCTTCCGGTGTCATTGGCATGTGGTTCCGGCATGTCTGAGAGGTGGCTCCGCCATGCCCGGCAGGTGATTCCGGAGTGTTCGCCAAGTGGTTCTGGCGTAGCCAGCAGGTGATTTTGCATGTCTGGCAATGGTTCCGGCGAGTCGAGCCGGTGGTTCCGGCATGTCCGGCATGTGGTTCCGGCATGCCCGGCAGGTGATTCCGGAGTGTCCGGCATGTGGTTCTGGCACCTCTGAGAGGTGGTTCCGGCATGCCCGACAGGTGATACCGGAGTGTCCGGCATTTGGTTCTGGCACCTCTGAGAGGTGGCTCCGGAATGCCTGGCATGTGATTCCGGAGTGTCTGCCGAGTGGTTCTGGCGCAGCCGGCAGTTGATTTTGGCGTGTCCACTAGGTGGTTCTGGGGAGTGGATCAGCTGGTTCCAGCATACTCGGCAGGTGGTACCGGCGTGTCCAGAACATGGTTCTGGCAAGTCTCAGAGGTGGTTCCGGCACGCCCGACAGGTGATTCCGGAGCGTCCGCCAAGTGTTTCTGGCGTACCCGGCAGGTGATTTTGGCATGTCCGACAGGTGTTTCTTGCGAGTCGAGCAGGTGGCTCAGGCATGCTCAGCTGGTGCTTCCGGCGTCTCTGGCACGTGGTTCTGGTGTGTCTGAGAGCTGGTTCTGGCATGTCCGGAAGATGATTCCGGAGTGTCCACCAAGTGGTTCTGGTATACCTGGCAGGTGATTTTGGCGTGTCAGGAAGTTGGTTCCGGCTAGTTGAGCAGGTGGATCAGGCGTGCTGGCCAGGGGGTTCAGGCGGGTCTGGCAGGTGGTTTCGGTCTGTTCGGGGAGTGGTTCCGGCATCTCAGGCACATGGTTCTGGCACGTCTGAGAGGTGGTTCCGGCCGGCCCGACAGGTGTTTCCGGAGTGTCCGCCAAGTGGTTCTGGCATAGCTGGCAGGTGATGTTGGCGTGACCGGCAGGTGGTTCCAGAAAGCCCGGCAGGTGATTCCGAAGAGTTCACCAAATGGTTGTGTCCTAGCCGGCAGGTGATTTTGGCATGCCCAGCAGGTGGTTTTGGCTAGTCAAGCAGGTTGTTCTGGAGTGCTCGGCAGGTGCTTCCGGTGTCATTGGCATGTGGTTCCGGCATGTCTGAGAGGTGGTTCCGCCATTCCCGGGAGTTGATTCCGGAGTGTTCGCCAAGTGGTTCTGGCGTAGCCAGCAGGTCATTTTGCATGTCCGGCAATGGTTCCGGCGAGTCGAACCGGTGGTTCCGGCATGTCCAGCAGGTGGTTCTGGCATGCCCGGCAGGTGATTCCGGAGTGTCCGGCATGTGTTTCTGGCACCTCTGAGAGGTGGTTCCCGCATGCCCGGCAGTTGGTCACGGAGTGTCTGCCGAGTGGTTCTGGAGTAGCCGGCAGGTGATTCTAGCGTATCCAGCAGGTGGTTCTGGGGAGTGGATCAGGTGGTTCCGGCATACTCGGCAGGTGGTACCGGCGTGTCCGGAACTTGGTTCCGGCAAGTCTGAGAGGTGGTTCCGGCATGCCCGACAGGTGATTCCGGAGTGTTCGCCAAGTGGTTCTGGCGTAGCCGGCAGGTCATTTAGCATGTCAGGCGGTGGTTCCGGCGAGTCGAGCCGGTGGTTCCAGCGTGTCCAGCAGGTGCTTCCGGTCTGTCTGGCAGGTGGTTCTGGCGTGACCGGCACGAGGTTCTGGAACGTCTGAGAGTTGGTTCCGGCATGCCCGACAGGTGATTCCGGAGTGTCTGCCACGTGGTTCTGGCGTACCCGGCAGGTGATTTTGGCGTGTCTGGCAGGTGCTTCTTGCAAGTCGAGCATTTGGCTCAGGCATGCTCAGCAGGTGCTTCCGGCGTGTCTGGCACGTGGTTCTGGTGTGTCTGAGAGCTGGTTCTGGCATGTCCGGCAGATGATTCCGGAGTGTCCGCCAAATGGTTGTGGCATACCCGGCAGGTGATTTTAGCGTGTCAGGTCGGTGGTTCCAGCGAGTCGAGAAGGTGGTTCCGGCGTGCTCGGCAGGTGGTTCAGGCGGGTCTGGCAGGTGGTTTCGTTCTGTTCGCGGAGTGGTTCCGGCATCTCAGGCACATGGTTCTGGCACGTCTGATAGGTGGTTCCGGCCTGCCCGACAGGTGTTTCCATGGTTTCCGCCAAGTGGTTCTGTCATAGCTGGCAGGTGATGTTGCCGTGACCGGCAGGTGGTTCCAGCCAGCCCGGCAGGTGATTCCGAAGAGTTCACCAAATGGTTGTGGCCTAGCCGGCAGGTGATTTTGCCGTTTCCAGCAGGTGGTTTTGGCGAGTCGAGCAGGTGGTTCTGGCGTGCTTGGCAGGTGCTTCCGGTGTCATTGGCATGTGGTTCCGGCATGTCTGAGAGGTGGCTCCGCCATGCCCGGCAGGTGATTCCGGAGTGTTCGCCAAGTGGTTCTGGTGTAGCCGGCAGGTGATTTTGCATGTCCGGCAATGGTTCCGGCGAGTCGAGCCGGTGGTTCCGGCATGTCCGGCACGTGGTTCCGGCATGCCCGGCAGGTGATTCCGGAGTGTCCGGCATGTGGTTCTGGCACCTCTGAGAGGTGGCTCCGGAATGCCTGGCATGTGATTCCGGAGTGTCTGCCGAGTGGTTCTGGCGTAGCCGGCAGTTGATTTTGGCGTGTCCACTAGGTGGTTCTGGGGAGTGGATCAGGTGGTTCCAGCATACTCGGCAGGTGGTACCGGCGTGTCCAGAACATGGTTCTGGCAAGACTCAGAGGTGGTTCCGGCACGCCCGACAGGTGATTCCGGAGCGTCCGCCAAGTGTTTCTGGCGTACCCGGCAGGTGATTTTGGCATGTCCGACAGGTGTTTCTTGCGAGTCGAGCAGGTGGCTCAGGCATGCTCAGCTGGTGCTTCCGGCGTCTCTGGCACGTGGTTCTGGTGTGTCTGAGAGCTGGTTCTGGCATGTCCGGCAGATGATTCCGGAGTGTCCACCAAGTGGTTCTGGTATACCTGGCAGGTGATTTTGCCGTGTCAGGAAGTTGGTTCTGGCTAGTTGAGCAGGTGGATCAGGCGTGCTCTCCAGGGGGTTCAGGAGGGTCTGGCAGGTGGTTTCGGTCTTTTCGGGGAGTGGTTCCGGCATCTCAGGCACATGGTTCTGGCACGTCTGATAGGTGGTTCCGGCCTGCCCGACAGTTGTTTCCATGGTTTCCGCCAAGTGGTTCTGGCATAGCTGGCATGTGATGCTGGCGTGACCGGCAGGTGGTTCCAGCCAGCCCGGCAGGTGATTCCGAACAGTTCACCAAATGGTTGTGGCGTAGCCGGCAGGTGATTTTGGCGTGTCCAGCAGGTGGTTTTGGCGAGTCGAGCCGGTGGTTCTGGCGTGCTCGGCAGGTGCTTCAGGTGTCATTGGCATGTGGTTCCGGCATGTCTGAGAGGTGGTTCCGCCATGCCAGGCAGGTGATTCCGGAGTGTTCGCCAAGTGGTTCTGGTGTAGCCGCAGTTGATTTTGCATGTCCGGCATGGTTCCGGCGAGTCGAGCCGGTGGTTCCGGCATGTCCGGCAGGTGGTTCCGGCATGCCCAGCAGGTGATTCCGGAGTGTCCGGCATGTGGTTCTGGCACCTCTGAGTGGTTGTTCTGGCATGCCAGGGAGGTGATACCGGAGTGTCCTGCATTTGGTTCTGGCACCTCTGAGAGGTGGTTCCGGGATGCCTGGCATGTGATTCCGGAGTGTCTGCCGAGTGGTTCTGGCGTGTGCAGCAGGTGTTTCCCGTCTGTCCGGCAGGTGCTTCTGGCGTGTCCGGCACGAGGTTCTGGCACGTCTGAGAGTTGGTTCCGGCATGCCCAACAGGTGATTCCAGAGTGTCCGCCACGTGGTTCTGGCGTACCCGGCAGGTGATTTTGGCGTGTCTGGCAGGTGTTTCTTGCAAGTCGAGCATGCGGCTCAGGCATGATCAGCAGGTGCTTCCGGCCTGTCCGGCACGTGGTTCTGGTGTGTCTGAGAGCTGGTTCTGGCATGTATGGCAGCTGATTCCGGAGTGTCCACCAAGTGGTTGTGGCATACCCGGCAGGTGATTTTAGCGTGTCAGGTAGGTGGTTCCAACGAGTCGAGTAGGTGGTTCCGGCGTGCTCGGCAGGTGGTTCAGGCGGGTCTGGCAGGTGGTTTCGGTCTGTTCTGGGTGTGGTTCCGGCATCTCAGGCACATGGTTCTGGCACGTCTGATAGGTGGTTCCGGCCGGCCCGACAGGTGTTTCCATGGTGTCCGCCAAGTGGTTCTGTCATAGCTGGCAGGTGATGTTGCCGTGACCGGCAGGAGGTTCCAGCCAGCCCGGCAGGTGATTCCGAAGAGTTCACCAAATGGTTGTGGCCTAGCCGGCAGGTGATTTTGCCGTTTCCAGCAGGTGGTTTTGGCGAGTCGAGCAGGTGGTTCTGGCGTGCTCGGCAGGTGCTTCCGGTGTCATTGGCATGTGGTTCCGGCATGTCTGAGAGGTGGCTCCGCCATGACCGGCAGGTGATTCCGGAGTGTTCGCCAAGTGGTTCTGGTGTAGCCGGCAGGTGATTTTGCATGTCCGGCAATGGTTCCGGCGAGTCGAGCCGGTGGTTCCGGCATGTCCGGCAGGTGGTTCCGGGATGCCCGGCAGGTGATTCCGGAGTGTCCGGCATGAGGTTCTGGCACCTCTGAGAGGTGGTTCCGACATGCCCGGCATGTGATACCGGAGTGTCCAGCATTTGGTTCTGGCACCTCTGAGAGGTGGTTCCGGCATGCCCGGCAGGTGATTCCGGAGTGTCCGGCATGTGGTTCTGGCGTAGCTGAAAGATGATGTTGGCGTGACCGGCAGGTGGTTCCAGCCAGCCCGGCAGGTGATTCAGGAGTGTCTGCCGAGTGGTTCTGGCGTAGCCGGCAGGTGATTTTGGGGTGTCCAGCGGGTCTTTTTGGCGAGTCGAGCAGGTGGTTCTGGCGTGCTCGGCAGGTGCTTCCGGTGTCATTGGCATGTGGTTCCGGCATGTCCAGCAGGTGGTTCCGGCATGTCCGGCAGGTGATTCCGGAGTGTCCGGCATGTGGTTCTGGCACCTCTGAGAGGTGGTTCCGACATGCCCGGCAGGTGATACCGGAGTGTCCGGCATTTGGTTCTGGCACCACTGAGAGGTGGTTCCGGAATGCCTGGCGTGTGATTCCGGAGTGTCTGCCGAGTGGTTCTGGCGTAGCCGGCAGTTGATTTTGGCGTGTCCACTAGGTGGTTCTGGGGAGTGGATCAGCTGGTTCCGGCATACTCGGCAGGTGGTACCAGCGTGTCCACAACATGTTTCTGGCAAGTCGGAGATGTGCTTCCGTCACGCCCGACAGGTGATTCCGGAGCGTCCGCCAAGTGTTTCTGGCGTACCCGGCAGGTGATTTTGGCATGTCCGACAGGTGTTTCTTGCGAGTCGAGCAGGTGGCTCAGGCATGCTCAGCTGGTGCTTCCGGCGTCTCTGGCACGTGGTTCTGGTGTGTCTGAGAGCTGGTTCTGGCATGTCCGGCAGATGATTCCGGAGTGTCCACCAAGTGGTTCAGGTATACCTGGCAGGTGATTTTGGCGTGTAAGGAAGGTGGTTCCGGCTAGTTGAGCAGGTGGATCAGGCGTGCTCGCCAGGTGGTTCAGGAGGGTCTGGCACGTGGTTTCGGTCTGTTCGGGGTGTGGTTCCGGCATCTCAGGCACATGATTCTGGCACGTCTGAGAGGTGGTTCCGGCCGGCCCGACAGGTGTTTCCATGGTGTCCGCCAAGTGGTTCTGGCATAGCTTTCAGGTGATGTTGGCGTGACCGGCAGGTGGTTCCAGCCAGCCCGGCAGGTGATTCCGAAGTGTTCACCAAATGGTTGTGGCGTAGCCGGAAGGTGATTTTGGCGTGTCCAGCAGGTGGTTTTGGCTAGTTGAGCAGGTCGTTCTGGCGTGCTCGGCAGGTGCTTCCGGTGTCATTGGCATGTGGTTCCGGCATGTCTGAGAGGTGGTTCCGCCATGCCCGGCAGGTGATTCCGGAGTGTTTGCCAAGTGGTTCTGGCGTAGCCGGCAGGTGATTTTGCATGTCCGGCAATGGTTCCGGCATGTCCGGCAGGTGATTCCGGCATGTCCAGCAGGTGGTTCTGGGGAGTGGATCAGGTGGTTCCGGCATGCCCGGCACGTGATTCCGGAGTGTCCGGCATGTGGTTCTGGCACCTCTGAGTGGTTGTTCTGGCATGCCAGGCAGGTGATACCGGAGTGTCCGGCATTTGGTTCTGGCACCTCTGAGAGGTGGTTCCGGGATGCCTGGCATGTGATTCCGGAGTGTCGGCCGAGTGGTTCTGGCGTGTGCAGCAGGTGTTTCCGGTCTGTCCGGCAGGTGCTTCTGGCGTGTCCGGCATGAGGTTCTGGCACGTCTGAGAGTTGGTTCGGGCATGCCCGACAGGTGATTCCGGAGTGTCCGCCACGTGGTTCTGGCGTACCCGGCAGATGATTTTGGCGTGTCTGGCAGGTGTTTCTTGCAGTCGAGCATGTGGCTCAGGCATGATCAGCAGGTGCTTCCGGCCTGTCCGGCACGTGGTTCTGGTGTGTCTGAGAGCTGGTTCTGGCATGTATGGCAGCTGATTCCGGAGTGTCCACCAAGTGGTTGTGGCATACCCGGCAGGTGATTTTAGCGTGTCAGGTAGGTGGTTCCAACGAGTCGAGTAGGTGGTTCCGGCGTGCTCGGCAGGTGGTTCAGGCGGGTCTGGCAGGTGGTTTCGGTCTGTTCGGGGTGTGGTTCCGGCATCTCAGGCACATGGTTCAGGCACATCTGATAGGTGGTTCCGGCCGGCCCGAGAGGTGTTTCCATGGTGTCCGCCAAGTGGTTCTGTCATAGCAGGCAGGTGATGTTGCCGTGACCGGCAGGTGGTTCCAGCCAGCCCGGCAGGTGATTCCGAAGAGTTCACCAAATGGTTGTGGCCTAGCCGGCAGGTGATTTTGCCGTTTCCAGCAGGTGGTTTTGGCGAGTCGAGCAGGTGGTTCTGGCGTGCTCGGCAGGTGCTTCCGGTGTCATTGGCATGTGGTTCCGGCATGTCTGAGAGGTGGCTCCGCCATGCCCGGCAGGTGATTCCGGAGTGTTCGCCAAGTGGTTCTGGCGTAGCCGGCAGGTGATTTTGCATGTCCGGCAATGGTTCCGGCGAGTCGAGCCGGTGGTTCCGGCATGTCCGGCAGGTGGTTCCGGCATGCCCGGCAGGTGATTCCGGAGTGTCCGGCATGTGGTTCTGGCACCTCTGAGAGGTGGTTCCGGCATGCCCGACAGGTGATACCGGAGTGTCCGGCATTTGGTTCTGGCACCTCTGAGAAGTGGCTCCGGAATGCCTGGCATGTGATTCCGGTGTGTCTGCCGAGTGGTTCTGGCGTAGCCGGCAGGTGATTTTGGCGTGTCCAGCAGGTGGTTCTGGGGAGTCGAGCAGGTGGTTCTGGCGTGCTCGGCAGGTGCTTCAGGTGTCATTGGCATGTGGTTCCGGCATGTCTGAGAGGTGGTTCCGCCATGCCAGGCAGGTGATTCCGGAGCGTCCGCCAAGTGTTTCTGGCGTACCCGGCAGGTGATTTTCGCCTGTCCGACAGGTGTATCTTGCGAGTCGAGCAGGTGGCTGAGGCATGCTCAGCTGGTGCTTCCGGCGTGTCTGGCACGTGGTTCTGGTGTGTCTGAGAGCTGTTTCTGGCATCTCTGGCAGATGATTCCAGAGTGTCCACCAAGTGGTTCTGGTAGACCTGGCAGGTGATTTTGGCGTGTCAGGAATTTGGTTCCGGCTAGTTGAGCAGGTGGATCAGGCGTGCTCGCCAGGGGGTTCAGGCGGGTCTGGCAGGTGGTTTCGGTCTGTTCGGGGAGTGGTTCCGGCATCTCAGGCACATGGTTCTGGCACGTCTGAGAGGTGGTTCCGGCCGGCCCGACAGGTGTTTCCGGAGTGTCCGCCAAGTGGTTCTGGCATAGCTGGCAGGTGATGTTGGCGTGACCGGCAGGTGGTTCCAGAAAGCCCGGCAGGTGATTCCGAAGAGTTCACCAAATGGTTGTGTCCTAGCCGGCAGGTGATTTTGGCATGCCCAGCCGGTGGTTTTGGCTAGTCAAGCAGGTTGTTCTGGAGTGCTCGGCAGGTGCTTCCGGTGTCATTGGCATGTGGTTCCGGCATGTCTGAGAGGTGGTTCCGCCATTCCCGGGAGTTGATTCCGGAGTGTTCGCCAAGCGGTTCTGGCGTAGCCAGCAGGTCATCTTGCATGTCCGGCAATGGTTCCGGCGAGTCGAACCGGTGGTTCCGGCATGTCCAGCAGGTGGTTCTGGCATGCCCGGCAGGTGATTCCGGAGTGTCCGGCATGTGTTTCTGGCACCTCTGAGAGGTGGTTCCCGCATGCCCGGCAGTTGGTCACGGAGTGTCTGCCGAGTGGTTCTGGAGTAGCCAGCAGGTGATTCTAGCGTATCCAGCAGGTGGTTCTGGGGAGTGGATCAGGTGGTTCCGGCATACTCGGCAGGTGGTCCCGGCGTGTCCGGAACTTGGTTCTGGCAAGTCTGAGAGGTGGTTCCGGCATGCCCGACAGGTGATTCCGGAGTGTTCGCCAAGTGGTTCTGGCGTAGCCGGCAGGTCATTTAGCATGTCCGGCGGTGGTTCCGGCGAGTCGAGCCGGTGGTTCCGGCGTGTTCAGCAGGCGTTTCCGGTCTGTCCGGCAGGTGGTTCTGGCGTGACCGGCACGAGGTTCTGGCACGTCTGAGAGTTGGTTCCGGCATGCCCGACAGGTGATTCCGGAGTGTCTGCCACGTGGTTCTGGCGTACCCGGCAGGTGATTTTGGCGTCTCTGGCAGGTGTTTCTTGCAAGTCGAGCATTTGGCTCAGGCATGCTCAGCAGGTGCTTCCGGCGTGTCTGGCACGTGGTTCTGGTGTGTCTGAGAGCTGGTTCTGGCATGTCCGGCAGATGATTCCGGAGTGTCCACCAAGTGGTTGTGGCATACCCGGCAGGTGATTTTAGCGTGTCAGGTAGGTGGTTCCAGCGAGTCGAGTAGGTGGTTCCGGCGTGCTCGGCAGGTGGTTCAGGCGGGTCTGGCAGGTGGTTTCGGTCTGTTCGCGGAGTGGTTCCGGCATCTCAGGCACATGGTTCTGGCACGTCTGATAGGTGGTTCCGGCCTGCCCGACAGGTGTTTCCATCGTGTCCGCCAAGTGGTTCTGGCATAGCTGGCAGGGGATGTTGGCGTGACCGGCAGGTGGTTCCAGCAAGCCAGGCTGGTGATTCCGAAGAGTTCACCAAATGGTTGTGGCGTAGCCGGCAGGTGATTCTGGCTTGTCCAACAGGTGGTTTTGGCGAGTCGACCAGGTGGTTCTGGCGTGTCCGGCATGCGCTTCCGGTATCATTGGCATGTGGTTCCGGCATGTCTGAGAGGTGGTTCCACCATGCCCGGCAGGTGATTCCGGAGTGTCTGGCAGGTGGTTCTGGCGTACCCGGCAGGTGATTTTGGCGTGTCTGGCAGGTGTTTCTTGCAAGTCGAGCATTTGGCACAGGCATGCTCAGCAGGTGCTTCCGGCGTGTCCGGCATGTGGTTCTGGCACCTCTGAGAGGTGGTTCCGGCATGCCCGACAGGTGATACCGGAGTGTCCGGCATTTGGTTCTGGCAAGTCTGAGAGGTGGTTCCGGCATGCCCGACAGGTAATTCCGGAGTGTTCGCCAAGTGGTTCTGGCGTAGCCAGCAGGTCATTTTGCATGTCCGGCGGTGGTTCCGGCGAGTCGAGCCGGTGGTTCCGGCGTGTCCGGCAGGTGTTTCCGGTCTGTCCGGCAGGTGGTTCTGGCGTGTCCGGCACGAGGTTCTGGCACGTCTGAGAGTTGGTTCCGGCATGCCCGACAGGTGATTCCGGAGTGTCCGACACGTGGTTCTGGTGTACCCGGCAGGTGATTTTGGCGTGTCTGGCAGGTGTTTCTTGCAAGTCTATCATGTGGCTCAGGCATGATCAGCAGGTGATTCCGGCGTGTCCGGCACCTGGTTCTGGTGTGTCAGAGGGCTGGTTCTGGCATTTCCGGCAGATGATTCCGGAGTGTCCACCAAGTGGTTCTGGTACACCTGGCAGGTGATTTTGGCGTGTCTGGAAGGTGGTTCCCGCTAGTTGAGCAGGTGGATCAGACGTGATCAGCACGGGGTTCAGGCGGGTCTGGCAGGTGGTTTCGGTCTTTTCGGGGTGTGGTTCCGGCATCTCAGGCACATGGTTCTGGCACGTCTGAGATGTGGTTCCGGCTGGCCCTACAGGTGTTTCCGGAGTGTCCGCCAAGTGGTTCCGGCGTAGCTTAAAGGTGATGTTGGCGTGACCGGCAGGTGGTTCCAGCCAGCCCGGCAGGTGATTCCGGAGTGCTCGCCAAGTGGTTCTGGCGTAGCCGGCAGGTGATTTTGCATGTCCGGCAATGGTTCCGGCGAGTCGAGCCGGTGGTTCCGGCATGTCCGGCAGGTGGTTCCGGCATGACCGGCAGGTGATTCCGGAGTGTCCGGCATGTGGCTCTGGCACCTCTGAGAGATGGTTCCGGCATGCCCGACAGGTGATTCCGGAGTGTCCGCCACGTGGTTCTGGCGTACCCGGCAGATGATTTTGGCGTGTCTGGCAGGTGTTTCTTGCAAGTCGAGCATGCGGCTCAGGCATGATCAGCAGGTGCTTCCGGCCTGTCCGGCACGTGGTTCTGGTGTGTCTGAGAGCTGGTTCTGGCATGTATGGCAGCTGATTCCGGAGTGTCCACCAAGTGGTTGTGGCATACCCGGCAGGTGATTTTAGCGTGTCAGGTAGGTGGTTCCAACGAGTCGAGTAGGTGGTTCCGGCGTGCTCGGAGGTGGTTCAGGCGGGTCTGGCAGGTGGTTTCGGTCTGTTCGGGGTGTGGTTCCGGCATCTCAGGCACATGGTTCAGGCACGTCTGATAGGTGGTTCCGGCCGGCCCGAGAGGTGTTTCCATGGTGTCCGCCAAGTGGTTCTGTCATAGCTGGCAGGTGATGTTGCCGTGACCGGCAGGTGGTTCCAGCCAGCCCGGCAGGTGATTACGAAGAGTTCACCAAATGGTTGGGGCCTAGCCGGCAGGTGATTTTGCCGTTTCCAGCAGGTGGTTTTGGCGAGTCGAGCAGGTGGTTCTGGCGTGCTCGGCAGGTGCTTCCGGTGTCATTGGCATGTGGTTCCAGCATGTCTGAGAGGTGGCTCCGCCATGCCCGGCAGGTGATTCCGGAGTGTTCGCCAAGTGGTTCTGGCGTAGCCAGCAGGTGATTTTGCATGTCCGGCAATGGTTCCTGCGAGTCCAGCCAGTGGTTCCGGCATGTCCGGCAGGTGGTTCCGGCATGCCCGGCAGGTGATTCCGGAGTGTCCGGCATGAGGTTCTGGCACCTCTGAGATGTGGCTCCGGAATGCCTGGCATCTGATTCCGGAGTGTCTGCCGAGTGGTTCTGGCGTAGCCGGCAGTTGATTTTGGCGTGTCCACTAGATGGTTCTGGGGAGTGGATCAGCTGGTTCCAGCATACTCGGCAGGTGGTACCGGCGTGTCCAGAACATGGTTCTGGCATTTCTCAGAGGTGGTTCCGGCACGCCCGAAAAGGTGATTCCGGAGCGTCCGCCAAGTGTTTCTGGCGTACCCGGCAGGTGATTTTGGCATGTCCGACAGGTGTTTCTTGCGAGTCGAGCAGGTGGCTCAGGCATGCTCAGCTGGTGCTTCCGGCGTCTCTGTCACGTGGTTCTGGTGTGTCTGAGAGCTGGTTCTGGCATGTCCGGCAGATGATTCCGGAGTGTCCACCAAGTGGTTCTGGTATACCTGGCAGGTGATTTTGGCGTGTCAGGAAGTTGGTTCCGGCTAGTTGAGCAGGTGGATCAGGCGTGCTCGCCAGGTGGTTCAGGCGGGTCTGGCAGGTGGTTTCGGTCTGTTCGGGGAGTGGTTCCGGCATCTCAGGCACATGGTTCTGGCACGTCTGAGAGGTGGTTCCGGCCAGCCCGACAGGTGTATCCGGAGTGTCCGCCAAGTGGTTCTGGCATAGCTGGCAGGTGATGTTGGCGTGACCGGCAGGTGGTTCCAGAAAGCCCGGCAGGTGATTCCGAAGAGTTCACCAAATGGTTGTGTCCTAGCCGGCAGGTGATTTTGGCATGCCCAGCCGGTGGTTTTGGCTAGTCAAGCAGGTTGTTCTGGAGTGCTCGGCAGGTGCTTCCGGTGTCATTGGCATGTGGTTCCGGCATGTCTGAGAGGTGGTTCCGCCATTCCCGGGAGTTGATTCCGGAGTGTTCGCCAAGTGGTTCTGGCATAGCCGGCAGGTCATTTTGCATGTCTGGCAATGGTTCCGGCGAGTCGAACCGGTGGTTCCGGCATGTCCAGCAGGTGGTTCTGGCATGCCCGGCAGGTGATTCCGGAGTGTCCGGCATGTGTTTCTGGCACCTCTGAGAGGTGGTTCCCGCATGCCCGGCAGTTGGTCACGGAGTGTCTGCCGAGTGGTTCTGGAGTAGCCGGCAGGTGATTCTAGCGTATCCAGCAGGTGGTTCTGGGGAGTGGATCAGGTGGTTCCGGCATACTCGGCAGGTGGTACCGGCGTGTCCGGAACTTGGTTCTGGCAAGTCTGAGAGGTGGTTCCGGCATGCCCGACAGGTGATTCCGGAGTGTTCGCCAAGTGGTTCTGGCGTAGCCGGCAGGTCATTTAGCATGTCCGGCGGTGGTTCCGGCGAGTCGAGCCAGTGGTTCCGGCGTGTCCAGCAGGTGTTTCCGGTCTGTCCGGCAGGGGGTTCTGGCGTGACCGGCACGAGGTTCTGGCACGTCTGAGATTTGGTTCCGACATGCCCAACAGGTGATTCCGGAGTGTCTGGCAGGTGGTTCTGGCGTACCCGGCAGGTGATTTTGGCGTGTCTGGCAGGTGTTTCTTGCAAGTCGAGCATTTGGCTCAGGCATGCTCAGCAGGTGCTTCCGGCGTGTCTGGCATGTGGTTCTGGGTGTCTGAGAGCTGGTTCTGGCATGTGCGGCAGATGATTCCGGAGTGTCCACCAAGTGGTTGTGGCATACCCGGCAGGTGATTTTAGCGTGTCAGGTAGGTGGTTCCAGCGAGTCGAGTAGGTGGTTCCGGCGTGCTCGGCAGGTGGTTCAGGCGGGTCTGGCAGGTGGTTTCGGTCTGTTTGCGGAGTGGTTCGGGCATCTCAGGCACATGGTTCTGGCACGTATGAGATTTGGTTCCGGCCGGCCCGACAGGTGTTTCCATGGTGTCCGCCAAGTGGTTCTGGCATAGCTGGCAGTTCATGTTGGCGTGACCGGCAGGTGGTTCCAGCCAGCCCGGCAGGTGATTCCGAAGAGTTCACCAAATGGTTGTGGCGTAGCCGGCAGGTGATTTTGGCGTGTCAGGAAGGTGATTCCGGCTAGTTGAGCTGGTGGATCAGGCGTGCTCGCCACTGGGTTCAGGCGGGTCTGGCAGGTGGTTTCGGTGTGTTCGGGTAGTGGTTCCTGCATCTCAGGTACTAGGTTCTGGCACGTCTGAGAGATGGTTCCGGCCGGCCGGAGAGGTGTTTCTGGAGTGTCCGCCAACTGGTTCTGGCGTAGCTGAAAGGTGATGTTGGCGTGACCGGCAGGTGGTTCCAGCCAGCCCGGCAGGTGAATCCGGAGTGTCTGCCGTGTGGTTCTGGCGTAGCTGGCAGGTGATTTTGAATGTCCGGCACTCGTTCGGGCGAGTCGAGCCGTTGGTTCCGGCATGTCCGGCAGGTGATTCCCGCATGTCCAGCAGGTGGTTCCGGCATGCCCGGCAGGTGATTCCGGAGTGTCCGGCATGTGGTTCTGGCGTAGCTGAAAGGTGATGTTGACGTGACCGGCAGGTGGTTCCAGCAAGCCCGGCAGGTGATTCCGAAGAGTTCACCAAATGGTTGTGGCGTAGCCGGCAGGTGATTTTTTTGTGTCCAGCGGGTGGTTTTGGCGAGTCGAGCAGGTGGTTCTGGCGTGCTCGGCAGGTGCTTCCGGTGTCATTGGCATGTGGTTAGAGCATGTCTGAGAGGTGGCTCCGCAATGCCCGGCAGGTGATTCCGGAGTGTTCGCCAAGTGGTTGTGGCGTAGCCGGCAGGTGATTTTGCATGTCCGGCAATGATTCCAGCGAGTCGAGCCGGTGGCTCCGGCATGTCCGGTAGGTGGTTCCGGCATGCCCGGCAGGTGATTCCGGAGTCTCCGGCATTTGGTTCTGGCACCTCTGAGAGGTGGTTCCGGAATGCCTGGCATGTGATTCCGGAGTGTCTGCCGAGTGGTTCTGGCGTAGCCGGCAGTTGATTTTGGCGTGTCCACTAGGTGGTTCTGGGGTGTGGATCAGCTGGTTCCGGCATACTCGGCAGGTGGTACCGGCGTGTCCAGAACATGGTTCTGGCAAGTCTGAGAGGTGGTTCCGGCACGCCCGACAGGTGATTCCGGAGCGTCCCCCAAGTGTTTCTGGCGTACATGGCAGGTGATTTTGGCATGTCCGACAGGTGTTTCTTGCGAGTCGAGCAGGTGGCTCAGGCATGCTCAGCTGCTGCTTCCGGCGTCTCTGGCACGTGGTTCTGGTGTGTCTGAGAGCTGGTTCTGGCATGTCCGGCAGATGATTCCGGAGTGTCCACCAAGTGGTTCTGGTATACCTGGCAGGTGATTTTGGCGTGTCAGGAAGGTGGTTCCGGCTAGTTGAGCAGGTGGATCAGGCGTGCTCGCCAGGGTGTTCAGGCGGGTCTGGCAGGTGGTTTCGGTCTGTGCGGGGAGTGGTTCCGGCATCTCAGGCACATGGTTCTGGCACGTCTGAGAGGTGGTTGCGGCTGGCCCGACAGGTGTTTCCGGAGTGTCCGCCAAGTGGTTCTGGCGTAGCTGAAAGGTGATGTTGGCGTGACCGGCAGGTGGTTCCTCCATGCCCGGCAGGTGATTCGGGAGTGTTCCCCAAGTGGTTCTGGCATAGCCGGCAGGTGATTTTGCATGTCCGGCAATGGTGCACGCGAGTCGAGCCGGTGGTTCCGGCATGTCCGGTAGGTGGTTCCGGCATGCCCGGCAGGTGATTCCGGAGTGTCCGGCATGTGGTTCTGGCACCTTTGAGAGGTGGTTCCGGCATGCCCGGCAGCTGATACTGGAGTGTTCGCCAAGTGGTTCTGGCGTAGCCGGCAGGTGATTTTGCATGTCCGGCATTGGTTCCGGCGAGTCGAGCCGGTATTTCCGGAATGTCCGGCAGGTGGTTCCGGCATGTCCGGCAGGTGGTTCCGGCATGCCCGGCACGTGATTCCGGAGTGTCCGGCATGTGGTTCTGGCACCTCTGAGAGGTGGTTCCGGCATGCCCGGCAGGTGATTCCGGAGTGTCTGGCTGCGGTTCTCGCACCACTGAGAGGTGGTTCCGGCATGCCCGGCAGGTGGTTCCGGAGTGTCTGCCGAGTGGTTCTGGCGTAGTCGGCAGGTGATTCTGGCTTGTCCAGCAGGTGGTTCTGGGGAGTGGATCAGGTGGTTCCGGCATACTCTTCAGGTCGTACCAGCGTGTCCGGAACATGGTTCTGGCAAGTCTGAGAGGCGGTTCCGGCATGCCCGACAGGTGATTCCGGAGTGTTCGCCAAGTGGTTCTGGTGTAGCCGGCAGGTCATTTTGCATGTCCGGCGGTGGTTCCGGCGAGTCGAGCCGGTGGTTCCAGCGTGTCCGGCAGGTGGTTCTGGCGTGACCGGCACGAGGTTCTGGCACGTCTGAGAGTTGGTACCGGAATGCCCGACAGGTGATTCCGGAGTGTCCGCCACGTGGTTCTGGCGTACCCGGCAGGTGATTTAGGCGTGTCTGGCAGGTGTTTCTCACAAGTCGAGCATTTGGCTCAGGCATGCTCAGCAGGTGCTTCCGGCGTGTCTGGCACGTGGTTCTGGTGTGTCTGAGAGCTGGTTCTGGCATGTCCGGCAGATGATTCCGGAGTGTCCACCAAGTGGTTGTGGCATACCCAGCAGGTGATTTTAGCGTGTCAGGTAGGTTGTTCAAGCGAGTCGAGTAGGTGGTTCCGGCGTGCTCGGCAGGTGGTTCAGGCGGGTGTGGCAGGTGGTTTCAGTCTGTTCGGGGTGTGGTTCCGGCATCTCAGGCACATGGTTCTGGCACCTCTGATAGGTGGTTCCGGCCGGCCCGACAGGTGTTTCCCTGGTGTCCGCCAAGTGGTTCTGGCATAGCTGGCAGGTGATTTTGGCGTGACCAGCAGGTGGTTCCAGCCAGCCCGGCAGGTGATTCCGAAGAGTTCACCAAATGGTTGTGGCGTAGCCGACAGGTGATTTTGGCGTGTCCAGCAGGTTGTTTTGGCGAGTCGAGCAGGTGGTTCTGGCGTGGCGGCTGGTGCTTCCGGTGTCATTGGCATGTGGTTCCGGCATGTCTGAGAGGTGGTTCCGGCATGCCCGGCAGGTGGTTCCGGAGAGTCTGCCGAGTGGTTCTCGAGCCAGCCCGGCAAGTGATTCCGAAGAGTTCACCAAATGGTTGTGGCGTAGCCGGCAGGTTATTTTGGCGTGTCCAGCAGGTGGTTCCGGCGAGCTCGGCAGGTGGTACCGGCGTGTCCAGAACATGGTTCTGGCAAGTCTGAGAGGTGGTTCCGGCACGCCCGACAGGTGATTCCGGAGCGTCGCCAAGTGTTTCTGGCGTACCCGGCAGGTGATTTTGGCATGTCCGATAGGTGTTTCTTGCGAGTCGAGCAGGAGGCTCAGGCATGCTCAGCTGGTGCTTCCGGCGTCTCTGGCACGTGGTTCAGGTGTGTCTGAGAGCTGGTTCTGGCATCTCCGGCAGATGATTCTGGAGTGTCCACCAAGTGGTTCTGGTATACCTGGCAGGCTATTTTGGCGTGTCAGGAAGGTGGTTCCGGGTAGTCGAGCAGGTGGATCAGGCGTGCTCGCCAGGGGGTTCAGGCGGGTCTGGCAGGTGGTTTCGGTCCGTTCGGGGAGTGGTTCCGGCTTCTGAGGCACATGGTTCTGGCACGTCTGAGAGGTGGTTCCGGCCGGCTCAACAGGTGCTTCCGGAGTGTCCGCTAAGTGGTTCTGGCGTAGCTGAAAGTTGATGTTGGCGTGACCGGCAGGTGGTTCCAGCCGGACTGGCAGGTGATTCCGGAGTGTTTGCCGAGTGGTTCTGGCGTACCCGGCAGGTGATTTTGGCGTGTCCAGCAGGTGGTTCCGGCGAGCTCGGCAGGTGGTACCGGCGTGTCCGGCACATGCTTCTGGCACGTCTGAGAGATGGTTCCGGCATGCCCGGCATGTGATTCCGGAGTGTCAACCAAGTGGTTCTGGTATACCAGGCAGGTGATTTTGTCGTGTCAGGAAGGTGGTTCCGGCTAGTTGAGCAGCTGGATGAGGCGTGCTCGCCAGGGGGTTCAGGCGGGTCTGGCCGTTGGTTTCGGTCAGTTCGGGGAGTGGTTCCGGCATCTCAGGCACATGGTTCTGGCACGTCTGAGAGGTGGTTCCGGCATGCCCGACAGGTGATTCCGGAGTGTTCGCCAAGTGGTTCTGGCGTAGCCGGCAGGTCATTTTGCATGTCCGGCGGTGGTTCTGGCGAGTCAAGCCGGTGGTTCCGGCGTGTCCGGCAGGTGTTTCCGGTCTGTCCGGCACGTGGTTCTGGCGTGTCCGGCACGAGGTTCTGGCACGTCTGAGAGTTGGTTCCGGCATGCCCGACAGGTGATTCCGGAGAGTCCGCCACGTGGTTCTGGCGTACCCGGCAGGTGATTTTGGCGTGTCTGGCAGGTGTTTCTTGCAAGTCGAGCATGTGGCTCAGGCATGATCAGCAGGTGCTTCCGGCGTGTCCGGCACGTGGTTCTGGTGTGTCAGAGGGCTGGTTCTGGCATTTCTGGCAGATGATTCCGGAGTGTCCACCAAGTGGTTCTGGTAGACCTGGCAGGTGATTTTGGCGTGTCAGGAAGGTGGTTCCGGCTAGTTGAGCAGGTGGATCAGGCGTGCTCGCCAGGGGGTTCAGGCGGGTCTGGCAGGTGGTTTCGGTCTGTTCGGGGAGTGGTTCCGGCATCTCAGGCACATGGTTCTGGCACGTCTGAGAGGTGTTTCCGGCCGGCCGGAGAGGTGTCTCCGGAGTGTCCGCCAAGTGGTTCTGGCTTAGCTGAAAGGTGATGTTGGCGTGACCGGCAGGTGGTTCCAGCCAGCGCGGCAGGTGAATTCCGGAGTGTCTGCCGTGTGGTTCTGGCGTAGCTGGCAGGTGATTTTGGCGTGTCCAGCAGGTGGTTCTGGCCAGCTCCCCAGGAGGTACCAGCGTGGCCGGAACATGGTTCTGGCACGTCTGAGAGATGGTTCCGGCATACCCGGCAGGTGATTCCGGAGTGTCCGGCATGTGGTTCTGGCACCTCTGAGAGGTGGTTCCGGCATGCCCGGCAGGTGGTTCCGGAGTGTTTGCCAAGTGGTTCTGGCGTAGCAGGCAGGTCATTTTGCATGTCCGGCGGTGGTTCCGGGGAGTCGAGCCGGTGGTTCCGGCGTGTCCGGCAGGTGGTTCCGGAGTGTCTGCCGAGTGGTTCTGGCGTAGTCGGCAGGTGATTCTGGCGTGTCCAGTAGGTGGTTTTGGGGAGTGTATAAGGTGGTTCCGGTATACTCGGCAGGTGGTACCGGCGTGTCCGGAACATGGTTCCGGCAAGTCTGAGAGGCGGTTCCGGCATGCCCGAAAGGTGATTCCGGAGTGTTCGCCAAGTGGTTCTGGCGTAGCCAGCAGGTCATTTTGCATGTCCGGCGGTGGTTCCGGCGAGTCGAGCCGGTGGTTCCGGCGTGTCCGGCAGGTGGTTCTGGGGTGACCGGCACGAGGTTCTGGCACGTCTGAGAGTTGGTTCCGGCATGCCCAACAGGTGATTCCGGAGTGTCTGCCACGTGGTTCTGGCGTACCCGGCAGGTGATTTTGGCGTGTCTGGCAGGTGTTTCTTGCAAGTCGAGCATTTGGCTCAGGCATGCTCAGCAGGTGCTTCCGGCGTGTCTGGCACGTGGTTCTGGTGTGTCTGAGAGCTGGTTCTGGCATGTCCGGCAGATGATTCCGGAGTGTCCACCAAGTGGTTGTGGCATACCCGGCAGGTGATTTTAGCATGTCAGGTAGGTGGTTCCAGCGAGTCGAGTAGGTGGTTCCGGCGTGCTCGACAGGTGGTTCAGGCGGGTCTGGCAGGTGGTTTCGGTCTGTTCGGGGAGTGGTTCCGGCATCTTAGGCACATGGTTCTGGCACGTCTGAGAGGTGTTTCCGGCCGGCCATAGAGGTGTTTCCAGAGTGTCCGCCAAGTGGTTCTGGCTTAGCTGAAAGGTGATGTTGGCGTGACCGGCAGGTGGTTCCATCCAGCCCGGCAGGTGAATTCCGGAGTGTCTGCCGTGTGGTTCTGGCGTTGCTGGCAGGTGATTTTGGCGTGTCCAGCAGGTGGTTCTGGCAAGCTCGGCAGGAGGTACCAGCGTGTCCGGAACATGGTTCTGGCACGTCTGAGAGATGGTTCCGGCATGCCAGGCAGGTGATTCCGGAGTGTCCGGCATGTGGATCTGGCACCTCTGAGAGGTGGTTCCGGCATGCCCGGCAGGTGGTTCCGGAGTGTTCGCCAAGTGGTTCTGGCATAGCTGGCAGGTGATGTTGGCGTGACCGGCAGGTGGTTCCAACCAGCCCGGCAGGTGATTCCGAAGTGTTCACCAAATGGTTGTGGGGTAGCCGGCAGGTGATTTTGGCGTGTCCGGCAGGTGGTTTTGGCGAGTCGATCAGGTGGTTCTGGCGTGCTCGGCAGGTGCTTCCGGTGTCATTGGCATGCGGTTCCGACATGTCTGAGAGGTGGTTCCGCCATGCCCGGCAGGTGATTCCGGAGTGTTCCCCAAGTGGTTCTGGCATAGCTGGCAGGTGATTTTGCATGTCCGGCAATGGTTCCGGCGAGTCGAGCCGGTGGTTCCGGCATGTCCGGCAGGTGGTTCCGGCATGCCCAGCAGGTGATTCCGGAGTGTCCGGCATGTGGTTCTGGCACCTCTTAGAGGTGGTTCCGGCATGCCAGGCAGCTGATACCGGAGTGTTCGCCAAGTGGTTCTGGCATAGCCGGCAGGTGATTTTGAATGTCCGGCAATGGTTCAGGCGAGTCGAGCCGTGGTTCCGGAATGTCCGGCATGTGGTTCGGGCATGTCCGGCAGGTGGTTCCGGCATGTCCAACACGTGGTTCCAGCATGCCTGGCAGGTGATTCCGGAGTGTCCGGCATGTGGTTCTGGCACCTCTGAGAGGTGGTTCCGGCATGCCCGGCAATTGATACTGGAGTCTCCGGCATTTGGTTCTGGCACCTCTGAGAGGTGGTTCCGGAATGCCTGGCATGTGATTCCGGAGTGTCTGCCGAGTAGTTCTGTCGTAGCCGGCAGTTGATTTTGGCGTGTCCACTAGGTGGTTCTGGGGAGTGGATCAGCTGGTTCCGGCATACTCGGCAGGTGGTACCGACGTGTCCAGAACATGGTTCTGGCAAGTCTGAGAGGTGGTTCCGGCACGCCCGACAGGTGATTCCGGAGCGTCCGCCAAGTGTTTCTGGCGTACCCGGCAGGTGATTTTCGCCTGTCCGACAGGTGTATCTTGCGAGTCGAGCAGGTGGCTGAGGCATGCTCAGCTGGTGCTTCCGGCGTCTCTGGCACGTGGTTCTGGTGTGTCTGAGAGCTGGTTCTGGCATCTCCGGCAGATGATTCCGGAGTGTCCACCAAGTGGTTCTTGTATACCTGGCAGGTGATTTTGGCGTGTCAGGAAGTTGGTTCCGGCTAGTTGAGCAGGTGGATCAGGCGTGCTCGCCAGGGGGTTCAGGCGGGTCTGGCCGGTGGTTTCGGTCAGTTCGGGGAGTGGTTCCGGCATCTCAGGCACATGGTTCTGGCACGTCTGAGAGGTGGTTCCGGCATGCCCGACAGGTGATTCCGGAGTGTTCGCCAAGTGGTTCTGGCGTAGCCGGCAGGTCATTTTGCATGTCCGGCGGTGGTTCTGGCGAGTCAAGCCGGTGGTTCCGGCGTGTCCGGCAGGTGTTTCCGGTCTGTCCGGCACGTGGTTCTGGCGTGTCCGGCACGAGGTTCTGGCACGTCTGAGAGTTGGTTCCGGCATGCCCGACAGGTGATTCCGGAGAGTCCGCCACGTGGTTCTGGCGTACCCGGCAGGTGATTTTGGCGTGTCTGGCAGGTGTTTCTTGCAAGTCGAGCATGTGGCTCAGGCATGATCAGCAGGTGCTTCCGGCGTGTCCGGCACGTGGTTCTGGTGTGTCAGAGGGCTGGTTCTGGCATTTCTGGCAGATGATTCCGGAGTGTCCACCAAGTGGTTCTGGTAGACCTGGCAGGTGATTTTGGCGTGTCAGGAAGGTGGTTCCGGCTAGTTGAGCAGGTGGATCAGGCGTGCTCGCCAGGGGGTTCAGGCGGGTCTGGCAGGTGGTTTCGGTCTGTTCGGGGAGTGGTTCCGGCATCTCAGGCACATGGTTCTGGCACGTCTGAGAGGTGTTTCCGGCCGGCCGGAGCGGTGTTTCCGGAGTGTCCGCCAAGTGGTTCTGGCTTAGCTGAAAGGTGATGTTGGCGTGACCGGCAGGTGGTTCCAGCCAGCCCGGCAGGTGAATTCCGGAGTGTCTGCCGTGTGGTTCTGGCGTTGCTGGCAGGTGATTTTGGCGTGTCCAGCAGGTGGTTCTGGCCAGCTCGGCAGGAGGTACCAGCGTGTCCGGAACATGGTTCTGGCACGTCTGAGAGATGGTTCCGGCATGCCAGGCAGGTGATTCCGGAGTGTCCGGCATGTGGTTCTGGCACCTCTGAGAGGTGGTTCCGGCATGCCCAGCAGGTGGTTCTGGAGTGTTCGCCAAGTGGTTCTGGCATAGCTGGCAGGTGATGTTGGCGTGACCGGCAGGTGGTTCCAGCCAGCCCGGCAGGTGATTCCGAAGTGTTCACCAAATGGTTGTGGGGTAGCCGGCAGGTGATTTTGGCGTGTCCGGCAGGTGGTTTGGGCGAGTCGAGCAGGTGGTTCTGGCGTGCTCGGCAGGTGCTTCCGGTGTCATTGGCATGCGGTTCCGGCATGTCTGAGAGGTGGTTCCGCCATGCCCGGCAGCTGATTCCGGAGTGTTCCCCAAGTGGTTCTGGCATAGCTGGCAGGTGATTTTGCATGTCCGGCAATGGTTCCGGCGAGTCGAGCCGGTGGTTCCGGCATGTCCGGCAGGTGGTTCCGGCATGCCCAGCAGGTGATTCCGGAGTGTCCGGCATGTGGTTCTGGCACCTCTGAGAGGTGGTTCCGGCATGCCCGACAGGTAATTCCGGAGTGTTCGCCAAGTGGTTCTGGCGTAGCCAGCAGGTCATTTTGCATGTCCGGCGGTGGTTCCGGCGAGTTGAGCCGGTGGTTCCGGCATGTCCGGCACGTGGTTCCGGCATGATCGGCAGGTGATTCCGGAGTGTCCGGCATGTGGTGCTGGCACCTCTGAGAGGTGGTTCCGGCATGCCCGGCAGGTGATACCGGAGTGTCCGGCATTTGGTTCTGGCAAGTCTGAGAGGTGGTTCCGGCATGCCCGACAGGTAATTCCGGAGTGTTCGCCAAGTGGTTCTGGCGTAGCCAGCAGGTCATTTTGCATGTCCGGCGGTGGTTCCGGCGAGTCGAGCCGGTGGTTCCGGCGTGTCCGGCAGGTGTTTCCGGTCTGTCCGGCAGGTGGTTCTGGCGTGTCCGGCACGAGGTTCTGGCACGTCTGAGAGTTGGTTCCGGCATGCCCGACAGGTGATTCCGGAGTGTCCGCCACGTGGTTCTGGTGTACCCGGCAGGTGATTTTGGCGTGTCTGGCAGGTGTTTCTTGCAAGTCTATCATGTGGCTCAGGCATGATCAGCAGGTGATTCCGGCGTGTCCGGCACCTGGTTCTGGTGTGTCAGAGGGCTGGTTCTGGCATTTCCGGCAGATGATTCCGGAGTGTCCACCAAGTGGTTCTGGTACACCTGGCAGGTGATTTTGGCGTGTCTGGAAGGTGGTTCCGGCTAGTTGAGCAGGTGGATCAGACGTGATCAGCACGGGGTTCAGGCGGGTCTGGCAGGTGGTTTCGGTCTTTTCGGGGTGTGGTTCCGGCATCTCAGGCACATGGTTCTGGCACGTCTGAGATGTGGTTCCGGCTGGCCCTACAGGTGTTTCCGGAGTGTCCGCCAAGTGGTTCTGGCGTAGCTTAAAGGTGATGTTGGCGTGACCGGCAGGTGGTTCCAGCCAGCCCGGCAGGTGATTCCGGAGTGTTCGCCAAGTGGTTCTGGCGTAGCCGGCATGTCATTTTGCATGTCCGGCGGTGGATCCGGCGAGTCGAGCCGGTGGTTCCGGCGCGTCCAGCAGGTGTTTCCGGTCTGTCCGGGAGGTGGTTCTGGCTGTCCGGCACGAGGTTCTGGCACGTCTGAGAGTTGATTCCGGCATGCCCCACAGGTGATTCCGGAGTGTCCGCCACGTGGTTCTGGCGTACCTGGCAGGTGATTTTGGCGTGTCTGGCAGGTGTTTCTTGCAAGTCGAGTATTTGGCTCAGCCATGATCACAGGTGCTTCCGGCCTGTCCGGCACGTGGTTCTGGTGTGTCTGAGAGCTGGTTCTGGCATGTCCGGCAGATGATTCCGGAGTGTCCACCAAGTGGTTGTGGCATACCCGGCAGGTGATTTTAGCGTGTCAGGTAGGTGGTTCCGGCGAGTCGAGTAGGTGGTTCCGGCGTGCTCGGCAGGTGGTTCAGGCGGGTCTGGCAGGTGGTTTCGGTCTGTTCGGGGTGTGGTTCCGGCATCTCAGGCACATGGTTCTGGCACCTCTGATAGGTGGTTCCGGCCGGCCCGACAGGTGTTTCCATGGTGTCCGCCAAGTGGTTCTGGCATAGCTGGCAGGGGATGTTGGCGTGACCGGCAGTTGGTTCCAGCCAGCCCGGCAGGTGATTCCGAACAGTTCACCAAATGGTTGTGGCGTAGCCGGCAGGTGATTTTGGCGTGTCCAGCAGGTGGTTTTGGCGAGTCGAGCAGGTGGTTCTGGCGTGCTCGGCAGGTGCTTCCTGTGTCATTGGCATGTGGTTCCGGCATGTCTGAGAGGTGGTTCCGGCATGCCCGGCAGGTGATACCGGAGTGTCCGGCATTTGGTTCTGGCACCTCTGAGAGGTGGTTCCGGAAGGCCTGGCATGTGATTCCGGAGTGTCTGCCGAGTGGTTCTGGCGTAGCCGGCAGGTGATTTTGGCGTGTCCAGCACGTGGTTCCGGCAATCTCGGCAGGTGGTTCCGGCGTGTCCGGAACATGGTTCTGGCACGTCTGAGAGATGGTTCCGGCATGTCCGGCAGGTGATTCCGGAGTGTCCGGCATTTGGTTCTGGCACGTCTGAGAGGTGGTTCCGGCATGCCCGGCAGTTGGTTACGGAGTGTCTGCCGAGTGGTTCTGGAGTAGCCGGCAGGTGATTCTGGCATATCCAGCAGGTGGTTCTGGGGAGTGGATCAGGTGGTTCCGGCATACTCGGCAGGTGGTACCGGCGTGTCCGGAACTTGGTTCTGGCAAGTCTGAGAGGTGGTTCCGGCATTCCCGACTGGTGATTCCGGACTGTTCGCCAAGTGGTTCTGGCGTATCCGGCAGGTCATTTTGCATGTCCGGCGGTGGTTCCGGTGAGTCGAGCCGGTGGTTCCGGCGTGTCCAGCAGGTGTTTCCGAACTGTCCGGCAGGTGGTTCTGGCGTCACCGGCACGAGGTTCTGTCACGTCTGAGAGTTGGTTCCGGCATGCCCGACAGGTGATTCCGGAGTGTCTGCCAGGTGGTTCTGGCGTACCCGGCAGGTGATTTTGGCGTGTCTGGCAGGTGTTTCTTGCAAGTCGAGCATTTGGCTCAGGCATGCTCAACAGGTGCTTCCGGCGTGTCTGGCACGTGGTTCTGGTGTGTCTGAGAGCTGGTTCTGGCATGTCCGGAAGATGATTCCGGAGTGTCCACCAAGTGGTTGTGGCATACCTGGCAGGTGATTTTAGCGTGTCAGGTAGGTGGTTCCAACGAGTCGAGTAGGTGGTTCCGGCGTGCTCGGCAAGTGGTTCAGGCGGGTCTGGCAGGTGGTTTCGGTCTGTTCGGGGTGTGGTTCCTGCATCTCAGGCACATGGTTCTGGCACGTCTGATAGGTGGTTCCGGCCGGCCCGACAGGTGTTTCCATGGTGTCCGCCAAGTGGTTCTGTCATAGCAGGCAGGTGATGTTGCCGTGACCGGCAGGTGGTTCCAGCCAGCCCGGCAGGTGATTCCGAAGAGTTCACCAAATGGTTGTGGCCTAGCCGGCAGGTGATTTTGCCGTTTCCAGCAGGTGGTTTTGGCGAGTCGAGCAGGTGGTTCTGGCGTGCTCGGCAGGTGCTTCCGGTGTCATTGGCATGTGGTTCCGGCATGTCTGAGAGGTGGCTCCGCCATGCCCGGCAGGTGATTCCGGACTGTTCGCCAAGTGGTTCTGGCGTAGCCGGCAAGTGATTTTGCATGTCCGGCAATGGTTCCGGCGAGTCGAGCCGGTGGTTCCGGCATGTCCGGCAGGTGGTTCCGGCATGCCCGGCAGGTGATTCCGGAGTGTCAGGCATGTGGTTCTGGCACCTCTGAGAGGTGGTTCCGGAATGCCTGGCATGTGATTCCGGAGTGTCTGCCGAGTGGTTCTGGCGTAGCCGGCAGTTGATTTTGGCGTGTCCACTAGGTGGTTCTGGGGAGTGGATCAGCTGGTTCCAGCATACTCGGCAGGTGGTACCGGCGTGTCCAGAACATGGTTCTGGCAAGTCTCAGAGGTGGTTCCGGCACGCCCGACAGGTGATTCCGGAGCGTCCGCCAAGTGTTTCTGGCGTACCCGGCAGGTGATTTTGGCATGTCTGACAGGTGTTTCTTGCGAGTCGAGCAGGTGGCTCAGGCATGCTCAGCTGGTGCTTCCGGCGTCTCTGGCACGTGGTTCTGGTGTGTCTGAGAGCTGGTTCTGGCATGTCCGGAAGATGATTCCGGAGTGTCCACCAAGTGGTTCTGGTATACCTGGCAGGTGATTTTGGCGTGTCAGGAAGTTGGTTCCGGCTAGTTGAGCAGGTGGATCAGGCGTGCTGGCCAGGGGGTTCAGGCGGGTCTGGCAGGTGGTTTCGGACTTTTCGGGGAGTGGTTCCGGCATCTCAGGCACATGGTTCTGGCACATCTGAGAGGTGGTTCCGGCCGGCCCGACAGGTGTTTCCGGAGTGTCCGCCAAGTGGTTCTGTCATAGCTGGAAGGTGATGTTGGCGTGACCGGCAGGTGCTTCCAGAAAGCCCGGCAGGTGATTCCGAAGAATTCACCAAATGGTTGTGTCCTAGCCGGCAGGTGATTTTGGCATGCCCAGCAGGTGGTTTTGGCTAGTCAAGCAGGTTGTTCTGGAGTGCTCGGCAGGTGCTTCCGGTGTCATTGGCATGTGGTTCCGGCATGTCTGAGACGTGGTTCCGCCATTCCCGGAAGTTGATTCCGGAGTGTTCGCCAAGTGGTTCTGGCGTAGCCGGCAGGTCATTTTGCATGTCCGGCAATGGTTCCGGCGAGTCGAGCCGGTGGTTCCGGCATGTCCAGCAGGTGGTTCTGGCATGCCCGGCAGGTGATTCCGGATTGTCCGGCATGAGTTTCTGGCACCTCTGAGAGGTGGTTCCCGCATGCCCGGCAGTTGGTCACGGAGTGTCTGCAGAGTGGTTCTGGAGTAGCCGGCAGGTGATTCTGGCGTATCCAGCAGGTGGTTCTGGGGAGAGGATCAGGTGGTTCCGGCATACTCGGCAGGTGGTACCGGCGTGTCCGGAACTTGGTTCTGGCAAGTCTGAGAGGTGGTTCCGGCATGCCCGACAGGTGATTCCGGAGTGTTCGCCAAGTGGTTCTGGCGTAGCCGGCAGGTGATATTGCATGTCCGGCAATGGTTCCGGCATGTCCAGCAGGTGGTTCTGGGGAGTGGATCAGGTGGTTCCGGCATGCCCGGCAGGTGATTCCGGAGTGTCCGGCATGTGGTTCTGGCACCTCTGATTGGTTGTTCTGGCATGCCAGGCAGGTGATACCGGAGTGTCCGGCATTTGGTTCTGGCACCTCTGAGAGGTGGTTCTGGGATGCCTGGCATGTGATTCCGGAGTGTCTGCCGAGTGGTTCTGGCGTGTGCAGCAGGTGTTTCCGGTCTGTCCGGCAGGTGCTTCTGGCGTGTCCGGCACGAGGTTCTGGCACGTCTGAGAGTTGGTTCCGGCATGCCCAACAGGTGATTCCGGAGTGTCCGCCACGTGGTTCTGGCGTACCCGGCAGGTGATTTTGGCATGTCTGGCAGGTGTTTCTTGCAAGTCGAGCATGCGGCTCAGGCATGATCAGCAGGTTCTTCCGGCATGTCCGGCACGTGGTTCTGGTGTGTCTGAGAGCTGGTTCTGGCATGTATGGCAGCTGATTCCGGAGTGTCCGCCAAGTGGTTGTGGCATACCCGGCAGGTGATTTTAGCGTGTCAGGTAGGTGGTTCCAACGAGTCGAGTAGGTGGTTCTGGCGTGCTCGGCAGGTGGTTCAGGCGGGTCTGGCAGGTGGTTTCGGTCTGTTCTGGATGTGGTTCCGGCATCTCAGGCACATGGTTCTGGCACGTCTGATAGGTGGTTCCGGCCGGCCCGACAGGTGTTTCCATGGTGTCCGCCAAGTGGTTCTGTCATAGCTGGCAGGTGATGTTGCCGTGACCGGCAGGTGGTTCCAGCCAGCCCGGCAGGTGATTCCGAAGAGTTCACCAAATGGTTGTGGCCTAGCCGGCAGGTGATTTTGCCGTTTCCAGCACGTGGTTTTGGCGAGTCGAGCAGGTGGTTCTGGCGTGCTCGGCAGGTGCTTCCGGTGTCATTGGCATGTGGTTCCGGCATGTCTGAGAGGTGGCTCCGCCATGCCCGGCAGGTGATTCCGGAGTGTTCGCCAAGTGGTTCTGGCGTAGCTGGCAGGTGATTTTGCATGTCCGGCAATGGTTCCGGCGAGTCGAGCCGGTGGTTCCGGCATGTCCGGCAGGTGGTTCCGGCATGCCCGGCAGGTGATTCCGGAGTGTCCGGCATGTGGTTCTGGCATAGCCGGCAGGTGATTTTGGCGTGTCCAGCGGGTCTTTTTGGCGAGTCGAGCAGGTGGTTCTGGCGTGCTCGGCAGGTGCTTCCGGTGTCATTGGCATGTGGTTCCGGCATGTCCAGAAGGTGGTTCCTGCATGTCCGGCAGGTGATTCCGGAGTGTCCGGCATGTGGTTCTGGCACCTCTGAGAGGTGGTTCCGACATGCCCGGCAGGTGATACCGGAGTGTCCGGCATTTGGTTCTGGCACCACTGAGATGTGGTTCCGGAATGCCTGGCGTGTGATTCCGGAGTGTCTGCCGAGTGGTTCTGGCGTAGCCGGCAGTTGATTTTGGCGTGTCCACTAGGTGGTTCTGGGGAGTGGATCAGCTGGTTCCGGCATACTCGGCAGGTGGTACCAGCGTGTCCACAACATGTTTCTGGCAAGTCGGAGATGTGGTTCCGTCACGCCCGACAGGTGATTCCGGAGCGTCCGCCAAGTGTTTCTGGCGTACCCGGCAGGTGATTTTGGCATGTCCGACAGGTGTTTCTTGCGAGTCGAGCAGGTGGCTCAGGCATGCTCAGCTGGTGCTTCCGGCGTCTCTGGCACGTGGTTCTGGTGTGTCTGAGAGCTGGTTCTGGCATGTCCGGCAGATGATTCCGGAGTGTCCACCAAGTGGTTCAGGTATACCTGGCAGGTGATTTTGGCGTGTAAGGAAGGTGGTTCCGGCTAGTTGAGCAGGTGGATCAGGCGTGCTCGCCAGGTGGTTCAGGAGGGTCTGGCACGTGGTTTCGGTCTGTTCGGGGTGTGGTTCCGGCATCTCAGGCACATGGTTCTATCACGTCTGAGAGGTGGTTCCGGCCGGCCCGACAGGTGTTTCCATGGTGTCCGCCAAGTGGTTCTGGCATAGCTTTCAGGTGATGTTGGCGTGACCGGCAGGTGGTTCCAGCCAGCCCGGCAGGTGATTCCGAAGTGTTCACCAAATGGTTGTGGCGTAGCCGGAAGGTGATTTTGGCGTGTCCAGCAGGTGGTTTTGGCTAGTTGAGCAGGTCGTTCTGGCGTGCTCGGCAGGTGCTTCCGGTGTCATTGGCATGTGGTTCCGGCATGTCTGAGAGGTGGTTCCGCCATGCCCGGCAGGTGATTCTGTAGTGTTCGCCAAGTGGTTCTGGCGTAGCCGGCAGGTGATTTTGCATGTCCGGCAATGGTTCCGGCATGTCCGGCAGGTGATTCCGGCATGTCCAGCAGGTGGTTCTGGGGAGTGGATCAGGTGGTTCCGGCATGCCCGGCACGTGATTCCGGAGTGTCCGGCATGTGGTTCTGGCACCTCTGAGTGGTTGTTCTGGCATGCCAGGCAGGTGATACCGGAGTGTCCGGCATTTGGTTCTGGCACCTCTGAGAGTGGGTTCCGGGATGCCTGGCATGTGATTCCGGAGTGTCGGCCGAGTGGTTCTGGCGTGTGCAGCAGGTGTTTCCGGTCTTTCCGGCAGGTGCTTCTGGCGTGTCCGGCATGAGGTTCTGGCACGTCTGAGAGTTGGTTCGGGCATGCCCGACAGGTGATTCCGGAGTGTCCGCCACGTGGTTCTGGCGTACCCGGCAGGTGATTTTGGCGTGTCTGGCAGGTGTTTCTTGCAAGTCGAGCATTTAACTCAGGCATGATCAGCAGGTGCTTCCGGCCTGTCCGGCACGTGGTTCTGGTGTGTCTGAGAGCTGGTTATGGCATGTATGGCAGCTGATTCCGGAGTGTCCACTAAGTGGTTGTGGCATACCCGGCAGGTGATTTTAGCGTGTCAGGTAGGTGGTTCCAACGAGTCGAGTACGTGGTTCCGGCGTGCTCGGCAGGTGGTTCAGGCGGGTCTGGCAGGTGGTTTCGGTCTGTTCGGGGTGTGGTTCCGGCATCTCAGGCACATGGATCAGGCACATCTGGTAGGTGGTTCCGGCCGGCCCGAGAGGTGTTTCCATGGTGTCCGCCAAGTGGTTCTGTCATAGCAGGCAGGTGATGTTGCCGTGACCGGCAGGTGGTTCCAGCCAGCCCGGCAGGTGATTCCGAAGAGTTCACCAAATGGTTGTGGCCTAGCCGGCAGGTGATTTTGCCGTTTCCAGCAGGTGGTTTTGGCGAGTCGAGCAGGTGGTTCTGGCGTGCTCGGCAGGTGCTTCCGGTGTCATTGGCATGTGGTTCCGGCATGTCTGAGAGGTGGCTCCGCCATGCCCGGCAGGTGATTCCGGAGTGTTCGCCAAGTGGTTCTGGCGTAGCCAGCAGGTGATTTTGCATGTCCGGCAATGGTTCCGGCGAGTCGAGCCGGTGGTTCCGGCATGTCCAGCAGGTGGTTCCGGCATGCCCGGCAGGTGATTCCGGAGTGTCCGGCATGTGGTTCTGGCACCTCTGAGAGGTGGTTCCGGCATGCCCGACAGGTGATACCGGAGTGTCCGGCATTTGGTTCTGGCACCTCTGAGAAGTGGCTCCGGAATGCCTGGCATGTGATTCCGGAGTGTCTGCCGAGTGGTTCTGGCGTAGCCGGCAGGTGATTTTGGCGTGTCCGGCACGTGGTTCTGGTGTGTCAGAGGGCTGGTTCTGGCATTTCTGGCAGATGATTCCGGAGTGTCCACCAAGTGGTTCTGGTAGACCTGGCAGGTGATTTTGGCGTGTCAGGAAGGTGGTTCCGGCTAGTTGAGCAGGTGGATCAGGCGTGCTCGCCAGGGGGTTCAGGCGGGTCTGGCAGGTGGTTTCGGTCTGTTCGGGGATTGGTTCCGGCATCTCAGGCACATGGTTCTGGCACGTCTGAGAGGTGTTTCCGGCCGGCCGGAGAGGTGTTTCCGGAGTGTCAGCCAAGTGGTTCTGGCTTAGCTGAAAGGTGATGTTGGCGTGACCGGCAGGTGGTTCCAGCCAGCGCGGCAGGTGAATTCCGGAGTGTCTGCCGTGTGGTTCTGGCGTAGCTGGCAGGTGATTTTGGCGTGTCCAGCAGGTGGTTCTGGCGAGTCGAGCCTGTGGTTCCGGCGCGTCCAGGAGGTGTTTCCGGTCTGTCCGGCAGGTGGTTCCGGCATGTGCGGCAGGTGGTTCCGGCGTGTACAGCAGATGGTTCTGGCATGCCCGGCAGGTGATTCCGGAGTGTCCGGCATGTGGTTCTGGCACCTCTGAGAGGTGGTTCCAGCATGCCCGGCAATTGATACTGGAGTCTCCGGCATTTGGTTCTGGCACCTCTGAGAGGTGGTTCCGGCATGCCCGTCAGGTGATACCGGAGTGTTCGCCAAGTGCTTCTGGCGTACCCGGCAGGTGATTTTGCATGTCCTGCAATGGTTCCGGCGAGTCGAGCCGGTGGTTCCGGAACGTCCGGCAGGTCGTTCTGGCATGTCCGGCATGTGGTTCCGGCATGTCCACAACGAGGTTCCAGCATGCCCGGCAGGTGATTCCGGAGTGTCCGGCATGTGGTTCTGGCACCTCTGAGAGGTGGTTCCGGAATGCCTGGCATGTGATTCCGGAGTGTCTGCCGAGTGGTTCTGGAGTAGCCGGCAGTTGATTTTGGCTTGTCCACTAGGTGGTTCTGGGGAGTGGATCAGCTGGTTCCGGCATACTCGGCGGGTGGTACCGGCGTGTCCAGAACATGGTTCTGGCAAGTCTGAGAGGTGGTTCCGGCACGCCCGACAGGTGATTCCGGAGCGTCCGCCAAGTGTTTCTGGCGTACCCGGCAGGTGATTTTCGCCTGTCCTACAGGTGTATCTTGCGAGTCGAGCAGGTGGCTGAGGCATGTTCAGCTGGTGCTTCCGGCGTATTTGGCACGTGGTTCTGGTGTGTCTGAGAGCTGGTTCTGGCATCTCCGGCAGATGATTCCGGAGTGTCCACCAAGTGGTTCTTGTATACCTGGCAGGTGATTTTGGCGTGTCAGGAAGTTGGTTCCGGCTAGTTGAGCAGGTGGATCAGGCGTGCTCGCCAGGGGGTTCAGGCGGGTCTGGCAGGTGGTTTCGGTCTGTTCGGGGAGTGGTTCCGGCATCTCAGGCTCATGGTTCTGGCACGTCTGAGAGGTGGTTCCGGCTGGCCCGACTGGTGTTTCCATGGTGTCCGCCAAGTGGTTCTGGCATAGCTGGCAGGTGATGTTGGCGTGACCGGCAGGTGGTTCCAGCAAGCCCGGCAGGTGATTCCGAAGAGTTCACCAAATCGTTGTGGCGTAGCCAGCATGTGATTTTGGCGTGTCCAGCAGGTGGTTTTGGCGAGTCGAGCAGGTGGTTCTGGCGTGCTCGGCAGGTGCTTCCGGTGTCATTGGCATGTGGTTCCGGCATGTCTGAGAGGTGGTTCCGGCATGCCCGGCAGGTGGTTCCGGAGTGTCTGCCGAGTGGTTCTGGAGCCAGCCCGGCAGGTGATTCCGAAGAGTTCACCAAATGGTTGTGGCGTAGCTGGCAGGTGATTTTGGCGTGTCAGGAAATTGGTTCCGGCTAGTTGAGCAGGTGGATCAGGCGTGCTCGCCAGGGGGTTCAGGCAGGTCTGGCAGGTGGTTTCGGTCTGTTCGGGGAGTGGTTCCGGCATCTCAGGCACATGGTTCTGGCACGTCTGAGAGGTGGTTCCGGCCGGCCGGAGAGGTGTTTCCGGAGTGTCCGCCAAGTGGTTCTGGCGTGGCTGAAAGGTGACGTTTGCGTGACCAGCAGGTGGTTCCAGCCAGCCCGGCAGGTGATTCCGGAGTGTCTGCCGTGTGGTTCTGGCGTAGCTGGCAGGTGATTTTGGCGTGTCCAGCAGGTGGTTCCGGCGAGCTCTGCAGGTGGTACCAGCGTGTCCGGAACATGGTTCTGGCACGTCTGAGAGATGGTTCCGTCATGCCAGGCAGGTGATTCCGGAGTGTCCGCCAAGTGGTTCTGGCGTAGCTGAAAGGTGATGTTGGCGTGAGCGGCAGGTGGTACCAGCTAGCCCGGCATGTGATTCCGGAGTGTCCGCCACGTGGTTCTGGCGTACCCGGCAGGTGATTTTGGCGTGTCTGGCAGGTGTTTCTTGCAAGTCGAGCATTTGGCTCAGTTATGCTCAGCAGGTGCTTCCGGCGTGTCTGGCACGTGGTTCTGGTGTGTCTGAGAGCTGGTTATGGCATGTCCGGCAGATGATTCCGGAGTGTCCACCAAGTGGTTGTGGCATACCCGGCAGGTGATTTTAGCGTGTCAGGTAGGTGGTTCCAGCGAGTCGAGTAGGTGGTTCCGGCGTGCTCGACAGGTGGTTCAGGCGGGTCTGGCAGGTGGTTTCGGTCTGTTCGGGGAGTGGTTCCGGCATCTTAGGCACATGGTTCTGGCACGTCTGAGAGGTGTTTCCGGCCGGCCATAGAGGTGTTTCCGGAGTGTCCGCCAAGTGGTTCTGGCTTAGCTGAAAGGTGATGTTGGCGTGACCGGCAGGTGGTTCCATCCAGCCCGGCAGGTGAATTCCGGAGTGTCTGCCGTGTGGTTCTGGCGTTGCTGGCAGGTGATTTTGGCGTGTCCAGCAGGTGGTTCTGGCAAGCTCGGCAGGAGGTACCAGCGTGTCCGGAACATGGTTCTGGCACGTCTGAGAGATGGTTCCGGCATGCCAGGCAGGTGATTCCGGAGTGTCCGGCATGTGGATCTGGCACCTCTGAGAGGTGGTTCCGGCATGCCCGGCAGGTGGTTCCGGAGTGTTCGCCAAGTGGTTCTGGCATAGCTGGCAGGTGATGTTGGCGTGACCGGCAGGTGGTTCCAACCAGCCCGGCAGGTGATTCCGAAGTGTTCACCAAATGGTTGTGGGGTAGCCGGCAGGTGATTTTGGCGTGTCCGGCAGGTGGTTTTGGCGAGTCGATCAGGTGGTTCTGGCGTGCTCGGCAGGTGCTTCCGGTGTCATTGGCATGCGGTTCCGACATGTCTGAGAGGTGGTTCCGCCATGCCCGGCAGGTGATTCCGGAGTGTTCCCCAAGTGGTTCTGGCATAGCTGGCAGGTGATTTTGCATGTCCGGCAATGGTTCCGGCGAGTCGAGCCGGTGGTTCCGGCATGTCCGGCAGGTGGTTCCGGCATGCCCAGCAGGTGATTCCGGAGTGTCCGGCATGTGGTTCTGGCACCTCTTAGAGGTGGTTCCGGCATGCCAGGCAGCTGATACCGGAGTGTTCGCCAAGTGGTTCTGGCATAGCCGGCAGGTGATTTTGAATGTCCGGCAATGGTTCAGGCGAGTCGAGCCGTGGTTCCGGAATGTCCGGCATGTGGTTCGGGCATGTCCGGCAGGTGGTTCCGGCATGTCCAACACGTGGTTCCAGCATGCCTGGCAGGTGATTCCGGAGTGTCCGGCATGTGGTTCTGGCACCTCTGAGAGGTGGTTCCGGCATGCCCGGCAATTGATACTGGAGTCTCCGGCATTTGGTTCTGGCACCTCTGAGAGGTGGTTCCGGAATGCCTGGCATGTGATTCCGGAGTGTCTGCCGAGTAGTTCTGTCGTAGCCGGCAGTTGATTTTGGCGTGTCCACTAGGTGGTTCTGGGGAGTGGATCAGCTGGTTCCGGCATACTCGGCAGGTGGTACCGACGTGTCCAGAACATGGTTCTGGCAAGTCTGAGAGGTGGTTCCGGCACGCCCGACAGGTGATTCCGGAGCGTCCGCCAAGTGTTTCTGGCGTACCCGGCAGGTGATTTTCGCCTGTCCGACAGGTGTATCTTGCGAGTCGAGCAGGTGGCTGAGGCATGCTCAGCTGGTGCTTCCGGCGTCTCTGGCACGTGGTTCTGGTGTGTCTGAGAGCTGGTTCTGGCATCTCCGGCAGATGATTCCGGAGTGTCCACCAAGTGGTTCTTGTATACCTGGCAGGTGATTTTGGCGTGTCAGGAAGTTGGTTCCGGCTAGTTGAGCAGGTGGATCAGGCGTGCTCGCCAGGGGGTTCAGGCGGGTCTGGCCGGTGGTTTCGGTCAGTTCGGGGAGTGGTTCCGGCATCTCAGGCACATGGTTCTGGCACGTCTGAGAGGTGGTTCCGGCATGCCCGACAGGTGATTCCGGAGTGTTCGCCAAGTGGTTCTGGCGTAGCCGGCAGGTCATTTTGCATGTCCGGCGGTGGTTCTGGCGAGTCAAGCCGGTGGTTCCGGCGTGTCCGGCAGGTGTTTCCGGTCTGTCCGGCACGTGGTTCTGGCGTGTCCGGCACGAGGTTCTGGCACGTCTGAGAGTTGGTTCCGGCATGCCCGACAGGTGATTCCGGAGAGTCCGCCACGTGGTTCTGGCGTACCCGGCAGGTGATTTTGGCGTGTCTGGCAGGTGTTTCTTGCAAGTCGAGCATGTGGCTCAGGCATGATCAGCAGGTGCTTCCGGCGTGTCCGGCACGTGGTTCTGGTGTGTCAGAGGGCTGGTTCTGGCATTTCTGGCAGATGATTCCGGAGTGTCCACCAAGTGGTTCTGGTAGACCTGGCAGGTGATTTTGGCGTGTCAGGAAGGTGGTTCCGGCTAGTTGAGCAGGTGGATCAGGCGTGCTCGCCAGGGGGTTCAGGCGGGTCTGGCAGGTGGTTTCGGTCTGTTCGGGGAGTGGTTCCGGCATCTCAGGCACATGGTTCTGGCACGTCTGAGAGGTGTTTCCGGCCGGCCGGAGAGGTGTTTCCGGAGTGTCCGCCAAGTGGTTCTGGCTTAGCTGAAAGGTGATGTTGGCGTGACCGGCAGGTGGTTCCAGCCAGCCCGGCAGGTGAATTCCGGAGTGTCTGCCGTGTGGTTCTGGCGTTGCTGGCAGGTGATTTTGGCGTGTCCAGCAGGTGGTTCTGGCCAGCTCGGCAGGAGGTACCAGCGTGTCCGGAACATGGTTCTGGCACGTCTGAGAGATGGTTCCGGCATGCCAGGCAGGTGATTCCGGAGTGTCCGGCATGTGGTTCTGGCACCTCTGAGAGGTGGTTCCGGCATGCCCAGCAGGTGGTTCTGGAGTGTTCGCCAAGTGGTTCTGGCATAGCTGGCAGGTGATGTTGGCGTGACCGGCAGGTGGTTCCAGCCAGCCCGGCAGGTGATTCCGAAGTGTTCACCAAATGGTTGTGGGGTAGCCGGCAGGTGATTTTGGCGTGTCCGGCAGGTGGTTTGGGCGAGTCGAGCAGGTGGTTCTGGCGTGCTCGGCAGGTGCTTCCGGTGTCATTGGCATGCGGTTCCGGCATGTCTGAGAGGTGGTTCCGCCATGCCCGGCAGGTGATTCTGTAGTGTTCGCCAAGTGGTTCTGGCGTAGCCGGCAGGTGATTTTGCATGTCCGGCAATGGTTCCGGCATGTCCGGCAGGTGATTCCGGCATGTCCAGCAGGTGGTTCTGGGGAGTGGATCAGGTGGTTCCGGCATGCCCGGCACGTGATTCCGGAGTGTCCGGCATGTGGTTCTGGCACCTCTGAGTGGTTGTTCTGGCATGCCAGGCAGGTGATACCGGAGTGTCCGGCATTTGGTTCTGGCACCTCTGAGAGTGGGTTCCGGGATGCCTGGCATGTGATTCCGGAGTGTCGGCCGAGTGGTTCTGGCGTGTGCAGCAGGTGTTTCCGGTCTTTCCGGCAGGTGCTTCTGGCGTGTCCGGCATGAGGTTCTGGCACGTCTGAGAGTTGGTTCGGGCATGCCCGACAGGTGATTCCGGAGTGTCCGCCACGTGGTTCTGGCGTACCCGGCAGGTGATTTTGGCGTGTCTGGCAGGTGTTTCTTGCAAGTCGAGCATTTAACTCAGGCATGATCAGCAGGTGCTTCCGGCCTGTCCGGCACGTGGTTCTGGTGTGTCTGAGAGCTGGTTATGGCATGTATGGCAGCTGATTCCGGAGTGTCCACTAAGTGGTTGTGGCATACCCGGCAGGTGATTTTAGCGTGTCAGGTAGGTGGTTCCAACGAGTCGAGTACGTGGTTCCGGCGTGCTCGGCAGGTGGTTCAGGCGGGTCTGGCAGGTGGTTTCGGTCTGTTCGGGGTGTGGTTCCGGCATCTCAGGCACATGGATCAGGCACATCTGGTAGGTGGTTCCGGCCGGCCCGAGAGGTGTTTCCATGGTGTCCGCCAAGTGGTTCTGTCATAGCAGGCAGGTGATGTTGCCGTGACCGGCAGGTGGTTCCAGCCAGCCCGGCAGGTGATTCCGAAGAGTTCACCAAATGGTTGTGGCCTAGCCGGCAGGTGATTTTGCCGTTTCCAGCAGGTGGTTTTGGCGAGTCGAGCAGGTGGTTCTGGCGTGCTCGGCAGGTGCTTCCGGTGTCATTGGCATGTGGTTCCGGCATGTCTGAGAGGTGGCTCCGCCATGCCCGGCAGGTGATTCCGGAGTGTTCGCCAAGTGGTTCTGGCGTAGCCAGCAGGTGATTTTGCATGTCCGGCAATGGTTCCGGCGAGTCGAGCCGGTGGTTCCGGCATGTCCAGCAGGTGGTTCCGGCATGCCCGGCAGGTGATTCCGGAGTGTCCGGCATGTGGTTCTGGCACCTCTGAGAGGTGGTTCCGGCATGCCCGACAGGTGATACCGGAGTGTCCGGCATTTGGTTCTGGCACCTCTGAGAAGTGGCTCCGGAATGCCTGGCATGTGATTCCGGAGTGTCTGCCGAGTGGTTCTGGCGTAGCCGGCAGGTGATTTTGGCGTGTCCGGCACGTGGTTCTGGTGTGTCAGAGGGCTGGTTCTGGCATTTCTGGCAGATGATTCCGGAGTGTCCACCAAGTGGTTCTGGTAGACCTGGCAGGTGATTTTGGCGTGTCAGGAAGGTGGTTCCGGCTAGTTGAGCAGGTGGATCAGGCGTGCTCGCCAGGGGGTTCAGGCGGGTCTGGCAGGTGGTTTCGGTCTGTTCGGGGATTGGTTCCGGCATCTCAGGCACATGGTTCTGGCACGTCTGAGAGGTGTTTCCGGCCGGCCGGAGAGGTGTTTCCGGAGTGTCAGCCAAGTGGTTCTGGCTTAGCTGAAAGGTGATGTTGGCGTGACCGGCAGGTGGTTCCAGCCAGCGCGGCAGGTGAATTCCGGAGTGTCTGCCGTGTGGTTCTGGCGTAGCTGGCAGGTGATTTTGGCGTGTCCAGCAGGTGGTTCTGGCGAGTCGAGCCTGTGGTTCCGGCGCGTCCAGGAGGTGTTTCCGGTCTGTCCGGCAGGTGGTTCCGGCATGTGCGGCAGGTGGTTCCGGCGTGTACAGCAGATGGTTCTGGCATGCCCGGCAGGTGATTCCGGAGTGTCCGGCATGTGGTTCTGGCACCTCTGAGAGGTGGTTCCAGCATGCCCGGCAATTGATACTGGAGTCTCCGGCATTTGGTTCTGGCACCTCTGAGAGGTGGTTCCGGCATGCCCGTCAGGTGATACCGGAGTGTTCGCCAAGTGCTTCTGGCGTACCCGGCAGGTGATTTTGCATGTCCTGCAATGGTTCCGGCGAGTCGAGCCGGTGGTTCCGGAACGTCCGGCAGGTCGTTCTGGCATGTCCGGCATGTGGTTCCGGCATGTCCACAACGAGGTTCCAGCATGCCCGGCAGGTGATTCCGGAGTGTCCGGCATGTGGTTCTGGCACCTCTGAGAGGTGGTTCCGGAATGCCTGGCATGTGATTCCGGAGTGTCTGCCGAGTGGTTCTGGAGTAGCCGGCAGTTGATTTTGGCTTGTCCACTAGGTGGTTCTGGGGAGTGGATCAGCTGGTTCCGGCATACTCGGCGGGTGGTACCGGCGTGTCCAGAACATGGTTCTGGCAAGTCTGAGAGGTGGTTCCGGCACGCCCGACAGGTGATTCCGGAGCGTCCGCCAAGTGTTTCTGGCGTACCCGGCAGGTGATTTTCGCCTGTCCTACAGGTGTATCTTGCGAGTCGAGCAGGTGGCTGAGGCATGTTCAGCTGGTGCTTCCGGCGTATTTGGCACGTGGTTCTGGTGTGTCTGAGAGCTGGTTCTGGCATCTCCGGCAGATGATTCCGGAGTGTCCACCAAGTGGTTCTTGTATACCTGGCAGGTGATTTTGGCGTGTCAGGAAGTTGGTTCCGGCTAGTTGAGCAGGTGGATCAGGCGTGCTCGCCAGGGGGTTCAGGCGGGTCTGGCAGGTGGTTTCGGTCTGTTCGGGGAGTGGTTCCGGCATCTCAGGCTCATGGTTCTGGCACGTCTGAGAGGTGGTTCCGGCTGGCCCGACTGGTGTTTCCATGGTGTCCGCCAAGTGGTTCTGGCATAGCTGGCAGGTGATGTTGGCGTGACCGGCAGGTGGTTCCAGCAAGCCCGGCAGGTGATTCCGAAGAGTTCACCAAATCGTTGTGGCGTAGCCAGCATGTGATTTTGGCGTGTCCAGCAGGTGGTTTTGGCGAGTCGAGCAGGTGGTTCTGGCGTGCTCGGCAGGTGCTTCCGGTGTCATTGGCATGTGGTTCCGGCATGTCTGAGAGGTGGTTCCGGCATGCCCGGCAGGTGGTTCCGGAGTGTCTGCCGAGTGGTTCTGGAGCCAGCCCGGCAGGTGATTCCGAAGAGTTCACCAAATGGTTGTGGCGTAGCTGGCAGGTGATTTTGGCGTGTCAGGAAATTGGTTCCGGCTAGTTGAGCAGGTGGATCAGGCGTGCTCGCCAGGGGGTTCAGGCAGGTCTGGCAGGTGGTTTCGGTCTGTTCGGGGAGTGGTTCCGGCATCTCAGGCACATGGTTCTGGCACGTCTGAGAGGTGGTTCCGGCCGGCCGGAGAGGTGTTTCCGGAGTGTCCGCCAAGTGGTTCTGGCGTGGCTGAAAGGTGACGTTTGCGTGACCAGCAGGTGGTTCCAGCCAGCCCGGCAGGTGATTCCGGAGTGTCTGCCGTGTGGTTCTGGCGTAGCTGGCAGGTGATTTTGGCGTGTCCAGCAGGTGGTTCCGGCGAGCTCTGCAGGTGGTACCAGCGTGTCCGGAACATGGTTCTGGCACGTCTGAGAGATGGTTCCGTCATGCCAGGCAGGTGATTCCGGAGTGTCCGCCAAGTGGTTCTGGCGTAGCTGAAAGGTGATGTTGGCGTGAGCGGCAGGTGGTACCAGCTAGCCCGGCATGTGATTCCGGAGTGTCCGCCACGTGGTTCTGGCGTACCCGGCAGGTGATTTTGGCGTGTCTGGCAGGTGTTTCTTGCAAGTCGAGCATTTGGCTCAGTTATGCTCAGCAGGTGCTTCCGGCGTGTCTGGCACGTGGTTCTGGTGTGTCTGAGAGCTGGTTATGGCATGTCCGGCAGATGATTCCGGAGTGTCCACCAAGTGGTTGTGGCATACCCGGCAGGTGATTTTAGCGTGTCAGGTAGGTGGTTCCAGCGAGTCGAGTAGGTGGTTCCGGCGTGCTCGACAGGTGGTTCAGGCGGGTCTGGCAGGTGGTTTCGGTCTGTTCGGGGAGTGGTTCCGGCATCTTAGGCACATGGTTCTGGCACGTCTGAGAGGTGTTTCCGGCCGGCCATAGAGGTGTTTCCGGAGTGTCCGCCAAGTGGTTCTGGCTTAGCTGAAAGGTGATGTTGGCGTGACCGGCAGGTGGTTCCATCCAGCCCGGCAGGTGAATTCCGGAGTGTCTGCCGTGTGGTTCTGGCGTTGCTGGCAGGTGATTTTGGCGTGTCCAGCAGGTGGTTCTGGCAAGCTCGGCAGGAGGTACCAGCGTGTCCGGAACATGGTTCTGGCACGTCTGAGAGATGGTTCCGGCATGCCAGGCAGGTGATTCCGGAGTGTCCGGCATGTGGATCTGGCACCTCTGAGAGGTGGTTCCGGCATGCCCGGCAGGTGGTTCCGGAGTGTTCGCCAAGTGGTTCTGGCATAGCTGGCAGGTGATGTTGGCGTGACCGGCAGGTGGTTCCAACCAGCCCGGCAGGTGATTCCGAAGTGTTCACCAAATGGTTGTGGGGTAGCCGGCAGGTGATTTTGGCGTGTCCGGCAGGTGGTTTTGGCGAGTCGATCAGGTGGTTCTGGCGTGCTCGGCAGGTGCTTCCGGTGTCATTGGCATGCGGTTCCGACATGTCTGAGAGGTGGTTCCGCCATGCCCGGCAGGTGATTCCGGAGTGTTCCCCAAGTGGTTCTGGCATAGCTGGCAGGTGATTTTGCATGTCCGGCAATGGTTCCGGCGAGTCGAGCCGGTGGTTCCGGCATGTCCGGCAGGTGGTTCCGGCATGCCCAGCAGGTGATTCCGGAGTGTCCGGCATGTGGTTCTGGCACCTCTTAGAGGTGGTTCCGGCATGCCAGGCAGCTGATACCGGAGTGTTCGCCAAGTGGTTCTGGCATAGCCGGCAGGTGATTTTGAATGTCCGGCAATGGTTCAGGCGAGTCGAGCCGTGGTTCCGGAATGTCCGGCATGTGGTTCGGGCATGTCCGGCAGGTGGTTCCGGCATGTCCAACACGTGGTTCCAGCATGCCTGGCAGGTGATTCCGGAGTGTCCGGCATGTGGTTCTGGCACCTCTGAGAGGTGGTTCCGGCATGCCCGGCAATTGATACTGGAGTCTCCGGCATTTGGTTCTGGCACCTCTGAGAGGTGGTTCCGGAATGCCTGGCATGTGATTCCGGAGTGTCTGCCGAGTAGTTCTGTCGTAGCCGGCAGTTGATTTTGGCGTGTCCACTAGGTGGTTCTGGGGAGTGGATCAGCTGGTTCCGGCATACTCGGCAGGTGGTACCGACGTGTCCAGAACATGGTTCTGGCAAGTCTGAGAGGTGGTTCCGGCACGCCCGACAGGTGATTCCGGAGCGTCCGCCAAGTGTTTCTGGCGTACCCGGCAGGTGATTTTCGCCTGTCCGACAGGTGTATCTTGCGAGTCGAGCAGGTGGCTGAGGCATGCTCAGCTGGTGCTTCCGGCGTCTCTGGCACGTGGTTCTGGTGTGTCTGAGAGCTGGTTCTGGCATCTCCGGCAGATGATTCCGGAGTGTCCACCAAGTGGTTCTTGTATACCTGGCAGGTGATTTTGGCGTGTCAGGAAGTTGGTTCCGGCTAGTTGAGCAGGTGGATCAGGCGTGCTCGCCAGGGGGTTCAGGCGGGTCTGGCCGGTGGTTTCGGTCAGTTCGGGGAGTGGTTCCGGCATCTCAGGCACATGGTTCTGGCACGTCTGAGAGGTGGTTCCGGCATGCCCGACAGGTGATTCCGGAGTGTTCGCCAAGTGGTTCTGGCGTAGCCGGCAGGTCATTTTGCATGTCCGGCGGTGGTTCTGGCGAGTCAAGCCGGTGGTTCCGGCGTGTCCGGCAGGTGTTTCCGGTCTGTCCGGCACGTGGTTCTGGCGTGTCCGGCACGAGGTTCTGGCACGTCTGAGAGTTGGTTCCGGCATGCCCGACAGGTGATTCCGGAGAGTCCGCCACGTGGTTCTGGCGTACCCGGCAGGTGATTTTGGCGTGTCTGGCAGGTGTTTCTTGCAAGTCGAGCATGTGGCTCAGGCATGATCAGCAGGTGCTTCCGGCGTGTCCGGCACGTGGTTCTGGTGTGTCAGAGGGCTGGTTCTGGCATTTCTGGCAGATGATTCCGGAGTGTCCACCAAGTGGTTCTGGTAGACCTGGCAGGTGATTTTGGCGTGTCAGGAAGGTGGTTCCGGCTAGTTGAGCAGGTGGATCAGGCGTGCTCGCCAGGGGGTTCAGGCGGGTCTGGCAGGTGGTTTCGGTCTGTTCGGGGAGTGGTTCCGGCATCTCAGGCACATGGTTCTGGCACGTCTGAGAGGTGTTTCCGGCCGGCCGGAGAGGTGTTTCCGGAGTGTCCGCCAAGTGGTTCTGGCTTAGCTGAAAGGTGATGTTGGCGTGACCGGCAGGTGGTTCCAGCCAGCCCGGCAGGTGAATTCCGGAGTGTCTGCCGTGTGGTTCTGGCGTTGCTGGCAGGTGATTTTGGCGTGTCCAGCAGGTGGTTCTGGCCAGCTCGGCAGGAGGTACCAGCGTGTCCGGAACATGGTTCTGGCACGTCTGAGAGATGGTTCCGGCATGCCAGGCAGGTGATTCCGGAGTGTCCGGCATGTGGTTCTGGCACCTCTGAGAGGTGGTTCCGGCATGCCCAGCAGGTGGTTCTGGAGTGTTCGCCAAGTGGTTCTGGCATAGCTGGCAGGTGATGTTGGCGTGACCGGCAGGTGGTTCCAGCCAGCCCGGCAGGTGATTCCGAAGTGTTCACCAAATGGTTGTGGGGTAGCCGGCAGGTGATTTTGGCGTGTCCGGCAGGTGGTTTGGGCGAGTCGAGCAGGTGGTTCTGGCGTGCTCGGCAGGTGCTTCCGGTGTCATTGGCATGCGGTTCCGGCATGTCTGAGAGGTGGTTCCGCCATGCCCGGCAGCTGATTCCGGAGTGTTCCCCAAGTGGTTCTGGCATAGCTGGCAGGTGATTTTGCATGTCCGGCAATGGTTCCGGCGAGTCGAGCCGGTGGTTCCGGCATGTCCGGCAGGTGGTTCCGGCATGCCCAGCAGGTGATTCCGGAGTGTCCGGCATGTGGTTCTGGCACCTCTGAGAGGTGGTTCCGGCATGCCCGACAGGTAATTCCGGAGTGTTCGCCAAGTGGTTCTGGCGTAGCCAGCAGGTCATTTTGCATGTCCGGCGGTGGTTCCGGCGAGTTGAGCCGGTGGTTCCGGCATGTCCGGCACGTGGTTCCGGCATGATCGGCAGGTGATTCCGGAGTGTCCGGCATGTGGTGCTGGCACCTCTGAGAGGTGGTTCCGGCATGCCCGGCAGGTGATACCGGAGTGTCCGGCATTTGGTTCTGGCAAGTCTGAGAGGTGGTTCCGGCATGCCCGACAGGTAATTCCGGAGTGTTCGCCAAGTGGTTCTGGCGTAGCCAGCAGGTCATTTTGCATGTCCGGCGGTGGTTCCGGCGAGTCGAGCCGGTGGTTCCGGCGTGTCCGGCAGGTGTTTCCGGTCTGTCCGGCAGGTGGTTCTGGCGTGTCCGGCACGAGGTTCTGGCACGTCTGAGAGTTGGTTCCGGCATGCCCGACAGGTGATTCCGGAGTGTCCGCCACGTGGTTCTGGTGTACCCGGCAGGTGATTTTGGCGTGTCTGGCAGGTGTTTCTTGCAAGTCTATCATGTGGCTCAGGCATGATCAGCAGGTGATTCCGGCGTGTCCGGCACCTGGTTCTGGTGTGTCAGAGGGCTGGTTCTGGCATTTCCGGCAGATGATTCCGGAGTGTCCACCAAGTGGTTCTGGTACACCTGGCAGGTGATTTTGGCGTGTCTGGAAGGTGGTTCCGGCTAGTTGAGCAGGTGGATCAGACGTGATCAGCACGGGGTTCAGGCGGGTCTGGCAGGTGGTTTCGGTCTTTTCGGGGTGTGGTTCCGGCATCTCAGGCACATGGTTCTGGCACGTCTGAGATGTGGTTCCGGCTGGCCCTACAGGTGTTTCCGGAGTGTCCGCCAAGTGGTTCTGGCGTAGCTTAAAGGTGATGTTGGCGTGACCGGCAGGTGGTTCCAGCCAGCCCGGCAGGTGATTCCGGAGTGTTCGCCAAGTGGTTCTGGCGTAGCCGGCATGTCATTTTGCATGTCCGGCGGTGGATCCGGCGAGTCGAGCCGGTGGTTCCGGCGCGTCCAGCAGGTGTTTCCGGTCTGTCCGGGAGGTGGTTCTGGCTGTCCGGCACAAGGTTCTGGCACGTCTGAGAGTTGATTCCGGCATGCCCCACAGGTGATTCCGGAGTGTCCGCCACGTGGTTCTGGCGTACCTGGCAGGTGATTTTGGCGTGTCTGGCAGGTGTTTCTTGCAAGTCGAGTATTTGGCTCAGCCATGATCACAGGTGCTTCCGGCCTGTCCGGCACGTGGTTCTGGTGTGTCTGAGAGCTGGTTCTGGCATGTCCGGCAGATGATTCCGGAGTGTCCACCAAGTGGTTGTGGCATACCCGGCAGGTGATTTTAGCGTGTCAGGTAGGTGGTTCCGGCGAGTCGAGTAGGTGGTTCCGGCGTGCTCGGCAGGTGGTTCAGGCGGGTCTGGCAGGTGGTTTCGGTCTGTTCGGGGTGTGGTTCCGGCATCTCAGGCACATGGTTCTGGCACCTCTGATAGGTGGTTCCGGCCGGCCCGACAGGTGTTTCCATGGTGTCCGCCAAGTGGTTCTGGCATAGCTGGCAGGGGATGTTGGCGTGACCGGCAGTTGGTTCCAGCCAGCCCGGCAGGTGATTCCGAACAGTTCACCAAATGGTTGTGGCGTAGCCGGCAGGTGATTTTGGCGTGTCCAGCAGGTGGTTTTGGCGAGTCGAGCAGGTGGTTCTGGCGTGCTCGGCAGGTGCTTCCTGTGTCATTGGCATGTGGTTCCGGCATGTCTGAGAGGTGGTTCCGGCATGCCCGGCAGGTGATACCGGAGTGTCCGGCATTTGGTTCTGGCACCTCTGAGAGGTGGTTCCGGAAGGCCTGGCATGTGATTCCGGAGTGTCTGCCGAGTGGTTCTGGCGTAGCCGGCAGGTGATTTTGGCGTGTCCAGCACGTGGTTCCGGCAATCTCGGCAGGTGGTTCCGGCGTGTCCGGAACATGGTTCTGGCACGTCTGAGAGATGGTTCCGGCATGTCCGGCAGGTGATTCCGGAGTGTCCGGCATTTGGTTCTGGCACGTCTGAGAGGTGGTTCCGGCATGCCCGGCAGTTGGTTACGGAGTGTCTGCCGAGTGGTTCTGGAGTAGCCGGCAGGTGATTCTGGCATATCCAGCAGGTGGTTCTGGGGAGTGGATCAGGTGGTTCCGGCATACTCGGCAGGTGGTACCGGCGTGTCCGGAACTTGGTTCTGGCAAGTCTGAGAGGTGGTTCCGGCATTCCCGACTGGTGATTCCGGACTGTTCGCCAAGTGGTTCTGGCGTATCCGGCAGGTCATTTTGCATGTCCGGCGGTGGTTCCGGTGAGTCGAGCCGGTGGTTCCGGCGTGTCCAGCAGGTGTTTCCGAACTGTCCGGCAGGTGGTTCTGGCGTCACCGGCACGAGGTTCTGTCACGTCTGAGAGTTGGTTCCGGCATGCCCGACAGGTGATTCCGGAGTGTCTGCCAGGTGGTTCTGGCGTACCCGGCAGGTGATTTTGGCGTGTCTGGCAGGTGTTTCTTGCAAGTCGAGCATTTGGCTCAGGCATGCTCAACAGGTGCTTCCGGCGTGTCTGGCACGTGGTTCTGGTGTGTCTGAGAGCTGGTTCTGGCATGTCCGGAAGATGATTCCGGAGTGTCCACCAAGTGGTTGTGGCATACCTGGCAGGTGATTTTAGCGTGTCAGGTAGGTGGTTCCAACGAGTCGAGTAGGTGGTTCCGGCGTGCTCGGCAAGTGGTTCAGGCGGGTCTGGCAGGTGGTTTCGGTCTGTTCGGGGTGTGGTTCCTGCATCTCAGGCACATGGTTCTGGCACGTCTGATAGGTGGTTCCGGCCGGCCCGACAGGTGTTTCCATGGTGTCCGCCAAGTGGTTCTGTCATAGCAGGCAGGTGATGTTGCCGTGACCGGCAGGTGGTTCCAGCCAGCCCGGCAGGTGATTCCGAAGAGTTCACCAAATGGTTGTGGCCTAGCCGGCAGGTGATTTTGCCGTTTCCAGCAGGTGGTTTTGGCGAGTCGAGCAGGTGGTTCTGGCGTGCTCGGCAGGTGCTTCCGGTGTCATTGGCATGTGGTTCCGGCATGTCTGAGAGGTGGCTCCGCCATGCCCGGCAGGTGATTCCGGACTGTTCGCCAAGTGGTTCTGGCGTAGCCGGCAAGTGATTTTGCATGTCCGGCAATGGTTCCGGCGAGTCGAGCCGGTGGTTCCGGCATGTCCGGCAGGTGGTTCCGGCATGCCCGGCAGGTGATTCCGGAGTGTCAGGCATGTGGTTCTGGCACCTCTGAGAGGTGGTTCCGGAATGCCTGGCATGTGATTCCGGAGTGTCTGCCGAGTGGTTCTGGCGTAGCCGGCAGTTGATTTTGGCGTGTCCACTAGGTGGTTCTGGGGAGTGGATCAGCTGGTTCCAGCATACTCGGCAGGTGGTACCGGCGTGTCCAGAACATGGTTCTGGCAAGTCTCAGAGGTGGTTCCGGCACGCCCGACAGGTGATTCCGGAGCGTCCGCCAAGTGTTTCTGGCGTACCCGGCAGGTGATTTTGGCATGTCTGACAGGTGTTTCTTGCGAGTCGAGCAGGTGGCTCAGGCATGCTCAGCTGGTGCTTCCGGCGTCTCTGGCACGTGGTTCTGGTGTGTCTGAGAGCTGGTTCTGGCATGTCCGGCAGATGATTCCGGAGTGTCCACCAAGTGGTTCTGGTATACCTGGCAGGTGATTTTGGCGTGTCAGGAAGTTGGTTCCGGCTAGTTGAGCAGGTGGATCAGGCGTGCTGGCCAGGGGGTTCAGGCGGGTCTGGCAGGTGGTTTCGGTCTTTTCGGGGAGTGGTTCCGGCATCTCAGGCACATGGTTCTGGCACATCTGAGAGGTGGTTCCGGCCGGCCCGACAGGTGTTTCCGGAGTGTCCGCCAAGTGGTTCTGTCATAGCTGGAAGGTGATGTTGGCGTGACCGGCAGGTGCTTCCAGAAAGCCCGGCAGGTGATTCCGAAGAATTCACCAAATGGTTGTGTCCTAGCCGGCAGGTGATTTTGGCATGCCCAGCAGGTGGTTTTGGCTAGTCAAGCAGGTTGTTCTGGAGTGCTCGGCAGGTGCTTCCGGTGTCATTGGCATGTGGTTCCGGCATGTCTGAGACGTGGTTCCGCCATTCCCGGAAGTTGATTCCGGAGTGTTCGCCAAGTGGTTCTGGCGTAGCCGGCAGGTCATTTTGCATGTCCGGCAATGGTTCCGGCGAGTCGAGCCGGTGGTTCCGGCATGTCCAGCAGGTGGTTCTGGCATGCCCGGCAGGTGATTCCGGATTGTCCGGCATGAGTTTCTGGCACCTCTGAGAGGTGGTTCCCGCATGCCCGGCAGTTGGTCACGGAGTGTCTGCAGAGTGGTTCTGGAGTAGCCGGCAGGTGATTCTGGCGTATCCAGCAGGTGGTTCTGGGGAGAGGATCAGGTGGTTCCGGCATACTCGGCAGGTGGTACCGGCGTGTCCGGAACTTGGTTCTGGCAAGTCTGAGAGGTGGTTCCGGCATGCCCGACAGGTGATTCCGGAGTGTTCGCCAAGTGGTTCTGGCGTAGCCGGCAGGTGATATTGCATGTCCGGCAATGGTTCCGGCATGTCCAGCAGGTGGTTCTGGGGAGTGGATCAGGTGGTTCCGGCATGCCCGGCAGGTGATTCCGGAGTGTCCGGCATGTGGTTCTGGCACCTCTGATTGGTTGTTCTGGCATGCCAGGCAGGTGATACCGGAGTGTCCGGCATTTGGTTCTGGCACCTCTGAGAGGTGGTTCCGGGATGCCTGGCATGTGATTCCGGAGTGTCTGCCGAGTGGTTCTGGCGTGTGCAGCAGGTGTTTCCGGTCTGTCCGGCAGGTGCTTCTGGCGTGTCCGGCACGAGGTTCTGGCACGTCTGAGAGTTGGTTCCGGCATGCCCAACAGGTGATTCCGGAGTGTCCGCCACGTGGTTCTGGCGTACCCGGCAGGTGATTTTGGCATGTCTGGCAGGTGTTTCTTGCAAGTCGAGCATGCGGCTCAGGCATGATCAGCAGGTTCTTCCGGCATGTCCGGCACGTGGTTCTGGTGTGTCTGAGAGCTGGTTCTGGCATGTATGGCAGCTGATTCCGGAGTGTCCGCCAAGTGGTTGTGGCATACCCGGCAGGTGATTTTAGCGTGTCAGGTAGGTGGTTCCAACGAGTCGAGTAGGTGGTTCTGGCGTGCTCGGCAGGTGGTTCAGGCGGGTCTGGCAGGTGGTTTCGGTCTGTTCTGGATGTGGTTCCGGCATCTCAGGCACATGGTTCTGGCACGTCTGATAGGTGGTTCCGGCCGGCCCGACAGGTGTTTCCATGGTGTCCGCCAAGTGGTTCTGTCATAGCTGGCAGGTGATGTTGCCGTGACCGGCAGGTGGTTCCAGCCAGCCCGGCAGGTGATTCCGAAGAGTTCACCAAATGGTTGTGGCCTAGCCGGCAGGTGATTTTGCCGTTTCCAGCACGTGGTTTTGGCGAGTCGAGCAGGTGGTTCTGGCGTGCTCGGCAGGTGCTTCCGGTGTCATTGGCATGTGGTTCCGGCATGTCTGAGAGGTGGCTCCGCCATGCCCGGCAGGTGATTCCGGAGTGTTCGCCAAGTGGTTCTGGCGTAGCTGGCAGGTGATTTTGCATGTCCGGCAATGGTTCCGGCGAGTCGAGCCGGTGGTTCCGGCATGTCCGGCAGGTGGTTCTGGGGAGTGGATCAGGTGGTTCCGGCATGCCCGGCACGTGATTCCGGAGTGTCCGGCATGTGGTTCTGGCACCTCTGAGTGGTTGTTCTGGCATGCCAGGCAGGTGATACCGGAGTGTCCGGCATTTGGTTCTGGCACCTCTGAGAGTGGGTTCCGGGATGCCTGGCATGTGATTCCGGAGTGTCGGCCGAGTGGTTCTGGCGTGTGCAGCAGGTGTTTCCGGTCTTTCCGGCAGGTGCTTCTGGCGTGTCCGGCATGAGGTTCTGGCACGTCTGAGAGTTGGTTCGGGCATGCCCGACAGGTGATTCCGGAGTGTCCGCCACGTGGTTCTGGCGTACCCGGCAGGTGATTTTGGCGTGTCTGGCAGGTGTTTCTTGCAAGTCGAGCATTTAACTCAGGCATGATCAGCAGGTGCTTCCGGCCTGTCCGGCACGTGGTTCTGGTGTGTCTGAGAGCTGGTTATGGCATGTATGGCAGCTGATTCCGGAGTGTCCACTAAGTGGTTGTGGCATACCCGGCAGGTGATTTTAGCGTGTCAGGTAGGTGGTTCCAACGAGTCGAGTACGTGGTTCCGGCGTGCTCGGCAGGTGGTTCAGGCGGGTCTGGCAGGTGGTTTCGGTCTGTTCGGGGTGTGGTTCCGGCATCTCAGGCACATGGATCAGGCACATCTGGTAGGTGGTTCCGGCCGGCCCGAGAGGTGTTTCCATGGTGTCCGCCAAGTGGTTCTGTCATAGCAGGCAGGTGATGTTGCCGTGACCGGCAGGTGGTTCCAGCCAGCCCGGCAGGTGATTCCGAAGAGTTCACCAAATGGTTGTGGCCTAGCCGGCAGGTGATTTTGCCGTTTCCAGCAGGTGGTTTTGGCGAGTCGAGCAGGTGGTTCTGGCGTGCTCGGCAGGTGCTTCCGGTGTCATTGGCATGTGGTTCCGGCATGTCTGAGAGGTGGCTCCGCCATGCCCGGCAGGTGATTCCGGAGTGTTCGCCAAGTGGTTCTGGCGTAGCCAGCAGGTGATTTTGCATGTCCGGCAATGGTTCCGGCGAGTCGAGCCGGTGGTTCCGGCATGTCCAGCAGGTGGTTCCGGCATGCCCGGCAGGTGATTCCGGAGTGTCCGGCATGTGGTTCTGGCACCTCTGAGAGGTGGTTCCGGCATGCCCGACAGGTGATACCGGAGTGTCCGGCATTTGGTTCTGGCACCTCTGAGAAGTGGCTCCGGAATGCCTGGCATGTGATTCCGGAGTGTCTGCCGAGTGGTTCTGGCGTAGCCGGCAGGTGATTTTGGCGTGTCCGGCACGTGGTTCTGGTGTGTCAGAGGGCTGGTTCTGGCATTTCTGGCAGATGATTCCGGAGTGTCCACCAAGTGGTTCTGGTAGACCTGGCAGGTGATTTTGGCGTGTCAGGAAGGTGGTTCCGGCTAGTTGAGCAGGTGGATCAGGCGTGCTCGCCAGGGGGTTCAGGCGGGTCTGGCAGGTGGTTTCGGTCTGTTCGGGGATTGGTTCCGGCATCTCAGGCACATGGTTCTGGCACGTCTGAGAGGTGTTTCCGGCCGGCCGGAGAGGTGTTTCCGGAGTGTCAGCCAAGTGGTTCTGGCTTAGCTGAAAGGTGATGTTGGCGTGACCGGCAGGTGGTTCCAGCCAGCGCGGCAGGTGAATTCCGGAGTGTCTGCCGTGTGGTTCTGGCGTAGCTGGCAGGTGATTTTGGCGTGTCCAGCAGGTGGTTCTGGCGAGTCGAGCCTGTGGTTCCGGCGCGTCCAGGAGGTGTTTCCGGTCTGTCCGGCAGGTGGTTCCGGCATGTGCGGCAGGTGGTTCCGGCGTGTACAGCAGATGGTTCTGGCATGCCCGGCAGGTGATTCCGGAGTGTCCGGCATGTGGTTCTGGCACCTCTGAGAGGTGGTTCCAGCATGCCCGGCAATTGATACTGGAGTCTCCGGCATTTGGTTCTGGCACCTCTGAGAGGTGGTTCCGGCATGCCCGTCAGGTGATACCGGAGTGTTCGCCAAGTGCTTCTGGCGTACCCGGCAGGTGATTTTGCATGTCCTGCAATGGTTCCGGCGAGTCGAGCCGGTGGTTCCGGAACGTCCGGCAGGTCGTTCTGGCATGTCCGGCATGTGGTTCCGGCATGTCCACAACGAGGTTCCAGCATGCCCGGCAGGTGATTCCGGAGTGTCCGGCATGTGGTTCTGGCACCTCTGAGAGGTGGTTCCGGAATGCCTGGCATGTGATTCCGGAGTGTCTGCCGAGTGGTTCTGGAGTAGCCGGCAGTTGATTTTGGCTTGTCCACTAGGTGGTTCTGGGGAGTGGATCAGCTGGTTCCGGCATACTCGGCGGGTGGTACCGGCGTGTCCAGAACATGGTTCTGGCAAGTCTGAGAGGTGGTTCCGGCACGCCCGACAGGTGATTCCGGAGCGTCCGCCAAGTGTTTCTGGCGTACCCGGCAGGTGATTTTCGCCTGTCCTACAGGTGTATCTTGCGAGTCGAGCAGGTGGCTGAGGCATGTTCAGCTGGTGCTTCCGGCGTATTTGGCACGTGGTTCTGGTGTGTCTGAGAGCTGGTTCTGGCATCTCCGGCAGATGATTCCGGAGTGTCCACCAAGTGGTTCTTGTATACCTGGCAGGTGATTTTGGCGTGTCAGGAAGTTGGTTCCGGCTAGTTGAGCAGGTGGATCAGGCGTGCTCGCCAGGGGGTTCAGGCGGGTCTGGCAGGTGGTTTCGGTCTGTTCGGGGAGTGGTTCCGGCATCTCAGGCTCATGGTTCTGGCACGTCTGAGAGGTGGTTCCGGCTGGCCCGACTGGTGTTTCCATGGTGTCCGCCAAGTGGTTCTGGCATAGCTGGCAGGTGATGTTGGCGTGACCGGCAGGTGGTTCCAGCAAGCCCGGCAGGTGATTCCGAAGAGTTCACCAAATCGTTGTGGCGTAGCCAGCATGTGATTTTGGCGTGTCCAGCAGGTGGTTTTGGCGAGTCGAGCAGGTGGTTCTGGCGTGCTCGGCAGGTGCTTCCGGTGTCATTGGCATGTGGTTCCGGCATGTCTGAGAGGTGGTTCCGGCATGCCCGGCAGGTGGTTCCGGAGTGTCTGCCGAGTGGTTCTGGAGCCAGCCCGGCAGGTGATTCCGAAGAGTTCACCAAATGGTTGTGGCGTAGCTGGCAGGTGATTTTGGCGTGTCAGGAAATTGGTTCCGGCTAGTTGAGCAGGTGGATCAGGCGTGCTCGCCAGGGGGTTCAGGCAGGTCTGGCAGGTGGTTTCGGTCTGTTCGGGGAGTGGTTCCGGCATCTCAGGCACATGGTTCTGGCACGTCTGAGAGGTGGTTCCGGCCGGCCGGAGAGGTGTTTCCGGAGTGTCCGCCAAGTGGTTCTGGCGTGGCTGAAAGGTGACGTTTGCGTGACCAGCAGGTGGTTCCAGCCAGCCCGGCAGGTGATTCCGGAGTGTCTGCCGTGTGGTTCTGGCGTAGCTGGCAGGTGATTTTGGCGTGTCCAGCAGGTGGTTCCGGCGAGCTCTGCAGGTGGTACCAGCGTGTCCGGAACATGGTTCTGGCACGTCTGAGAGATGGTTCCGTCATGCCAGGCAGGTGATTCCGGAGTGTCCGCCAAGTGGTTCTGGCGTAGCTGAAAGGTGATGTTGGCGTGAGCGGCAGGTGGTACCAGCTAGCCCGGCATGTGATTCCGGAGTGTCCGCCACGTGGTTCTGGCGTACCCGGCAGGTGATTTTGGCGTGTCTGGCAGGTGTTTCTTGCAAGTCGAGCATTTGGCTCAGTTATGCTCAGCAGGTGCTTCCGGCGTGTCTGGCACGTGGTTCTGGTGTGTCTGAGAGCTGGTTATGGCATGTCCGGCAGATGATTCCGGAGTGTCCACCAAGTGGTTGTGGCATACCCGGCAGGTGATTTTAGCGTGTCAGGTAGGTGGTTCCAGCGAGTCGAGTAGGTGGTTCCTGCGTGCTCGGCAGGTGGTTGAGGCGGGTCTGGCAGGTGGTTTCGGTCTGTTCGGGGAGTGGTTCCGGCATCTCAGACACATGGTTCTGGCACGTCTTATAGGTGGTTCCGGCCGGCCCGACAGGTGTTTCCATGGTGTCCGCCAAGTGGTTCTGGCATAGCAGGCAGGTGATGTTGGCCTGACCGGCAGGTGGTTCCAGCCAGCCCGGCAGGTGATTCCGAAGAGTTCACCAAATGGTTGTGGCGTAGCCGGCAGACGATTTTGGCATGTCCAGCAGGTGGTTTTGGCGAGTCGAGCAGGTGGTTCTGGCGTGCTCGGCAGGTGCTTCCGGTGTCATTGGCATGTGGTTCCGGCATGTCTGAGAGGTGGTTCCGCCATGCCCGGCAGGTGATTCCGGAGTGTTCGCCAAGTGGTTCTGGCGTAGCCGGCAGGTGATTTTGCATGTCCGGCAATGGTTCTGGCGAGTCGAGCCGGTGGTTCCGACATGTCCGGCCGGTGGTTCCGGCATGCCCGGCAGGTGATTCCGGAGTGTCCGGCATGTGGTTCTGGCACCTCTGAGAGGTGGTTCCGGCATGCCCGGCAGGTGATACCGGAGTCTCCGGCATTTGGTTCTGGCACCTCTGAGAGGTGGTTCCGGAATGCCTGGCATGTGATTCCGGAGTGTCTGCCGAGTGGTTCTGGCGTAGCCGGCAGTTGATTTTGGCGTGTCCACTAGGTGGTTCTGGGGAGTGGATCAGCTGGTTAGGGCATACACGGCAGGTGGTACCGGCGTGTCCAGAACATGGTTCTGGCAAGTCTGAGAGGTGGTTCCGGCACGCCCTGCAGGTGATTCCGGAGCGTCCGCCAAGTGGTTCTGGCATAGCTGGCAGGTGATGTTCTCGTGACCGGAAGGTGGTTTCAGCCAGTCAGGCAGGTGATTCCGAAGTGTTCACCAAATGGTTGTTGCGTATCCGGAAGCTGATTTTGGCGTGTCCAGCAGGTGGTTTTGGCGAGTCGAGCAGGTGGTTCTGGCGTGCTCGGCAGGTGCTTCCGGTGTCATTGGCATGTGGTTCCGGCATGTCTGAGAGGCGCTTCCGGCACGCCCGACAGGTGATTCCGGAGCGTCCGCCAAGTGTTTCTGGGGTACCCGGCAGGTGATTTTGGCATGTCCTACAGGCGTTTCTCGCGAGTCGAGCAGGTGGCTCAGGCATGCTCAGCTGGTGCTTCCGGCGTCTCTGGCACGTGGTTCTGGTGTGTCTGAGAGCTGGTTCTGGCATGTCCGGCAGATGATTCCGGAGTGTCCACCAATTGGTTCTGGTATACCTGGCAGGTGATTTTGGCGTGTCAGGAAGGTGGTTCCGGCTAGTTGAGCAGGTGGATCAGGCGTGCTCGCCAGGGGGTTCAGGCGGGTCTGGCAGGTGGTCTCGGTCTGTTCGGGGAGTGGTTCCGGCATCTCAGGCACATGGTTCTGGCACGTCTGAGAGATGGTTCCGGCCGGCCGGAGAGGTGTTTCCGGAGTGTCCGCCAAGTGGTTCTGGCATAGCTGAAAGGTGATGTTGGCGTGACCGGCAGGTGGTTCCAGCCAGCCCGGCAGGTGATTCAGGCGTGTCTGCCGAGTGGTTCTGGCGTAGCCGGCAGGTGATTTTGGCGTGTCCAGCAGGTGGTTCCGTCGAGCTCGGCAGGTGGTACCGGCGTGTCCGGAACTTGGTTCTGGCACGTCTAAGAGATGGTTCCCGCATGCCCGGCAGGTGATTCCGGAGTGTCCGGCATGTGGTTCTGGCACCTCTGAGAGGTGGTTCCGAGATGCCCGGAAGTTGGTTCCGGAGTGTCTGCCGAGTGGTTCTGGCGTAGCCGGCAGGTGATTCTGGCATGTTCAGTAGGTGGTTCTGGGGAGTGGATCAGGTGGTTCCGGCATACTCGGCAGGTGGTCCCGGCGTGTCCAGAACATGTTTCTGGCAAGTCGGAGAGGTGGTTCCGTCACGCCCGACAGGTGATTCCGGAGCGTCCGCCAAGTGTTTCTGGCGTACCCGGCAGGTGATTTTGGCATGTCCGACAGGTGTTTCTTGCAAGTCGAGCAGGTGGCCCAGGCATGCTCAGCTGGTGCTTCCGGCGTCTCTGCCACGTGGTTCTGGTGTGTCTGAGAGCTGGTTCTGGCATCTCCGGTAGATGATTCCGGAGTGTCCACCAATTGGTTCAGGTATACCTGGCAGGTGATTTTGGCGTGTCAGGAAGGTGGTTCCGGCTAGTTGAGCAGGTGGATCAGTCGTGCTCGCCAGGTGGTTCAGGAGGGTCTGGCAGGTGGTTTCGGTCTGTTCGTGGTGTGGTTCCGGCATCTCAGGCACATGGTTCTGGCACGTCTGATAGGTGGTTCCGGCCGGCCCGACAGGTGTTTCCATGGTGTCCGCCAAGTGGTTCTGGCATAGCTGGCAGGTGATGTTGGCGTGACCGGCAGGTGGTTCCAGCCAGCCCGGCAGGTGATTCCGAAGTGTTCACCAAATGGTTGTGGCGTAGCCGGAAGTTGATTTTGGCGTGTCCAGCAGGTGGTTTTGGCTAGTTGAGCAGGTGGTTCTGGCGTGCTCGGCATGTGCTTCCGGTGTCATTGGCATGTGGTTCCGGCATGTCTGAGAGGTGTTTCCGCCATGCCCGGCAGGTGATTCCGGAGTGTTCGCCACGTGGTTCTGGCGTAGCCGGCAGGTGATTTTGCATGTCCGGCAATGGTTCCGGCATGTCCGGCAGGTGACTCCGGCATGTCCAGCAGGAGGTTCTGGGGAGTGGATCAGGTGGTTCCGGCATGCCCGGCAGGTGATTCCGGAGTGTCCGGCATGTGGTTCTGGCACCTCTGTGTGGTTGTTCTGGCATGCCAGGCAGATGATACCGGAGTGTCCGGCATTTGGTTCTGGCACCTCTGAGAGGTGGTTCCGGGATGCCTGGCATGTGATTCCGGAGTGTCTGCCAAGTGATTCTGGCGTGTGCAGCAGGTGTTTCCGGTCTGTCCGGCAGGTGCTTCTGGCGTGTCCACCACGAGGTTCTGGCACGTCTGAGAGTTGGTTCCGGCATGCCCGACAGGTGATTCCGGAGTGTCCGCCACGTGGTTCTGGCGTACCCGGCAGGTGATTTTGGCGTGTCTGGCAGGTGTTTCTTGCAAGTCGAGCATGTGGCTCAGGCATGATCAGCAGGTGCTTCCGGCCTGTCCGGCACGTGGTTCTGGTGTGTCTGAGAGCTGGTTCTGGCATGTATGGCAGCTGATTCCGGAGTGTCCACCAAGTGCTTGTGGCATACCCGGCAGGTGATTTTAGCGTGTCAGGTAGGTGGTTCCAACGAGTCGAGTAGGTGGTTCCGGCGTGCTCGGAAGGTGGTTCAGGCGGGTCTGGCAGGTGGTTTCGGTCTGTTCGGGGTGTGGTTCCGGCATCTCAGGCACATGGTTCTGGCACGTCTGATAGGTGGTTCCGGCCGGCCCGACAGGTGTTTCCATGGTGTCCGCCAAGTGGTTCTGTTATAGCAGGCAGGTGATGTTGCCGTGACCGGCAGGTGGTTCCAGCCAGCCCGGCAGGTGATTCCGAAGAGTTCACCAAATGGTTGTGGCCTAGCCGGCAGGTGATTTTGCCGTTTCCAGCAGGTGGTTTTGGCGAGTCGAGCAGGTGGTTCTGACGTGCTCGGCAGGTGCTTCCGGTGTCATTGGAATGTGGTTCCGGCATGTCTGAGAGGTGGCTCCGCCATGCCCGGCAGGTGATTCCGGAGTATTCGCCAAGTGGTTCTGGCGTAGCCGGCAGGTGATTTTTCATGTCCGGCAATGGTTCCGGCGAGTCGAGCCGGTGGTTCCGGCATGTCCGGCAGGTGGTTCCGGCATGCCCGGCAGGTGATTCCGGAGTGTCCGGCATGTGGTTCTGTCACCTCTGAGAGGTGGTTCCGGAATGCCTGGCATGTGATTCCGGAGTGTCTGCCGAGTGGTTCTGGCGTAGCCGGCAGTTGATTTTGGCGTGTCCACTAGGTGGTTCTGGGGAGTGGATCAGCTGGTTCCAGCATACTCGGCAGGTGGTACCGGCGTGTCCAGAACATGGTTCTGGCAAGTCTCAGAGGTGGTTCCGGCACGCCCGACAGGTGATTCCGGAGCGTCCGCCAAGTGTTTCTGGCGTACCCGGCAGGTGATTTTGGCATGTCTGACAGGTGTTTCTTGCGAGTCGAGCAGGTGGCTGAGGCATGCTCAGCTGGTGCTTCCGGCGTCTCTGGCACGTGGTTCTGGTGTGTCTGAGAGCTGGTTCTGGCATGTCCGGCAGATGATTCCGGAGTGTCCACCAAGTGGTTCTGGTATACCTGGCAGGTGATTTTGGCGTGTCAGGAAGTTGGTTCCGGCTAGTTGAGCAGGTGGATCAGGCGTGCTGGCCAGGGGGTTCAGGCGGGTCTGGCAGGTGGTTTCGGTCTTTTCGGGGAGTGGTTCCGGCATCTCAGGCACATGGTTCTGGCACATCTGAGAGGTGGTTCCGGCCGGCCCGACAGGTGTTTCCGGAGTGTCCGCCAAGTGGTTCTGGCATAGCTGGCAGGTGATGTTGGCGTGACCGGCAGGTGTTTCCAGAAAGCCCGGCAGGTGATTCCGAAGAATTCACCAAATGGTTGTGTCCTAGCCGGCAGGTGATTTTGGCATGCCCAGCAGGTGGTTTTGGCTAGTCAAGCAGGTTGTTCTGGAGTGCTCGGCAGGTGCTTCCGGTGTCATTGGCATGTGGTTCCGGCATGTCTGAGACGTGGTTCCGCCATTCCCGGAAGTTGATTCCGGAGTGTTCGCCAAGTGGTTCTGGCGTAGCCGGCAGGTCATTTTGCATGTCCGGCAATGGTTCCGGCGAGTCGAGCCGGTGGTTCCGGCATGTCCAGCAGGTGGTTCTGGCATGCCCGGCAGGTGATTCCGGATTGTCCGGCATGAGTTTCTGGCACCTCTGAGAGGTGGTTCCCGCATGCCCGGCAGTTGGTCACGGAGTGTCTGCAGAGTGGTTCTGGAGTAGCTGGCAGGTGATTCTAGCGTATCCAGCAGGTGGTTCTGGGGAGAGGATCAGGTGGTTCCGGCATACTCGGCAGGTGGTACCGGCGTGTCCGGAACTTGGTTCTGGCAAGTCTGAGAGGTGGTTCCGGCATGCCCGACAGGTGATTCCGGAGTGTTCGCCAAGTGGTTCTGGCGTAGCCGGCAGGTGATATTGCATGTCCGGCAATGGTTCCGGCATGTCCAGCAGGTGGTTCTGGGGAGTGGATCAGGTGGTTCCGGCATGCCCGGCAGGTGATTCCGGAGTGTCCGGCATGTGGTTCTGGCACCTCTGATTGGTTGTTCTGGCATGCCAGGCAGGTGATACCGGAGTGTCCGGCATTTGGTTCTGGCACCTCTGAGAGGTGGTTCCGGGATGCCTGGCATGTGATTCCGGAGTGTCTGCCGAGTGGTTCTGGCGTGTGCAGCAGGTGTTTCCGGTCTGTCCGGCCGGTGCTTCTGGCGTGTCCGGCACGAGGTTCTGGCACGTCTGAGAGTTGGTTCCGGCATGCCCGACAGGTGATTCCGGAGTTTTCGCCAAGTGGTTCTGGCGTAGCCGGCAGGTCATTTAGCATGTCCGGCGGTGGTTCCGGCGAGTCGAGCCGGTGGTTCCGGCGTGTCCAGCAGGTGTTTCCGGTCTGTCCGGCAGGTGGTTCTGGCGTGACCGGCACGAGGTTCTGGCACGTCTGAGAGTTGGTTCCGGCATGCCCGACAGGTGATTCCGGAGTGTCTGCCACGTGGTTCTGGCGGACCCGGCAGGTGATTTTGGCGTGTCCACTAGGTGGTTCTGGGGAGTGGATCAGCTGGTTCCGGCATACTCGGCAGGTGGTACCGGCGTGTCCAGAACATGGTTCTGGCAAGTCTGAGAGGTGGTCGCGGCACGCCCGGCAGGTGATTCCGGAGCGTCCGCCAAGTGTTTCTGGCGTACCCGGCAGGTGATTTTCGCCTGTCCGACAGGTGTTTCTTGCGAGTCGAGCAGGTGGCTGAGGCATGCTCAGCTGGTGCTTCCGGCGTCTCTGGCACGTGGTTCTGGTGTGTCTGAGAGCTGGTTCTGGCATCTCCGGCAGATGATTCCGGAGTGTCCACCAAGTGGTTCAGGTATACCTGGCAGGTGATTTTGGCATGTCAGGAAGTTGGTTCCGGCTAGTTGAGCAGGTGGATCAGGCGTGCTCGCCAGGGGGTTCAGGCGGGTCTGGCCGGTGGTTTCGGTCAGTTCGGGGAGTGGTTCCGGCATCTCAGGCACATGGTTCTGGCATGTCTGAGAGGTGGTTCCGGCATGCCCGACAGGTGATTCCGGAGTGTTCGCCAAGTGGTTCTGGCGTAGCCGGCAGGTCATTTTGCATGTCCGGCGGTGGTTCTGGCGAGTGAAGCTGGTGGTTCCTGCGTGTCCGATAGGTGTTTCCGGTCTGTCCGGCACGTGGTTCTGGCGTGTCCGGCACGAGGTTCTGGCACGTCTGAGAGTTGGTTCCGGCATGCCCGACAGGTGATTCCGGAGAGTCCGCCACGTGGTTCTGGCGTACCCGGCAGGTGATTTTGGCGTGTCTGGCAGGTGTTTCTTGCAAGTCGAGCATGTGGCTCAGGCATGATCACCAGGTGCTTCCGGCGTGTCCGGCACGTGGTTCTGGTGTGTCAGAGGGCTGGTTCTGGCATTTCTGGCAGATGATTCCGGAGTGTCCACCAAGTGGTTCTGGTAGACCTGGCAGGTGATTTTGGCGTGTCTGGAAGGTGGTTCCGGCTAGTTGAGCAGGTGGATCAGGCGTGCTCGCCAGGGGGTTCAGGCGGGTCTGGCAGGTGGTTTCGGTCTGTTCGGGGAGTGGTTCCGGCATCTCAGGCACATGGTTCTGGCACGTCTGAGAGGTGGTTACGGCCGGCCGGAGAGGTGTTTCCGGAGTGTCCGCCAAGTGGTTCTGGCTTAGCTGAAAGGTGATGTTGGCGTGACCGGCAGGTGGTTCCAGCCAGCCCGGCAGGTGATTCCAGAGTGTCTGCCGTGTGGTTCTGGCGTAGCTGTCAGGTGATTTTGGCGTTTCCAGCAGGTGGTTCTGGCCAGCTCGGCAGGTGGTACCAGCGTGTCCGGAACATGGTTCTGGCACGTCTGAGAGATGGTTCCGGCATGCCCGGCAGGTGATTCCGGAGTGTCCGGCATGTTGTTCTGGCACCTCTGAGAGGTGGTTCCGGCATGCCCGGCAGGTGGTTCCGGAGTGTCTGCCGAGTGGTTCTGGCGTAGCCGGCAGGTGATTCTGGCGTGTCCAGCAGGTGGTTCTGGGGAGTGGATCAGGTGGTTCCGGCATACTCGGCAGGTTGTACCGGCGTGTCCGGAACATGGTTCTGGCAAGTATGAGAGGTGGCTCCGGCATGCCCAACGGGTGATTCTGGAGTGTTCGCCAAGTGGTTCTGGCATAGCTGGCAGGTCATTTTGCATGTCCGGCGGTGGTTCCGGCGAGTCGAGCTGGTGGTTCCGGCGTGTCCGGCAGGTGGTTCTGGCGTGACCGGCACGAGGTTCTGGCACGTCTGAGAGTTGGTTCTGGCATGCCCGACAGGTGATTCCGGAGTGTCCGCCACGTGGTTCTGGCGTACCCCCAGGTTATTTTGGCGTGTCTGGCAGGTGTTTCTTGCAAGTCGAGCATTTGGCTCAGGCATGCTCAGCAGGTGCTTCCGGCGTCTCTGGCAGGTGGTTCTGGTGTGTCGGAGAGCTGGTTCTGGCATGTCCGGCAGATGATTCCGGAGTGTCCACCAAGTGGTTCTGGTATACCTGGCAGGTGATTTTGGCGTGTCAGGAAGTTGGTTCCGGCTAGTTGAGCAGGTGGATCAGGCGTGCTGGCCAGGGGGTTCAGGCGGGTCTGGCAGGTGGTTTCGGTCTTTTCGGGGAGTGGTTCCGGCATCTCAGGCACATGGTTCTGGCACATCTGAGAGGTGGTTCCGGCCGGCCCGACAGGTGTTTCCGGAGTGTCCGCCAAGTGGTTCTGGCATAGCTGGCAGGTGATGTTGGCGTGACCGGCAGGTGTTTCCAGAAAGCCCGGCAGGTGATTCCGAAGAATTCACCAAATGGTTGTGTCCTAGCCGGCAGGTGATTTTGGCATGCCTAGCAGGTGGTTTTGGCTAGTCAAGCAGGTTGTTCTGGAGTGCTCGGCAGGTGCTTCCGGTGTCATTGGCATGTGGTTCCGGCATGTCTGAGACGTGGTTCCGCCATTCCCGGAAGTTGATTCCGGAGTGTTCGCCAAGTGGTTCTGGCGTAGCCGGCAGGTCATTTTGCATGTCCGGCAATGGTTCCGGCGAGTCGAGCCGGTGGTTCCGGCATGTCCAGCAGGTGGTTCTGGCATGCCCGGCAGGTGATTCCGGATTGTCCGGCATGAGTTTCTGGCACCTCTGAGAGGTGGTTCCCGCATGCCCGGCAGTTGGTCACGGAGTGTCTGCAGAGTGGTTCTGGAGTAGCTGGCAGGTGATTCTAGCGTATCCAGCAGGTGGTTCTGGGGAGAGGATCAGGTGGTTCCGGCATACTCGGCAGGTGGTACCGGCGTGTCCGGAACTTGGTTCTGGCAAGTCTGAGAGGTGGTTCCGGCATGCCCGACAGGTGATTCCGGAGTGTTCGCCAAGTGGTTCTGGCGTAGCCGGCAGGTGATATTGCATGTCCGGCAATGGTTCCGGCATGTCCAGCAGGTGGTTCTGGGGAGTGGATCAGGTGGTTCCGGCATGCCCGGCAGGTGATTCCGGAGTGTCCGGCATGTGGTTCTGGCACCTCTGATTGGTTGTTCTGGCATGCCAGGCAGGTGATACCGGAGTGTCCGGCATTTGGTTCTGGCACCTCTGAGAGGTGGTTCCGGGATGCCTGGCATGTGATTCCGGAGTGTCTGCCGAGTGGTTCTGGCGTGTGCAGCAGGTGTTTCCGGTCTGTCCGGCCGGTGCTTCTGGCGTGTCCGGCACGAGGTTCTGGCACGTCTGAGAGTTGGTTCCGGCATGCCCGACAGGTGATTCCGGAGTTTTCGCCAAGTGGTTCTGGCGTAGCCGGCAGGTCATTTAGCATGTCCGGCGGTGGTTCCGGCGAGTCGAGCCGGTGGTTCCGGCGTGTCCAGCAGGTGTTTCCGGTCTGTCCGGCAGGTGGTTCTGGCGTGACCGGCACGAGGTTCTGGCACGTCTGAGAGTTGGTTCCGGCATGCCCGACAGGTGATTCCGGAGTGTCTGCCACGTGGTTCTGGCGGACCCGGCAGGTGATTTTGGCGTGTCCACTAGGTGGTTCTGGGGAGTGGATCAGCTGGTTCCGGCATACTCGGCAGGTGGTACCGGCGTGTCCAGAACATGGTTCTGGCAAGTCTGAGAGGTGGTCGCGGCACGCCCGGCAGGTGATTCCGGAGCGTCCGCCAAGTGTTTCTGGCGTACCCGGCAGGTGATTTTCGCCTGTCCGACAGGTGTTTCTTGCGAGTCGAGCAGGTGGCTGAGGCATGCTCAGCTGGTGCTTCCGGCGTCTCTGGCACGTGGTTCTGGTGTGTCTGAGAGCTGGTTCTGGCATCTCCGGCAGATGATTCCGGAGTGTCCACCAAGTGGTTCAGGTATACCTGGCAGGTGATTTTGGCATGTCAGGAAGTTGGTTCCGGCTAGTTGAGCAGGTGGATCAGGCGTGCTCGCCAGGGGGTTCAGGCGGGTCTGGCCGGTGGTTTCGGTCAGTTCGGGGAGTGGTTCCGGCATCTCAGGCACATGGTTCTGGCATGTCTGAGAGGTGGTTCCGGCATGCCCGACAGGTGATTCCGGAGTGTTCGCCAAGTGGTTCTGGCGTAGCCGGCAGGTCATTTTGCATGTCCGGCGGTGGTTCTGGCGAGTGAAGCTGGTGGTTCCTGCGTGTCCGATAGGTGTTTCCGGTCTGTCCGGCACGTGGTTCTGGCGTGTCCGGCACGAGGTTCTGGCACGTCTGAGAGTTGGTTCCGGCATGCCCGACAGGTGATTCCGGAGAGTCCGCCACGTGGTTCTGGCGTACCCGGCAGGTGATTTTGGCGTGTCTGGCAGGTGTTTCTTGCAAGTCGAGCATGTGGCTCAGGCATGATCACCAGGTGCTTCCGGCGTGTCCGGCACGTGGTTCTGGTGTGTCAGAGGGCTGGTTCTGGCATTTCTGGCAGATGATTCCGGAGTGTCCACCAAGTGGTTCTGGTAGACCTGGCAGGTGATTTTGGCGTGTCTGGAAGGTGGTTCCGGCTAGTTGAGCAGGTGGATCAGGCGTGCTCGCCAGGGGGTTCAGGCGGGTCTGGCAGGTGGTTTCGGTCTGTTCGGGGAGTGGTTCCGGCATCTCAGGTACATGGTTCTGGCACGTCTGAGAGGTGTTTCCGGCCGGCCGGAGAGGTGTTTCCGGAGTGTCCGCCAAGTGGTTCTGGCTTAGCTGAAAGGTGATGTTGGCGTGACCGGCAGGTGGTTCCAGCCAGCCCGGCAGGTGATTCCAGAGTGTCTGCCGTGTGGTTCTGGCGTAGCTGTCAGGTGATTTTGGCGTTTCCAGCAGGTGGTTCTGGCCAGCTCGGCAGGTGGTACCAGCGTGTCCGGAACATGGTTCTGGCACGTCTGAGAGATGGTTCCGGCATGCCCGGCAGGTGATTCCGGAGTGTCCGGCATGTTGTTCTGGCACCTCTGAGAGGTGGTTCCGGCATGCCCGGCAGGTGGTTCCGGAGTGTCTGCCGAGTGGTTCTGGCGTAGCCGGCAGGTGATTCTGGCGTGTCCAGCAGGTGGTTCTGGGGAGTGGATCAGGTGGTTCCGGCATACTCGGCAGGTTGTACCGGCGTGTCCGGAACATGGTTCTGGCAAGTATGAGAGGTGGCTCCGGCATGCCCAACGGGTGATTCTGGAGTGTTCGCCAAGTGGTTCTGGCATAGCTGGCAGGTCATTTTGCATGTCCGGCGGTGGTTCCGGCGAGTCGAGCTGGTGGTTCCGGCGTGTCCGGCAGGTGGTTCTGGCGTGACCGGCACGAGGTTCTGGCACGTCTGAGAGTTGGTTCTGGCATGCCCGACAGGTGATTCCGGAGTGTCCGCCACGTGGTTCTGGCGTACCCCCAGGTTATTTTGGCGTGTCTGGCAGGTGTTTCTTGCAAGTCGAGCATTTGGCTCAGGCATGCTCAGCAGGTGCTTCCGGCGTCTCTGGCAGGTGGTTCTGGTGTGTCGGAGAGCTGGTTCTGGCATGTCCGGCAGATGATTCCGGAGTGTCCATCAAGTGGTTGTGGCATACCTGGCAGGTGATTTTAGCGTGTCAGGTAGGTGGTTCCGGCGAGTCGAGTAGGCGGTTCCGGCGTGCTCGGCAGGTGGTTCAGGCGGGTCTGGCAGGAGGTTTCGGTCTGTTCGGGGTGTGGTTCCGGCATCTCAGGCACATGGTTCTGGCACGTCTGATAGGTGGTTCCGGCCGGCCCGACATGTGTTTCCATGGTGTCCGCCAAGTGGTTATGGCATAGCTGGCAGGTGATGTTGGCGTGACCGGCAGGTGGTTCCAGCCAGCCCGGCAGGTGATTCCGAAGTGTTCACCAAATGGTTGTGGCGTAGCCAGAAGGTGATTTTGGCGTGTCCAGCAGGTGGTTTTGGCGAGTCCAGCAGGTGGTTCTGGCGTGCTCGGCAGGTGCTTCCGGTGTCATTGGCATGTGGTTCCGGCATGTCTGAGAGGTGGTTCCGCCATGCCCGGCAGGTGATTCCGGAGTGTCCGGCATGTGGTTCTGGCACCTCTGAGAGGTGGTTCCGGCGTGCCCGGCAGGTGATACTGGAGTGTCCGGCATTTGGTTCTGGCACCTCTGAGAGGTGGCTCCGGAATGCCTGGCCTGTGATTCCGGAGTGTAAGCCGAGTGGTTCTGGCTTAGCCGGCAGTTGATTTTGGCCTGTCCACTAGGTGGTTCTGGGGAGTGGATCAGCTGGTTCCGGCATACTCGGCAGGTGGTACCGACGTGTCCAGAACATGGTTCTGGCAAGTCTGAGAGGTGGTTCCGGCACGCCCGACAGGTGATTCCGGAGCGTCCGCCAAGTGTTTCTGGCGTACCCGGCAGGTGATTTTCGCCTGTCCGACAGGTGTATCTTGCGAGTCGAGCAGGTGGCTGAGGCATGCTCAGCTGGTGCTTCCGGCGTCTCTGGCACGTGGTTCTGGTGTGTCTGAGAGCTGGTTCTGGCATCTCCGGCAGATGATTCCGGAGTGTCCACCAAGTGGTTCTTGTATACCTGGCAGGTGATTTTGGCGTGTCAGGAAGTTGGTTCCGGCTAGTTGAGCAGGTGGATCAGGCGTGCTGGCCAGGGGGTTCAGGCGGGTCTGGCAGGTGGTTTCGGTCTGTTCGGGGAGTGGTTCCGGCATCTCAGGTTCATGGTTCTGGCACGTCTGAGAGGTGGTTCAGGCCGGCCCGACAGGTGTTTCCATGGTGTCCGCCAAGTGGTTCTGGCATAGCTGGCAGGTGATGTTGGCGTGACCGGCAGGTGGTTCCAGCAAGCCCCGCAGGTGATTCCGAAGAGTTCACCAAATGGTGGTGGCATAGCCAGCAGGTGATTTTGGCGTGTCCAGCAGGTCGTTTTGGCGAGTCGAGCAGGTGGTTCTCGAGTGCTTGGCAGGTGCTTCCGGTGTCATTGGCATGTGGTTCCGGCATGTCTGAGAGGTGGTTCCAGCATGCCCGGCAGATGGTTCCGGAGTGTCTGCCGAGTGGTTCTGGAGCCAGCCCGGCAGGTGATTCCGAAGAGTTCACCAAATGGTTGTGACGTAGCCGGCAGGTTATTTTGGCGTGTCAGGAAGGTGGTTCCGGCTAGTTGAGCAGGTGGATTAGGCGTGCTCGCCAGGGGGTTCAGGCGGGTCTGGCAGGTGGTTTCGATCTGTTCGGGGAGTGGTTCCAGCATCTCAGGCACATGGTTCTGGCACGTCTGAGAGGTGGTTACGGCCGGCCGGAGAGGTGTTTCCGGAGTGTCCGCCAAGTGGTTCTGGCGTAGCTGAAAGGTCATGTTGGTGTGACCGGCAGGTGGTTCCAGCCATCCCGGCAGGTGTTTCCGGAGTGTCTGTCGTGTGGTTCTGGCGTAGCTGGCAGGTGATTTTGGCGTGTCCAGCAGGTGGTTCCGGCGAGCTCGGCAGGTGGTAGAAGCGTGTCCGGAACATGGTTCTGGCACGTCTGAGAGATGGTTCCAGCATGCCCGGCAGGTGATTCCGGAGTGTCCGGCATGTGGTTCTGGCACCTCTGAGAGGTGGCTCCGGCAGGCCCGGAAGGTGGTTCCGGAGTGTCTGCCGAGTGGTTCTGGCGTAGTCGGCAGGTGATTCTGGCGTGTCCAGCAGGTGGTTCTGGGGAGTGGATCAGGTGGTTCCGGCATACTCGGAAGGTGGTACCGGTGTGTCCGGAACATGGTTCTGGCATGTCTGAGAGTTGGTTCCGGCATGCCCGACAGGTGATTCCGGAGTGTGTGCCACGTGGTTCTGGTGTACCCGGCAGGTGATTTTGGCGTGTCTGGCAGGTGTTCCTTGCAAGTCGAGCATTGGCTCAGGCATGATCAGCAGGTGCTTCCGGCGTGTCCGGCCCGTGGTTCTGGTGTGTCTGAGAGCTGGTTCTGGCATGTCCGGCAGATGATTCCGGAGTGTCCACCAAGTGGTTGTGGCATACACGGCAGGTGATTTTAGCGTGTCAGGTAGGTGGTTCCGGCGAGTCGAGTAGGTGGTTCCGGCGTGCTCGGCAGGTGGTTTCGGTCTGTTCGGGGTGTGGTTCCGGCATCTCAGGCACATGGTTCTGGCACATCTGATAGGTGGTTCCGGCCGGCCCGACATGTGTTTCCATGGTGTCCGCCAAGAGGTTCTGGCATATCTGGCAGGTGATGTTGGCGTGACCGGCAGGTGGTTCCAGCAAGCCCGGCAGGTGATTCCGAAGAGTTCACCAAATGGTTGTGGCGTAGCTGGCAGGTGATTTTTTTGAGGCCAGCGAGTGGTTTTGGCGAGTCGAGCAGTTGGTTCTGGCGTGCTCGGCAGGTGCTTCCGGTGTCATTGGCATGTGGTTCCGGCATGTCTGAGAGGTGGTTCCGCCATGCCCGGCAGGTGATTCCGGAGTGTTCGCCAAGTGGTTCTGGCGTAGCCAGCAGGTGATTTTGCATGTCCGGCAATGATTCCGGCGAGTCGAGCCGGTGGTTCCGGCATGTCCGGTAGGTGGTTCCGGCATGCCCGGCAGGTGATTCCGGAGTGTTCGCCAAGTGGTTCTGGCGTAGTCGGCAGGTGATTCTGGCGTGTCCAGCAGGTGGTTCTGGCGAGCTCGGCAGGTGGTACCAGTGTGTCCGTAACATGGTTCTGGGACGTCTGAGATATGGTTCCGGCATGCCCGGCAGTTGATTCCGGAGTGTCCGGCATGTGGTTCTGGCAGCTCTGAGAGGTGGTTCCGGCATGCCCGGCAGGTGATTCCGGAGTGTCCGTCATGTGGTTCTGGCACCTCTGAGAGGTGGTTCCTGCATGCCCGGCAGGTGGTTCCGGAGTGTCTGCCGAGTGGTTCTGGCGTAGCCGGCAGGTGATTCTGGCGTGTCCAGCAGGTGGTTCTGGGGTGTGGATCCGGTGGTTCCGGCATACTCTGCAGGTGGTACGGGCGTGTCCGGAACATGGTTCTGGCAAGTCTGAGAGGTGGTTCCGGCACGCGGAACAGGTGATTCCGGAGTGTCCGCCACGTGGTTCTGGCGTACCCGGCAGGTGATTTTGGCGTGTATGGCAGGCGTTTCTTGCAAGTCGAGCATTTGGCTCAGGCATGCTCAGCTGGTGCTTCCGGCGTCTCTGGCACATGGTTCTGGTGTGTCTGACATCTGGTTCTGGCATGTCCGGCAGATGATTCCGGAGTGTCCACCAAGTGGTTCTGGTAGACCTGGCAGGTGATTTTGGCATGTCAGGAAGTTGGTTCCGGCTAGTTGAGCAGGTGGATCAGGCGTGCTCGCCAGGGGGATCAGGCGGGTCTGGCAGGTGGTTTCGGTCTGTTCGGGGAGTGGTTCTGGCATCTCAGGCACATGGTTCTGGCAGGTCTTTGAGGTGGTTCAGGCCGGCCCGACAGGTGTTTCCGGAGTGTCCGCCAAGTGGTTCTGGCGTAGCTGAATGGTGATGTAGGCGTGTCCAGCAGGTGGTTCCAGCGAGCTTGCCAGGTGGTACCGGCGTTTCCGGAAGATGGTTCTGGCACGTCTGAGAGATGATTCCGGAACGCCCGTCAGGTGATTTTGGAGTGTCCGGCATGTGGTTCTGGCACCTCTGAGAGGTGGTTCCGGCATGCCCGGCATGTGGTTCCGGAGTGTCTGCCGAGTAGTTCTGGCGTACCCGACAGGTGATTCTGGGGTGTCCAGCAGGTGGTTCTGGGGAGTGGATCAGGTGGTTCCGGCATACTCGGCAGGTGGTACCGGCGTGTCCGGAACATGGTTCTGGCAAGTCTGAGAGGCGGTTCCGGCATGCACGACAGGTGATTCCGGAGTGTTCGCCCAGTGGTCTGGCGTAGCCGGCAGGTCATTTTGCATGTCAGGCGTTGTTTCCGGCGAGTCGAGCCTGTGGTTCCGGCGCGTCCAGGAGGTGTTTCCGGTCTGTCCGGCAGGTGGTTCCGGCATGTCCGGCAGGTGGTTCCGGCGTGTACAGCAGATGGTTCTGGCATGCCCGGCAGGTGATTCCGGAGTGTCCGGCATGTGGTTCTGGCACCTCTGAGAGGTGGTTCCTGCATGCCCGGCAGTTGGTCACGGAGTGTCTGCCGAGTGGTTCTGGAGTAGCCGGCAGGTGATTTTAGCGTATCCAGCAGGTGGTTCTGGGGAGTGGATCAGGTGGTTCCGGCATACTCGGCAGGTGGTACCAGCGTGTCCGGACTTGGTTCTGGCAAGTCTGAGAGGTGGTTCCGGCATCCTCGACAGGTGATTCCGGAGTGTTCGCCAAGTGGTTCTGGCGTACTCGGCACGTCATTTAGCATGTCCGGCGGTGGTTCCGGCGAGTCGAGCCGGTGGTTCCGGCGTGTCCAGCAGGTGTTTCCGGTCTGTCCGGCAGGTGGTTCTGGCGTGACCGGCACGAGGTTCTGGCACGTCTGAGAGTTGGTTCCGGCATGCCCGACAGGTGATTCCGGAGTGTCCGCCACGTGGTTCTGGCGTACCCGGCAGGTGATTTTGGCGTGTCTGGCAGGTGTTTCTTGCAAGTCGAGCATTTGGCTAAGGCATGCTCAGCAGGTGCTTCCGGCGTGTCTGGCACGTGGTTCTGGTCTGTCTGAGAGCTGGTTCTGGCATGTCCGGCAGATGATTCCGGAGTGTCCACCAAGTGGTTGTGGCATACCCGGCAGGTGATTTTAGCGTGTCAGGTACGTGGTTCCAGCGAGTCGAGTAGGTGGTTCCGGCGTGCTCGGCAGGTGGTTCAGGCGGGTCTGGCAGGTGGTTTCGGTCTGTTCGGGGTGTGGTTCCGGCATCTCAGGCACATGGTTCTGGCACCTCTGATAGGTGGTTCCGGCCGGCCCGACAGGTGTTCCCATGGTTTCCGCCAAGTGGTTCTGGCATAGCTGGCATGTGATGTTGGCGTGACCGGCAGGTGGTTCCAGCCAGCCCGGCAGGTGATTCCAAACAGTTCACCAAATGGTTGTGGCGTAGCCGGCAGGTGATTTTGGCGTGTCCAGCAGGAGGTTTTGGCGAGTCGAGCAGGTGGTTCTGGCGTGCTCGGCAGGTGCTTCGGGTGTCATTGGCATGTGGTTCCGGCATGTCTGAGAGGTGGTTCCGCCATGCCCGGCAGGTGATTCCGGAGTGTTCGCCAAGTGGTTCTGGTGTAGCCACAGTTGATTTTGCATGTCCGGCAATGGTTCCGGCAAGTCGAGCCGGTGGGTCCGGCATGCCCGGCAGGTGGTTCCGGCATGTCCGGCAGGTGGTTCCGCCATGCCCAGCAGGTGATTCCGGAGTGTTCCCCAAGTGGTTCTGGCGTAGCCATCAGGTGATTTTGGCGTGTCCAGCAGGTGGTTCCGGCGAGCTCGGCAGGTGGTACCGGCGTGTCTGGAACATGGTTCTGGCAGGTCTGAGAGATGGTTCCGGCATGCCCGGCAGGTGATTCCGGAGTGTCCGGCATGTGGTTCTGGCACCTCTGAGAGGTGGTTCCGGCATGCCCGGCAGGTGATACCGGAGTGTCCGGCATTTGGTTCTGGCACCTCTGAGAGGTGGTTACGGAATGCCTGGCATGTGATTCCCAAGTGTCTGCCGAGTGGTTCTGGCATAGCCGGCAGGTGATTTTCGCGTGTCCAGCCGGTGGTTCCGGCAAGCTCGGCAGGTGGTTCCGGCTTGTCCGGAACATGGTTCTGGCAAGTCTGAGAGATGGTTCCGGCATGCCCGGCAGGTGATTCCGGAGTGTCCGGCATGTGGTTCTGGCACCTCTGAGAGGTGGTTCCGGCATGCCCGGCAGGTGATACCGGAGTGTCCGGCATTTGGTTCTGGCACCTCTGAGAGGTGGTTACGGAATGCCTGGCATGTGATTCCCAAGTGTCTGCCGAGTGGTTCTGGCATAGCCGGCAGGTGATTTTCGCGTGTCCAGCCGGTGGTTCCGGCAAGCTCGGCAGGTGGTTCCGGCTTGTCCGGAACATGGTTCTGGCAAGTCTGAGAGATGGTTCCGGCATGCCCGGCAGGTGATTCTGGCGTATCCAGCAGGTGGTTCTGGGGACTGGATCAGGTGGTTCCGGCATACTCGGCAGGTGGTACCGGCGTGTCCGGAACATGTTTCTGGCAAGTCTGAGAGGTGGTTCCGGCATGCCCGACAGGTGATTGCGGAGTGTTCGCCAAGTGGTTCTGGCGTAGCCGGCAGTTCATTTTGCATGTCCGGCGGTGGTTCCGGCGAGTCGAGCCGGTGGTTCCGGCGTGTCCGGCAGGTGTTTCCGTTCTGTCCGGCAGGTGGTTCTGGCGTGACCGGCACGAGGTTCTGTCACGTCTGAGAGTTGGTTCCGGCATGCCCGACAGATGATTCCGGACTGTCCGCCACGTGGTTCTGGTGTACCCGGCAGGTGATTTTGGCGTGTCAGGCAGGTCTTTCTTGCAAGTCGAGCATTTGGCTCAGGCATGCTCAGCATGTGCTTAAGGCGTGTCTGGCACGTGGTTCTGGTGTGTCTGAGAGCTGGTTCTGGCATGTCCGGCAGATGATTCCGGAGTGTCCACCAAGTGGTTGTGGCATACCCGGCAGGTGATTTTAGCGTGTCAGGTAGGTGGTTCCGGCGAGTCGAGTAGGTGGTTCCGGTGTGCTCGGCAGGTGGTTCAGGCGGGTCTGGCAGGTGGTTTTGGACTGTTCGGGGTGTGGTTCCGGCATCTCAGGCACATGGTTCTGGCACGTCTGATAGGTGGTTCCGGCCGGTCCGACAGGTGTTTCCATGGTGTCCGTCAAGTGGTTCCGGCATAGCTGGCATGTGATGTTGGCGTGACCGGCAGGTGGTTCCAGCCAGCCCGGCAGGTGATTCCGTAGAGTTCACCAAATGGTTGTGGCGTAGCCAGCAGGTGATTTTTCGTGTGCACCAGGTGTTTCCGGTCTGTCCGGCAAGTGGTTCTGGCGTGACCGTCATGAGGTTCTGGCACGTCTGAGAGTTGGTTCCGGGATGCCCGACAGGTGATTCCGGAGTGTCCGCCGCGTGGTTCTGGCGTACCCGGCAGGTGATTTTGGCGTGTCCGGCAGGTGTTTCTTGCAAGTCGAGCATGTGGCTCAGGCATGCTCAGCAGGTGCTTCCGGCGTGTCTGGCACGTCGTTCTGGTGTGTCTGAGAGCTGGTTCTGGCATGTCTGGCAGATGATTCCGGAGTGTCCACCAAGTGGTTGTGGCATACCCGGCAGGTCATTTTAGCGTGTCAGGTAGGTGCTTCCAGCGCGTCGAGTAGGTGGTTCCGGCGTGCTCGGCAGGTGGTTCAGGTGGGTCTGGCAGGTGGTTTCGGTCTGTTCGGGGAGTGGTTCCGGCATCTCAGGCACATGGTTCTGGCACGTCTGATAGGTGGTTCCGGCCGGCCCGACAGGTGTTTCCATGGTGTCCGCCAAGTGGCTCTGGCATAGCTGGCAGGTGATGTTGGCGTGACCGGCAGGTGGTTCCAGCCAGCCCGGCAGGTGATTCCGAAGACTTCACCAAATGGTTGTGGCGTAGCCAGCAGACGATTTTGGCATGTCCAGCAGGTGGTTTTGGCGAGTCGAGCAGGTGGTTCTGGCGTGCTCGGCAGGTGCTTCCGGTGTCATTGGCATGTGGTTCCGGCATGTCTGAGATGTGGTTCCGCCATGCCCGGCAGGTGATTCCGGAGTGTTCGCCAAGTGGTTCTGGCGTAGCCGGCAGGTGATTTTGCATGTCCGGCAATGGTTCCGGCGAGTCGAGCCGGTGGTTCCGACATGTCCGGCCGGTGGTTCCGGCATGCCAGGCAGGTGATTCCGGAGTGTCCGGCATGTGGTTCTGGCACCTCTGAGAGGTGGTTCCGGCATGCCCGGCAGGTGATACCGGAGTGTCTGGCATTTGGTTCTGGCACCTCTGAGAGGTGGTTCCGGAATGCCAGGCATGTGATTCCGGAGTGTCTGCCGAGTGGTTCTGGCGTAGCCGGCAGTTGATTTTGGCGTGTCCACTAGGTGGTTCTGTGGAGTGGATCAGCTGGTTCCGGCATACTCGGCAGGTGGTACCGGTGTGTCCAGAACATGGTTCTGGCAAGTCTGAGAGGTGGTTCCGGCACGCCCGACAGGTGATTCCGGAGCGTCCGCCAAGTGGTTCTGGCATAGCTGGCAGGTGATGTTGGCGTGACCGGCAGGTGGTTTCAGCCAGTCAGGCAGGTGATTCCGAAGTGTTCACCAAATGGTTGTTGCGTATCCGGAAGGTGATTTTGGCGTGTCCAGCAGGTGGTTTTGTCGAGTCGAGCAGGTGGTTCTGGCATGCTCAGCTGGTGCTTCCGGCGTCTCTGGCACGTGGTTCTGGTGTGTCTGAGAGCTGGTTCTGGCATGTCCGGCAGATGATTCCGGAGTGTCCACCAAGTGGTTCTGGTATACCTGGCAGGTGATTTTGGCGTGTCATGGAGGTGGTTCCGGCTAGTTGAGCAGGTGGATCAGGTGTGCTCGCCAGGGGGTTCAGGCGGGTCTGGCAGGTGGTTTCGGTCTGTTCGGGGAGTGGTTCCGGCATCTCAGGCACATGCTTCTGGTACGTCTGAGAGGTGGTTCTGGCCGGCCCGACAGGTGTTTCCGGAGTGTCCGCCAAGTGGTTCTGGCGTAGCTGAAAGGTGATGTTGGCGTGACCGGCAGGTGGTTCCAGCCAGCCCGGCAGGTGATTCAGGCGTGTCTGCCGAGTGGTTCTGGCGTAGCCGGCAGGTGATTTTGGCGTGTCCAGCAGGTGGTTCCGTCGAGCTCGGCAGGTGGTACCGGCGTGTCCGGAACTTGGTTCTGGCACGTCTGAGAGATGGTTCCGGCATGCCCGGCAGGTGATTCCGGAGTGTCCGGCATGTGGTTCTGGCACCTCTGAGAGGTGGTTCCGGCATGCCCGGCAGGTGGTTCCGGAGTGTCTGCCGAGTGGTTCTGGCGTAGCCGGCAGGTGATTCTGGCGTGTCCAGCAGGTGGTTCTGGGGAGTGGATCAGGTGGTTCCGGCATACTCGGCAGGTGGTACCGGCGAGTCCGGAACATGGCTCTGGCAAGTCTGAGAGGTGGTTCCGGCATGCCCGACAGGTGATTCCGGAGTGTTCGCCAAGTGGTTCTGGCGTAGACGGCAGGTCATTTTGCATGTCCGGCGGTGGTTCCGGCGAGTCAAGCCGGTGGTTCCGGCGTGTCCAGCATTTGTTCCGGTCTGTCTGGCAGGTGGTTCTGGCGTGTCCGAACGAGGTTTTGGCACATCTGAGTGTTATTTCCGGCATGCCCGACAGGTGATTCCGGAGTGTCCGCCAAGTGGTTCTGGCATACCCGGCAGGTGATTTTGGCGTGTCTGGCAGGTGTTACTAGCAAGTCGAGCATGTGGCTCAGGCATGATCAGCAGGTGCTTCCGGCGTGTCCGGCAGGTGATACCGGAGTGTCCGGCATTTGGTTCTGGCACCTCTGAGAGGTGGTTCCGGAATGCCTGGCATGTGATTCCGGAGTGTCTGCCGAGTGGTTCTGGCGTAGCCGGAAGTTGATTTTGGCGTGTCCACTAGGTGGTTCTGGGGAGTGGATCAGCTGGTTCCGGCATACTCGGCAGGGGGTACCGGCGTGTCCAGAACATGGTTCTGGCAAGTCTGAGAGGTGGTTCCGGCACGCCCGACAGGTGATTCCGGAGCGTCCGCCAAGTGGTTCTGGCATAGCTGGCAGGTGATGTTGGCGTGACCGGCAGGTGGTTCCAGCCAGTCAGGCAGGTGATTCCGAAGTGTTCACCAAATGGTTGTTGCGTATCCGGAAGGTGATTTTGGCGTGTCCAGCGGGTGGTTTTGGCGAGTCGAGCAGGTGTTCTGGAGTGCTCGGCAGGTGCTTCCGGTGTCATTGGCATGTGGTTCCGGCATGTCCAGCATGTGGTTCCGGCATGCCCGGAAGGTGATTCCGGAGTGTCCGGCATGTGGTTCTGGCACATCTGAGAGGTGGTTGCGGCATGCCCGGCAGGTGATACCGGAGTGTCCGGCATTTGGTTCTGGCACCTCTGAGAGGTGGTTCCGGAATGCCTGGCATGTGATTCCGGAGTGTCTGCCGAGTGGTTCTGGCGTAGCCGGCAGGAGATTCCATCGTGTCCAGCAGGTGGTTCTGGGGAGTGGATCAGGTGGTTCCGGCATACACTGCAGGTTGTACCGGCGTGTCCGGAACATGGTTCTGGCAAGTCTGAGAGGTGGTTCCGGCATGCCCGAAAGGTGATTCCGGAGTGTTCGCCAAGTGGTTCTGGCGTAGCCAGCAGGTCATTTTGCATGTCCGGCGGTGGTTCCGGCGAGTGGAGCCGGTGGTTCCGGCGTATCCAGCAGGTGTTTCCGGTCTGTCCGGCAGGTGGTTCTGGCGTGACGGGCACGAGGTTCTGGCACTTCTGAGAGTTGGTTCCGGTATTCCCGACAGGTGATTCCGGAGCGTCCGCCAAGTGTTTCTGGCGTACCCGGCAGGTGATTTTGGCATGTCCGACAGGTGTTTCCTGGGAGTCGAGCAGGTGGCTCAGGCATGCCCAGCTGGTGCTTCCGGCGTCTCTGGCACGTGGTTATGGTGTGTCTGAGAGCTGGTTCTGGCATGTCCGGCAGATGATTCCGGAGTGTCCACCAAGTGGTTCTGGTATACCTGGCAGTTGATTTTGGCGTGTCAGAAAGGTGGTTCCGGCTAGTTGATCAGGTGGATCAGGCGTGCTCGCCAGGGGCTTCAGGAGGGTCTGGCAGGTGGTTTCGGTCTGTTCGGGGAGTGGTTCCGGCATCTCAGGCACATGGTTCTGGCAAGTCTGAGAGGTGGTTGCGGCCGGCCCGACAGGTGTTTCCGGAGTGTCCGCCAAGTGGTTCTGGCGTAGATGAAAGGTGATGTTGGCGTGACCGGCAGGTGGATCCAGCCAGCCCCGCAGGTGATTCCGGAGTGTCTGCCGAGTTGTTCTGGCGTACCCGGCAGGTGATTTTGGCATGTCCAGCAGGTGGTTCCGGCGAGCTCCGCAGGTGGTACCGGCGTGTCCAGAACATGGTTCTGGCACGTCTGAGAGATGGTTCCGGCATGCACGGCAGGTGATTCCGGAGTGTCCGGCATGTGGTTCCGGCATGTCTGAGAGATGGTTCCGGCATGCCCGACAGGTGATTCCGGAGTGTCCGACATGTGGTTCTGGCACCTCTGAGTGGTGGTTCCGGCATGCCCGGCAGGTGGTTCCGGAGTGTCTGCCGAGTGGTTCTGGCGTGTCCATCATGTGGTTCTGGGGAGTGGATCAGGTGGTTCCGGCATACTCGGCAGTTGTTACCGGCGTGTCCGGAACATGGTTCTGGCAAGTCTGAGAGGCGGTTCCGGCATGACCGGCAGGTGATTCCGGAGTGTCCGGCATGTGGTTCTGGCACCTCTGAGAGGTCGTTCCGGCATGCCCGGCAGGTGATACCGGAGTGTCCGGCATTTGGTTCTGGCACCTCTGAGAGGTGGTTCCGGAATGCCTGGCATGTGATTCCGGAGTGTCTGCCGAGTGGTTCTGGCGTAGCCGGCAGTTGATTTTGGCGTGTCCACTAGGTGGTTCTGGGGAGTGGATCAGCTGGTTCCGGCATACTCGGCAGGTGGTACCGGCGTGTCCAGAACATGGTTCTGGCAAGTCTGAGAGGTGGTTCCGGCACGCCCGACAGGTGATTCCGGAGCGTCCGCCAAGTGTTTCTGGCGTACCCGGCCGGTGATTTTGGCATGTCCGACAGGTGTTTCTTGCGAGTCGAGCAGGTGGCTCAGGCATGCTCAGCTGGTTCTTCCGGCGTCTCTGGCACGTGGTTCTGGTGTGTCTGAGAGCTGGTTGTGGCATCTCCGGCAGATGATTCCGGAGTGTCCACCAAGTGGTTCTTGTATACCTGGCAGGTGATTTTGGCGTGTCAGGAAGTTGGTTCCGGCTAGTTGAGCAGGTGGATCAGGCGTGCTCGCCAGGGGGTTCAGGCGGGTCTGGAAGGTGGTTTCGGTCTGTTCGGGGAGTGGTTCCGGCATCTCAGGCACATGGTTCTGGCACGTCTGAGAGGTGGTTCCGGCATGCCCGACAGGTGATTCCGGAGTATTCGCCAAGTGGTTGTGGCGTAGCCGGCAGGTCATTTTGCATGTCCGGCGGTGGTTCTGGCGAGTCAAGCCGGTGGTTCCAGCGTGTCCGGCAGGTGTTTCCGGTCTGTCCGGCACGTGGTTCTGGCGTGTCCGGCACGAGGTTCTGGCACGTCTGAGAGTTGGTTCCGGCATGCCCGACAGGTGATTCCGGAGAGTCCGCCACGTGGTTCTGGCGTACCCGGCAGGTGATTTTGGCGTGTCTGGCAGGTGTTTCTTGCAAGTCGAGCATGTGGCTCAGGCATGATCAGCAGGTGCTTCCGGCGTGTCCGGCACGTGGTTCTGGTGTGTCAGAGGGCTGGTTCTGGCATTTCTGGCAGATGATTCCGGAGTGTCCACCAAGTGGTTCTGGTAGACCTGGCAGGTGATTTTGGGGTGTCTGGAAGGTGGTTCCGGCTAGTTGAGCAGGTGGATCAGGCGTGCTCGCCAGGGGGTTCAGGCGGGTCCGGCAGGTGGTTTCGGTCTGTTCGGGGAGTGGTTCTGGCATCTTTGGCACATGGTTCTGGCACATCTGAGAGGTGTTTCCAGCCGGCCGGAGAGGTGTTTCCGTAGTGTCCGCCAAGTGGTTCTGGCTTAGCTGAAAGGTGATGTTGGCGTGACCGGCAGGTGGTTCCATCCAGCCCGGCAGGTGATTCCGGAGTGTCTGCCGTGTGGTTCTGGCGTAGCTGGCAGGTGATTTTGGCGTGTCCAGCAGGTGGTTCTGGCCAGCTCGGCAGGTGGTACCAGCGTGTCTGGAACATGGTTCTGGCACGTCTGAGAGATGGTTCCGGCATGCCCGGCAGGTGATTCCGGAGTGTCCGGCATGTGGTTCCATCACCTATGAGAGGTGTTTCCAGCATGCCCGGCAGGTGGTTCCGGAGTGTCTGCCGAGTGGTTCTGGCGTAGCCGGCAGGTGATTCTGACGTGTCCAGCAGGTGGTTCTGGGGAGTGGATCAGGTGGTTCCGGCATACTGGGGAGGTGGTAGCGGCGTGTCCGGAACATGGTTCTGGCAAGTCTGAGAGGTGGTTCCGGCATGCCCGACAGGTGATTCCAGAGTGTTCGCCAAGTGGTTCTGGCGTAGCCGGCAGGTCATTTAGCATGTCCGGCGGTGGTTCCGGCGAGTCGAGCCGGTGGTTCCGGCGTGTCCGACAGGTGGTTCTGGCGTGACCGGCACAATGTTCTGGCACATCTGAGAGATGTTTCCGGCATGCCCGACAGGTGATTCCGGAGTGTCCGCCACGTGGTTCTGGCGTACCCGGCAGGTGATTTTGCCGTGTCTGGCAGGTGTTTCTTGCAAGTCGAGCATTTGGCTCAGGCATGCTCAGCAGGTGCTTCCGGCGTGTCTGGCACGTGGTTCTGGTGTGTCGGAGATCTGCTTCTGGCATGTCCGGCAGATGATTCCGGAGTGTCCACCAAGTGGTTGCGGCATACCCGGCAGGTGATTTTAGCGTGTCAGGTAGGTGGTTCCGGCGAGTCGAGTAGGTGGTTCCGGCGTGCTCGGCAGGTGCTTCCGGTGTCATTGGCATGTGGTTCCGGCATGTCTGAGAGGTGGTTCCGCCATGCCCGGCAGGTGATTCCGGAGTCTTCCCCAAGTGGTTCAGGCATAGCCGGCAGGTGATTTTGCATGTCCGGCAATGGTTCCGGCGAGTCGAGCCGGTGGTACCGGCATGTCTCGCAGGTGGTTCCGGCATGCCCGGCAAGTGATTCCGGAGTGTCCGGCATGTGGTTCTGGCACCTCTGAGAGGTGGTTCCGGCATGCCCGGCAGGTGATACCGGAGTGTCCGGCATTTGGTTCTGGCACCTCTGATAGGTGGTTCCGGAATGCCTGGCCTGTGATTCCGGAGTGTCTGCCGAGTGGTTCTGGCGTAGCCGGCAGTTGATTTTGGCGTGTCCACTAGGTGGTTCTGGGGAGTGGATCAGCTGGTTCCGGCATACTCGGCAGGTGGTACCGGTGTGTCCAGAACATGGTTCTGGCAAGTCTGAGAGGTGGTTCCGGCACGCCCGACAGGTGATTCCGGAGCGTCCGCCAAGTGGTTCTGGCATAGCTGGCAGGTGATGTTTGCGTGACCGGCAGGTGGTTTCAGCCAGTCAGGCAGGTGATTCTGAAGTGTTCACCAAATGGTTGTTGCATATCCGGAAGGTGATTTTGGCGTGTCCAGCAGGTGGTTTTGTCGAGTCGAGCAGGAGGTTCTGGCGTGCTCGGCAGGTGCTTCCGGTGTCATTGGCATGTGGTTCCGGCATGTCTGAGAGGCGGTTCCGGCACGCCCGACAGGTGATTCCGGAGCATCCGCCAAGTGTTTCTGGCGTACCTGGCAGGTGATTTTGGCATGTCTGACAGGTGTTTCTCGCGAGTCGAGCAGGTGGCTCAGGCATGCTCAGCTGGTGCTTCCGGCGTCTCTGGCACGTGGTTCTGGTGTGTCTGAGAGCTGGTTCTGCCATGTCCGGCAGATGATTCCAGAGTTTCCACCAAGTGGTTCTGGTATACCTGGCAGGTGATTTTGGCGTGTCAGGAAGGTGGTTCCGGCTTGTTGAGCAGGTGGATCAGGCGTGCTCGCCAGGGGGTTCAGGCGGGTCTGGCAGGTCGTCTTGGTCTGTTCGGGGAGTGGTTCCGGCATCTCAGGCACATGGTTCTGGCACGTCTGAGAGGTGGTTCCGGCCGGCCCGACAGGTGTTTCCGGAGTGTCCGCCAAGTGGTTCTGGCGTAGCTGAAAGGTGATGTTGGCGTGACCGGCAGGTGGTTCCAGCCAGCCCGGCAGGTGATTCCGGCGTGTCTGCCGAGTGGTTCTGGCGTAGCCGGCAGGTGATTTTGGCGTGTCCAGCAGGTGGTTCCGTCGAGCTCGGCAGGTGGTACCGGCGTGTCCGGAACTTGGTTCTGGCACGTCTGAGAGATGGTTTCGGCATGCCCGACAGGTGATTCCGGAGTGTCCGGCATGTGGTTCTGCTACCTCTGAGAGGTGGTTCCGGCATGCCCGGCAGGTGGTTCCGGAGTGTCTGCCGAGTGGGTCTGGCGTAGTCGGCAGGTGATTCTGGCGTGTCCAGCAGGTTGTTCTGGGGAGTGGATCAGGTGGTTAAGGCATACTCGGCAGGTGGTACGGGCGTGTCCGGAACATGGTTCTGGCAAGTCTGAGAGGTGGTTCCGGCATGCCCGACAGGTGATTCTGGAGTGTTCGCCAAGTGGTTCTGGCGTAGCCGGCAGGTCATTCTGAGTGTCCGGCCGTGGTTCCGGCGAGTCGAGCCGGTGGTTCCGGCGTTTCCAGAAGGTGTTTCCGGTCTGTCCGGCAGGTGGTTCTGGCGTGTCCGGCACGAGGTTCTGGCACGTCTGAGAGTTGGTTCCGGCATGCCCGACAGGTGATTCCGGAGTGTCAGCCACGTGGTTCTGGCGTACCCGGCAGGTGATTTTGGCGTGTCTGGCAGGTGTCTCTGGCAAGTCGAGCATTTGGCTCAGAAATGATCAGCAGGTGCTTCCAGCGTGTCTGGCACGTGGTTCCGGTGTGTGTGAGAGCTGGTTCTGGCATGTCCGGCAGATGATTCCGGAGTATCCACCAAGTGGTTGTGGCATACCCGGCAGGTGATTTTAGCGTGTCAGGTAGGTGGTTCCAGCGAGTCGAGTAGGTGGTTCCGGCAAGCTCGGCACGTGGTACCGGCGTGTCCGGAACATGGTTCTGGCACGTCTGAGAGATGGTTCCAAAAAGCCCGGCAGGTGATTCCGGAGTGTTCCCCAAGTGGTTCTGGCATAGCCGGCAGGTGATTTTGCATGTCCGGCAATGGTGCACGCGAGTCGAGCCGGTGGTTCCGGCATGTCCGGCAGGTGGTTCCGGCATGCCCGGCAGGTGATTCCGGAGTCTCCGGCATGTGGTTTTGGCACCTTTGAGAGGTGGTTCCGGCATGCCCGGCAGGTGATACCGGAGTGTTCGCCAAGTGGTTCTGGCGTAGCCGGCAGGTGATTTTGCATGTCCAGCATTGGTTCCGGAATGTCCGGCAGGTGGTTCCGGCATGTCCGGCAGGTGGTTCCGGCATGTCCAGCACGTGGTTCCAGCATGCCCGGCAGGTGATTCCGGAGTGTCCGGGATGTGGTTCTGGCACCTCTGAGAGGTGGTTCCGGAATGCCTGGCATGTGATTCCGGAGTGTGTGCCGAGTGGTTCTGCCGTAGCCGGCAGTTGATTTTGGCGTGTCCACTAGGTGGTTCTGGGGAGCGGATCAGCTGGTTCCGGCATACTCGGCAGGTGGTACCGGCGTGTACAGAACATGGTTCTGGCAAGTCTGAGAGGTGGTTCCGGCACGCCCGACAGGTGATTCCGGAGCGTCCGCCAAGTGTTTCTGGCGTACCCGGCAGGTGATTTTCGCCGGTCCGACAGGTGTATCTTGCGGGTCGAGCAGGTGGCTGAGGCATGCTCAGCTGGTGCTTCCGCCGTCTCTGGCACGTGGTTCTCTTGTGTCTGAGAGCTGGTTTGGCATCTCCGGCAGATGATTCCGGAGTGTCCACCAAGTGGTTCTTGTATACATGGCAGGTGATTTTGGCATGTCAGGAAGTTGGTTCCGGCTAGTTGAGCAGGTGGATCAGGCGTGCTCGCCAGGGGGTTCAGGCGGGTCTGGCATGTGGTTTCGGTCTGTTCGGGGAGTGGTTCCGGCATCTCAGGCACATGGTTCTGGCACGTCTGAGAGGTGTTTCCGGCCGGCCGGAGAGGTGTTTCCGGAGTGTCCGCCAAGTGGTTCTGGCGTAGCTGAAAGGTGATGTTGGCGTGACCGGCAGGTGGTTCCAGCCAGCCCGGCAGGTGATTCCGGAGTGTCTGCCGTGTGGTTCTGGCGTAGCTGGCAGGTGATTTTGGCGTGTCCAGCAGGTGATTCCGGCGAGCTCGGCAGGTGGTACCGGCGTGTCCGGAACATGATTCTGGCACGTCTGAGAGATGGTTCCGGCATGCCCGGCAGGTGATTCCGGAGTGTCCGGCATGTGGTTCTGGCACCTCTGAGAGGTGTTTCCGGCATGCCCGGCAGGTGGTTCCGGAGTGTCTGCCGAGTGGTTCAGGCGTAGTCGGCAGGTGATTTTGGCGTCTCTGGCAGGTGTTTCTTGCAAGTCGAGCATGTGGATCAGGCATGATAAGCAGGTGCTTCCGGCGTATCCGGCACGTGGTTCTGGTGTGTCAGAGGGCTGGATCTGGCATATCCGGCAGATGATTCCGGAGTGTCCACCAAGTGGTTCTGGTAGACCAGGCAGGTGATTTTGGCGTGTCAGGAAGGTGGTTCCGGCTAGTTGAGCAGGTGGATCAGGCGTGCTCGCCAGGGTGTTCAGGCGGGTCTGGCAGGTGCTTTCGGTCTGTTCGGGGAGTGGTTCCGGCATCTTAGGCACATGGTTCTGGCACGTCTGAGAGGTGTTTCCGGCCGGCCGGAGGGGTGTTTCCGGAGTGTCCGCCAAGTGGTTCTGGCTTAGCTGAAAGGTGATGTTGGCGTGACCGGCAGGTGGTTCCAGCCAGCCCGGCACGTGATTCCGGAGTGTCTGCCGTGTGGTTCTGGCGTAACTGGCAGGTGATTTTGGCGTGTCCAGCAGGTGGTTCTGGCCAGCTCGGCAGGTGGTACCAGCGTGTCCGGAACATGGTTCTGGCACGTCTTAGAGATGGTTCCGGCATGCCCGGCAGGTGATTCCGGAGTGTCCGGCATGTGGTTCTGGCACCTCTGAGAGGTGGTTCCGGCATGCCCGGCAGGTGGTTCCGGAGTGTCTGCCGAGTGATTCTGGCGTAGTCGGCAGGTGATTCTGGCGTGTCCAGTAGGTGGTTCTGGGGAGTGGATCAGGTGGTTCCGGCATACTCGGCAGGTGGTACCGGCGTGTCCGGAAGATGGTTCTGGCAAGTCTGAGAGGCGGTTCCGGCATGCCCGACAGGTGATTCCGGAGTGTTCGCCAAGTGGTTCTGGCGTGACCGGCACGAGGTTCTGGCACGTCTGAGAGTTGGTTCTGGCATGCCCGACAGGTGATTCCGGAGTGTCCGCCACGTGGTTCTGGCGTACCCGGCAGGTGATTTTGGCGTGTCTGGCAGGAGTTTCTTGCAAGTCGAGCATGTGGCTCAGGCATGCTCAGCAGGTGATTCCGGCGTGTCTGGCACGTGGTTCTGGTGTGTCTGAGAGCTGGTTCTGGCATGTCCGGCAGATGATTCCGGAGTGTCCACCAAGTGGTTGTGGCATACCCGGCAGGTGATTTTAGCGTGTCAGGTAGGTGGTTCCAGCGAGTCGAGTAGGTGGTTCCGGCGTGCTCGACAGGAGGTTCAGGCGGGTCTGGCAGGTGGTTTCGGACTGTTAGGGGAGTGGTTCCGGCATCTCAGGCACATGGTTCTGGCACGTCTGATAGGTGGTTCCGGCCGGCCCGACAGGTGTTTCCATGGTGTCCGCCAAGTGGTTCTGGCATAGCTGGCAGGTGATGTTGGCGTGACCGGCAGGTGGTTCCAGCAAGCCCGGCAGGTGATTCCAAAGTGTTCACCAAATGGTTGTGGGGTAGCCGGCAGGTGATTTTGGCGTGTCCAGCAGATGGTTCTGGCGAGTCGAGCAGGTGGTTCTGGCGTGCTGGGCAGGTGCTTCCGGTGTCATTGGCATGTGGTTCCGGCATGTCTGAGAGGTGGTTCCGCCATGCCCGGCAGGTGATTCCGGAGGGTTCGTCAAGTGGTTCTGGCATAGCCAGCAGGTGATTTTGCATGTCCGGCAATGGTTCCGGCGAGTCGAGCCGGTGGTTCCGGCATGTCCGGCAGGTGGTTCCGGCATGCCCGGCAGGTGATTCCGGAGTGTCCGGCATGTGGTTCTGGCACCTCTGAGAGGTGGTTCCGGCATTCCCGGCAGGTGATACCGGAGTGTCCGGCATGTGGTTCTGGCACCTCTGAGAGGTGGTTCCGGCATGCCCGGCAGGTGATTCCGGAGTGTCTGCCATGTGGTTCTGGCGTAGCTGGCAGGTGATTTTGGCGTGTCCAGCAGGTGGTTCCGGCGAGCTCGGCAGGAGGTACCAGCGTGTCCGGAACATGGTTCTGGCACGTCTTAGAGATGGTTCCGGAATTCCAGGCAGGTGATTCCAGAGTCTCCGACATGTGGTTCTGGCACCTCTGAGAGGTGGTTCCGGCATGCCCGGCAGGTGATTCCGGAGTGTCCGGCATGTGGTTCTGGCACCTCTGAGAGGTGGGTCCGGCATGCCCGGCAGGTGGTTCCAGAGGTTCTGCCGAGTGGTTCTGGCGTAGTCGGCAGGTGATTCTGGTGTGTCCAGCAGGTGGTTCTGGGGAGTCGATCAGGTGGTTCCGGCATACTCGGCAGGTGGTACCGGCGTGTCCGGAACATGGTTCTGGCAAGTCTGAGAGGCGGTTCCGGCATGCCCGGCAGGTGATTCCGGAGTGTCCGGCATGTGGTTCTGGCACCTCTGAGAGGTGGTTCCGGCATGCCCGGCAGGTGATACCGGAGTGTTCGCCAAGTGGTTCTGGCGTAGCCGGCAGGGGATTTTGCATGTCCAGCAATGGTTCCGGCGAGTCGAGCCGTGGTTCCGGAATGTCCGGCAGTTGGTTCCGGCATGTCCGGCAGGTGGTTCCGGCATGTCCAGCACGTGGTTCCAGCATGTCCCGCAGGTGATTCCGGAGTGTCTGGCATGTGGTTCTGGCACCTCTGAGAGGTGGTTCCGGCATGCCCGGCAGGTGATACCGGAGTCTCCGGCATTTGGTTCTGGCACCTCTGAGAGGTGGTTCCGAAATGCCTGGCCTGTGATTCCGGAGTGTCTGCCGAGTGGTTCTGGCGTAGCCGGCAGTTGATTTTGGCGTGTCCACTAGGTGGTTCTGGGGAGTGGATCAGCTGGTTCCGGCATACTCGGCAGGTGGTACCGGCGTGTCCAGAACATGGTTCTGGCAAGTCTGAGAGGTGGTTCCGGCACGCCCGACAGATGATTCCGGAGCGTCCGCCAAGTGTTTCTGGCGTACCCGGCAGGTGATTTTCGCCTGTCCGACAGGTGTATCTTGCGAGTCGAGCAGGTGGCTGAGGCATGCTCAGCTGCGGCTTCCGGCGTCTCTGGCACGTGGTTCTGGTGTGTCTGAGAGCTGGTTCTGGCATCTCCGGCAGATGATTCCGGAGTGTCCACCAAGTGGTTCTTGTATACCTGGCAGGTGATTTTGGCGTGTCAGGAAGTTGGTTCCGGCTAGTTGAGCAGATGGATCAGGCGTGCTCGCCAGGGGGTTAAGGCGGGTCTGGCAGGTGGTTTCGGTCTGTTCGGGGAGTGGTTCCGGCATCTCAGGCTCATGGTGCTGGCACGTCTGAGAGCTGGTTCCGGCCGGCCCGACAGGTGTTTCCATGGTGTCCGCCAAGTGGTTCTGGCATAGCTGGCAGGTGATGTTGGCGTGACCGGCAGGTGGTTCCAGCAAGCCCGGCAGGTGATTCCGAAGAGTTCACCAAATGGTTGTGGCGTAGCCAGCAGGTGATTTTGGCGTGTCCAGCAGGTGGTTTTGGCGAGTCGAGCAGGTGGTTCTCGAGTGCTCGGCAGGTGTTTCCGGTGTCATTGGCATGTGGTTCCGGCATGTCTGAGAGGTGGTTCCGGCATGCCCGGCAGATGGTTCCGGAGTGTCTGCCGTTTGGTTCTGGAGCCAGCCCGGCAGGTGATTCCGAAGAGTTCACCAAATGGTTGTGACGTAGCCGGCAGGTTATTTTGGCGTGTCAGAAAGGTGGTTCCGGCTAGTTGAGCAGGTGGATCAGGCGTGCTCGCCAGGGGGTTCAGGCGGCTCTGGCAGGTGGTTTCGTTCTGTTCGGGAAGTGGTTCCGGCATCTCAGGCACATGGTTCTGGCACGTCTGAGAGGTGGTTCTGGCCGGCCGGAGAGGTGTTTCCGGAGTGTCCGCCAAGTGGTTCTGGCGTAGCTGAAAGGTGATCTTGGCGTGACCGGCAGGTGGTTCCAGCCAGCCCGGCAGGTGATTCCGGAGTGTCTGCCGTGTGGTTCTGGCGTAGCTGGCAGGTGATTTTGGCGTGTGCAGCAGGTGGTTCCGGCGAGCTCGGCAGGTGGTACCAGCGTGTCCGGAACATGGTTCTGGCACGTCTGAGAGATGGCTCCGGCATGCCCGGCAGGTGATTCCGGAGTGTCCGGCATGTGGTTCTGGCACCTCTGAGAGGTGGTTCCGGCATGCCCGGCAGGTGGTTCCGGAGTGTCTGCCGAGTGGTTCTGGCGTAGTCGGCAGGTGATTCTGGCGTGTCCAGCGTGTGGTTCTGGGGAGTCGATCAGGTGTTTCCGGCATACTCGGCAGGTGGTACGTGCGTGTCCGGAACATGGTTCTGGCAAGTCTGAGCGGCGGTTCCGGCATGCCCGACAGGTGATTCCGGAGTGTTCGCCAAGTGGTTCTGGCGTAGCCGGCAGGTCATTTTGCATGTCCGGCGGTGGTTCTGGCGAGTCAAGCCGGTGGTTCCGGCGTGTCCGGCAGGTGTTTCCGGTCTGTCCGGCAGGTGGTTCTGGCATGTCCGGCACGAGGTTTTGGCACGTCTGAGAGTTGGTTCCGGCATGCCCGACAGGTGATTCCGGAGAGTCCGCCACGTGGTTCTGGCGTACCCGGCAGGTGATTTTGGCGTGTCTGGCAGGTGTTTCTTGCAAGTCGAGCATGTGGCTCAGGCATGATCAGCAGGTGCTTCCGGCTTGTCTGGCACGTGGTTCTGGTGTGTCTGAGAGCTGGTTATGGGATGTCCGGCAGATGATTCCGGAGTGTCCACCAAGTGGTTGTGGCATACCCGGCAGGTGATTTTAGCGTGTCAGGTAGTTGGTTCCAGCGAGTCGAGTAGGTGGTTCCGGCGTGCTCGGCAGGTGGTTCAGGCGGGTCTGGCAGGTGGTTTCGGTCTGTTCGGGGTGTGGTTCCGGCATCTCAGGCACATGGTTCTGGCACGCCTGATAGGTGGTTCCGGCCGGCCCGACAGGTGTTTCCATGGTGTCCGCCAAGTGGTTCTGGCATAGCTGGCAGGTGATGTTGGCGTGACCGGCAGGTGGTTCCAGCAAGCCCGGCAGGTGATTCCGAAGAGTTCACCAAATGTCTGTGGCGTAGCCGGCAGGTGATTTTTTTGAGGCCAGCGAGTGGTTTTGGAGAGTCGAGCAGTTGGTTCTGGCGTGCTCGGCAGGTGCTTCCGGTGTCATTGGCATGTGGTTCCGGCATGTCTGAGAGGTGGTTCCGCAATGCCCGGCAGGTGATTCCGGAGTGTTCCCCAAGTGGTTCTGGCGTAGCCGGCAGGTGATTTTGCATGTCCGGCAATGATTCCGGCGAGTCGAGCCGGTGGTTCCGGCCTGTCCGGTAGGTGGTCCCGGCATGCCAGGCAGGTGGTTCCGGAGTGTCTGCCGACTGGTTCTGGCGTAGTCGGCTGGTGATTCTGGCGTGTCCAGCAGGTTGTTCTGGGGAGTGGATCAGGTGGTTAAGGCATACTCGGCATGTGGTACCGGCGTGTCTGGAACATGGTTCTGGCAAGTCTGAGACGTGGTTCCGGCATGCCCGACAGGTGATTCTGGAGTGTTCGCCAAGTGGTTCTGGCGTAGCCGGCAGGTCATTCTGCATGTCCGGCCGTGGTTCCGGCGAGTCGAGCCGGTGGTTCCGGCGTGTCCAGAAGGTGTTTCCGGTCTGTCCGGCAGGTGGTTCTGGCGTGTCCGGCACGAGGTTCTGGCACGTCTGAGAGTTGGTTCCGGCATGCCCGACAGGTGATTCCGGAGTGTCAGCCACGTGGTTCTGGCGTACCGGGCAGGTGATTTTGGCGTGTCTGGCAGGTGTCTCTGGCAAGTCGAGCATTCGGCTCAGAAATGATCAGCAGGTGCTTCCAGCGTGTCTGGCACGTGGTTCCGGTGTGTGTGAGAGCTGGTTCTGGCATGTCCGGCAGATGATTCCGGAGTATCCACCAAGTGGTTGTGGCATACCCGGCAGGTGATTTTAGCGTGTCAGGTAGGTGGTTCCAGCGAGTCGAGTAGGTGGTTCCGGCGTGCCCGGCAGGTGGTTCAGGCGGGTCTGGCAGGTGGTTTCGGTCTGTTCGGGGTGTGGTTCCGGCATCTCAGGCACATGGTTCTGGCACGTCTGAGAGGTGGTTCCGGCCGGCCCGACAGGTGTTTCCGGAGTGTCCGGCAAGTGGTTCCGGAGTAGCTGAAAGGTGATGTTCGCGTGACGGGGAGGTGGTTCCAGCCAGCCCGGCAGGTGATTCCGGAGTGTCTGCCGCGTGGATCTGGCGTAGCCGACAGGTGATTTTGGCGTGTCCAGCAGGTGGTTCCGGCGAGCTCGGCAGGTGGTACCGGCGTGTCCGGAACATGGTTCTGGCACGTCTGAGAGATGGTTCCAGCAAGCCCGGCAGGTGATTCCGGAGTGTTCCCCAAGTGGTTCTGGCATAGCCGGCAGGTGATTTTGCATGTCCGGCAATGGTGCACGCGAGTCGAGCCGGTGGTTCCGGCATGTCCGGCAGGTGGTTCCGGCATGCCCGGCAGGTGATTCCGGAGTGTCCGGCATGTGGTTTTGGCACCTTTGAGAGGGGGGTTCCGGCATGCCCGGCAGGTGATACCGGAGTGTTCGCCAAGTGGTTCTGGCGTAGCCGGCAGGTGATTTTGCATGTCCGGCAATGGTTCCGGCGTGTTGAGCCGTGGTTCCGGAATGTCGGGCAGGTCCAGCAGGTGGTTCCGGCGAGCTTGGCAGGTGGTACCGGCGTGTCCGGAAGATGGTTCTGGCACGTCTGAGAGATGATTCCGGAATGCCCGGCAGGTGATTCCGGAGTGTCCGGCATGTGGTTCTGGCACCTCTGAGAGGTGGTTCCGGCATGCCCGGCAGTTGGTCACGGAGTGTCTGCCGAGTGGTTCTGGAGTAGCCGGCAGGTGATTCTAGCGTATCCAGCAGGTGGTTCTGGGGAGTGGATCAGGTGGTTCCGGCATACTTGGCAGGTGGTACCAGCGTGTCCGGAACTTGGTTCTGGCAAGTCTGAGAGGTGGTTCCGGCATGCTCGACAGGTGATTCCGGAGTGTTCGCCAAGTGGTTCTGGCATAGTCGGCACGTCATTTAGCATGTCCGGCGGTGGTTCCGGCGAGTCGAGCCAGTGGTTCCGGCGTGTCCAGCAGGTGTTTCCGGTCTGTCCGGCAGGTGGTTCTGGCGTGACCGGCACGAGGTTCTGGCACGTCTGAGAGTTGGTTCCGGCATGCCCGACAGGTGATTCCGGAGTGTCCGCCATGTGGTTCTGGCGTACCCGGCAGGTGATTTTGGCGTGTCTGGTAGGTGTTTCTTGCAAGTCGAGCATTTGGCTCAGGCATGCTCAGCAGGTGCTTCCGGCGTCTCTGGAACGTGGTTCTGGTGTGTCTGAGAGCTGGTTCTGGCATGTCCGGCAGATGATTTCGGAGTGTCCACCAAGTGGTTCTGGTATACCTGGCAGGGGATTTTGGCGTGTCAGGAAGGTGGTTCCGGCTAGTTGAGCAGGTGGATCAGGTGTGCTCGCCAGGGGGTTCAGGCGGGTCTGGCAGGTGGTTTCGGTCTGTTCGGGGAGTGGTCCCGGCATCTCAGGCACATGCTTCTGGCACGTCTGAGAGGTGGTTCTGGCCGGCCCGACAGGTGTTTCCGGAGTGTCCGCCAAGTGGTTCTGGCGTAGCTAAAAGGTGATGTTGGCGTGACCGGCAGGTGGTTCCAGCCAGCCCGGCAGGTGATTCCGGCGTGTCTGCCGAGTGGTTCTGGCGTAGCCGGCAGGTGATTTTGGCGTGTCCAGCAGGTGGTTCCGTCGAGCTCGGCAGTGGTACCGGCGTGTCTGGAACTTGGTTCTGGCACGTCTGAGAGATGGTTCCGGCATGCCGGGCAGGTGATTCCGGAGTGTCCGGCATGTGGTTCTGGCACCTCTGAGAGGTGTTTCCGGGATGCCGGGCAGTTGGTTCCGGAGTGTCTGCCGAGTGGTTCTGGCGTAGCCGGCAGGTGATTCTGGCGTGTCCAGGAGGTGGTTCTGGGGAGTGGATCAGGTGGTTCCGGCATACTCGGCAGGTGGTACCGGCGTGTCTGGAACATGTTTCTGGCAAGTCTGAGAGGTGGTTCCGGCCGGCCCGACAGGTGTTTCCATCGTGTCCGCCAAGTGGTTCTGGCATAGATGGCAGGTGATGTTGGCGTGACCAGCAGGTGGTTCCAGCAAGCCAGGCTGGTGATTCCGAAGAGTTCACCAAATGGTTGTGGCGTAGCCGGCAGGTGATTTTGGTGTGTCCAACAGGTGGTTTTGGCGAGTCGATCAGGTGGTTCTGGCGTGCTCGGCAGTTGCTTCCGGTGTCATTGGCATGTGGTTCTGGCATGTCTGAGAGGTGGTTCCGCCATGCCCGGCAGGTGATTCCGGAGTGTTTGACAAGTGGTTCTGGCGTAGCCGGCAGGTGATTTTGCATGTCCGGCAATGGTTCCGGCGAGTCGAGCCGGTGGTTCCGGCATGTCCGGCAGGTGGTTCCGGCATGTCCGGCAGGTGGTTCCGGCATGTCCAGCACGTGGTTCCAGCATGCCCGGCAGGTGATTCCGGAGGTCCGGCATGTGGTTCTGGCGTACCCGGCAGGTTATTATGGCATGTCCGACAGGTGTTTCTTGCGAGTCGAGCAGGTGGCTCAGGCATGCTCAGCTGGTGCTTCCGGCGTCTCTGGCACGTGGTTCTGGTGTGTCTGAGAGCTGGTTCTGGCATCTCCGGCAGATGATTCCAGAGTGTCCAGAAAGTGGTTCTGGTATACCTGGCAGGTGATTTTGGCATGTCAGGAATTTGGTTCCGGCTAGTTGAGCAGGTGGATCAGGCGTGCTCTCCAGGGGGTTCAGTCGGGTCTGGCAGGTGGTTTCGGTGTGTTCGGGGTGTGGTTCCGGCATCTCAGGCTCATGGTTCTGGCACGTCTGAGAGGTGGTTCCGGCCAACCCGACAGGTGTTTCCATGGTGTCCGCCAAGTGGTTCTGGCATAGCTGGCAGGTGATGTTGGCGTGACCGGCAGGTGGTTCCAGGAAGCCCGGCAGGTGATTCCGAAGAGTTCACCAAATCGTTGTGGCGGAGCCGGCAGGTGATTTTGGCGTGTCCAGCAGGTGGTTTTGGCGAGTCGAGCAGGTGGTTCTGGCGTGCTCGGCAGGTGCTTCCGGTGTCATTGGCATGTGGTTCCGGCATGTCTGCGAGGTGGTTCCGGCATTTCGGCAGGTGGTTGCGGAGTGTCTGCCGAGTGGTTCTGGAGCCAGCCCGGCAGGTGATTCCGAAGAGTTCTCCAAATGGTTATGGCGTAGCCGGCAGGTGATTTTGGCGTGTCAGGAAGTTGGTTCCGGCTAGTTGAGCAGGTGGATCAGGCGTGCTCGCCAGGGGGTTCAGGCTGGTCTGGCAGGTGGTTTCGGTCTGTTCGGGGAGTGGTTCCGGCATCTCAGGCACATGGTTCTGGCACGTCTGAGAGGTGGTTCCGGCCGGCCGGAGAGGTGTTTCCGGAGTGTCCGCCAAGTGGTTCTGGCATAGCTGAAAGGTGATGTTGGCGTGACCGGCAGGTGGTTCCAGCCAGCCCAGCAGGTGATTCCGGAGTGTCTGCCGTGTGGTTCTGGCGTTGCTGGCAGGTGATTTTGGCGTGTTCAGCAGGTGGTTCCGGCGAGCTCGGAAGGTGGTACTAGCGTGTCCGGAACATGGTTCTGGCACGTCTGAGAGATGGTTCCGGCATGCCCGGCAGGTGATTCCGGAGTGTCCGGCATGTGGTTCTGGCACCTCTGAGAGGTGGTTCTGGCACGCCCGACAGGTGATTCCGGAGCGTCCGCCAAGTGTATCTGGCGTACCCGGCAGGTGATTTTCGCCTGTCCGAAAGGTGTATCTTGCGAGTCGAGCAGGTGGCTGAGGCATGCTCAGCTGGTGCTTCCGGCGTCTCTGGCACGTGGTTCTGGTGTGTCTGAGAGCTGGTTCTGGCATGTCCGGCAGATGATTCCGGAGTGTCCACCAAGTGGTTCTTGTATACCTGGCAGTTGATTTTGGCGTGTCAGGAAGTTGGTTGGGCCTAGTTGAGCAGATGGATCAGGCGTGCTCGCCAGGGGGTTCAGGCAGGTCTGGCAGGTGGTTTCGGTCTGTTCGGGGAGTGGTTCCGGCATCTCAGGCTCATGGTTCTGGCACGTCTGAGAGGTGGTTCCGGCATGCCCGGCAGGTGATACCGGAGTATTCGCCAAGTGGTTCTGGCGTAGCCGGCAGGTGATTTTGCATGTCCGGCAATGGTTCCGGCGAGTCTAGCCGGTGGTTCCGGAATGTCCGGCAGGTGGTTCCGGCATGTCCGGGAGGTGGTTCCGGCATGTCCAGCACGTGGTTCCAGCATGCCCGGCAGGTGATTCCGGAGTGTCCGGCATGTGGTTCTGGCACCTCTGAGAGGTGGTTCCGGAATGCCTGGCATGTGATTCCGGAGTGTCTGCCGAGTGGTTCTGGCGTAGCCGGCAGTAGATTTTGACGTGTCCACTAGGTGGTTCTGGGGAGTGGATCAGCTGGTTCCGGCATACTCGGCAGGTGGTACCGGCGTGTCCAGAACATGGTTCTGGCAAGTCTGAGAGGTGGTTCCGGCACGCCCGACAGGTGATTCCGGAGCATCAGCCAAGTGTTTCTGGCGTACCTGGCAGGTGATTTTCGCCTGTCCGACAGGTGAATCTTGCGAGTCGAGCAGGTGGCTGAGGCATGCTCAGCTGGTGCTTCCGGCGTCTCGGGCACGTGGTTCTGGTGTGTCTGAGAGCTGGTTTGGCATCTCCGGCAGATGATTCCGGAGTGTCCACCAAGTGGTTCTTGTATACCTGGCAGCTGATTTTGGCATGTCAGGAAGTTGGTTCCGGCTAGTTGAGCAGGTGGATCAGGCGTGCTCGCCAGGGGGTTCAGGCGGGTCTGGCAGGTGGTTTCGGTCTGTTCGGGGAGTGGTTCCGGCATCTCAGGCTCATGGTTCTGGCACGTCTGAGAGGTGGTTCCGGCCGGCCCGACAGGTGTTTCCATGGTGTCCGCCAAGTGGTTCTGGCATAGCTGGCAGGTAATGTTTGCGTGAGCAGAAGGTGGTTCCAGCCAGCCCGGCAGGTGATTCCGAAGAGTTCACCAAATGGTTGTGGCGTAGCCGGCAGGTGATTTTGGCGTGTCCAGCAGGTGGTTTTGGCGAGTCGAGCAGGTGGTTCTGGCGTGGCGGCAGGTGCTTCCGGTGTCATTGGCATGTGGTTCCGGCATGTCTGAGAGGTGGTTCTGGCATGCCCGGCAGGTGGTTCCGGAGTGTCTGCCGTGTGGTTCTGGCGTAGCTGGCAGGTGATTTTGGCGTGTCCAGCAGGTGGTTCCGGCGAGCTCGGCAGGTGGTACCGGCGTGTCCGGAACATGGTTCTGGCACGTCTGAGAGATGGTTCCGGCATGCCCGGCAGGTGATTCCGGAGTGTCCGGCATGTGGTTCTGGCACCTCTGAGAGGGGTTTCCGGCACGCCCGGCAGGTGGTTCCGGAGTTTCTGCCGAGTCGTTCAGGCGTAGTCGGCAGGTGATTTTGGCGTGTCAGGATGTTGGTTCCGGCTAGTTGAGCAGGTGGATCAGGCGTGCTCGCCAGGTGGTTCAGGAGGGTCTGGCAGGTGTTTTCGGTCTGTTCGGGGAGTGGTTCCGGCATCTCAGGCACATGGTTCTGGCACGTCTGAGAGGTGGTTCCGGCATGCCCGACAGGTGATTCCGGAGTGTTCGCCAAGTGGTTCTGGCGTAGCCGGCAGGTCATTTTGCATGTCCGGCGGTGGTTCTGGCGAGTCAAGCCGGTGGTTCCGGCGTGTCCGACAGGTGTTTCCGGTCTGTCCGGCACGTGGTTCTTGCGTGTCCGGCACGAGGTTCTGGCACGTCTGAGAGTTGGTTCCGGCATGCCCGACAGGTGATTCCGGAGAGTCCGCCACGTGGTTCTGGCATACCCGGCAGGTGATTTTGGCGTGTCTGGCAGGTGTTTCTTGCAAGTCGAGCATGTGGCTCAGGCATGATCAGCAGGTGCTTCCGGCGTGTCCGGCACGTGGTTCTGGTGTGTCAGAGGGCTGGCTCTGGCATGTCTGGCAGATGATTCCGGAGTGTTCACCAAGTGGTTCTGGTAGACCTGGCAGGTGATTTTGGCGTGTCTGGAAGGTGGTTCCGGCTAGTTGAGCAGGTGGATAAGGCGTGCTCACCAGGGGGTTCAGGCGGGTCTGTCAGGTGGTTTCGGTCTGTTCGGGGAGTGGTTCCGGCATCTTATGCACATGGTTCTGGCACGTCTGAGAGGTGTTTCCGGCCGGCCGGAGAGGTGTTTCCGGAGCGTCCGCCAAGTGGTTCTGGCTTAGCAGAAAGGTGATGTTGGCGTGACCAGCAGGTGGTTCCAGCCAGCCCGGCAGGTGATTCCGGAGTGTCTGCCGTGTGGTTCTGGCGTAGCTGGCAGGTGATTTTGGCGTTTCCAGCAGGTGGTTCTGGCCAGCTCGGCAGGTGGTACCAGCGTGTCCGGAACATGGTTCTGTCACGTCTGAGAGATGGTTCCGGCATGCCCGGGAGGTGATTCCGGAGTTTCCGGCATGTGGTTCTGGCACCTCTGAGAGGTGGTTCCGGCATGCCCGGCAGGTGGTTCCGGAGTGTCTGCCGAGTGGTTCTGGCCTAGTCGGCAGGTGATTCTGGCGTGTCCAGCAGGTGGTTCTGGGGAGTGGATCCGGTGGTTCCGGCATACTCGGCAGGTGGTACCGGCGTGTCCGGAACATGGTTCTGGCAAGTCTGAGAGGCGGTTCCGGCATGCCCGACAGGTGATTCCGGAGTGTTCGCAAAGTGGTTCTGGCGTAGCCGGCTGGTCATTTTGCATGTCCGGCGGTGGTTCCGGCGAGTCGAGCCGGTGGTTCCGGCGTGTCCGGCAGGTGGCTCTGGCGTGACCGGCACGAGGTTCTGGCACGTCTGAGAGTTGGTTCCGGCATGCCCGACAGGTGATTCCGGATTGTCCGCCACGTGGTTCTGGCGTACCCGGCAGGTGATTTTGGCGTTTCTGGCAGGTGTTTCTTGCAAGTCGAGCATTTGGCTCAGGCATGCTCAGCAGGTGCTTCCGGCGTGTCTGGCACGTGGTTCTGGTGTGTCTGAGAGCTGCTTCTGGCATGTCCGGCAGATGATTCCGGAGTGTCCACCAAGTGGTTGTGGCATACCCGGCAGGTGATTTTAGCGTGTCATGTAGGTGGTTCCAGCGAGTCGAGTAGGTGGTTCCGGCGTGCTCGGCAGGAGGTTCAGGCGGGTCTGGCAGTTGGTTTCGGTCTGTTCGGGGTGTGGTTCCGGCATCTCAGGCACATGGTTTTGGCACGTCTGATAGGTGGTTCCGGCCGGCCCGACAGGTGTTTCCATGGTGTCCGCCAAGTGGTTCTCGCATAGCTGTCAGGTGATGTTGGCGTGACCGGCAGGTGGTTCCAGCCAGCCCGGCAGGTGATTCCGAAGTGTTCACCAAACGGTTGTGGCGTAGCCGGAAGGTGATTTTGGCGTGTCCAGGAGGTGGTTTTGGCGAGTCGAGCAGGTGGTTCTGGCGTGCTCGGCAGGTGCTTCCGGTGTCATTGCCATGTGGTTCCGGCATGTCTGAGAGGTGGTTCCGGCATGCCCGGCAGGTGGTTCCGGAGTGTCTGCCGAGTGGTTCTGGAGCCAGCCCCGCAGGTGATTCCGAAGAGTTCACCAAATGGTTGTGACGTAGCCGGCAGGTGATTTTGGCGTGTCAGGAAGTTGGTTCCGGCTAGTTGAGCAGGTGGATCAGGCGTGCTCGCCAGGGGGTTCAGGCGGGTCTGGCAGGTGGTTTCGGTCTGTTCGGGGAGTGGTTCCGGCATCTCAGGCACATGGTTCTGGCACGTCTGAGAGGTGGTTCCGGCAGGCCGGAGAGTTGTTTCCGGAGTGTCCGCCAAGTGGTTCTGGCGTAGCTGAAAGGGGATGTTGGCGTGACCAGCAGGTGGTTCCACCCAGCCCGGCAGGTGATTCCGGAGTTTCTGCCGTGTGGTTCTGGCGTAGCTGGCAGGTGATTTTGGCGTGTCCAGCAGGTGGTTCCGGCGAGCGCGGCAAGTGGTACCAGCGTGTCCGGAACATGGTTCTGGCACGTCTGAGAGATGGTTCCGTCATGCCAGGCATGTGATTCCGGAGTGTCCGCCACGTGGTTCTGGCGTACCCGGCAGGTGATTTTGGCGTGTCTGGCAGGTGCTTCTTGCAAGTCGAGCATTTGGCTCAGGCATGCTCAGCAGGTGCTTCCGGCGTGTCTGGCACGTGGTTCTGGTGTGTCTGAGAGCTGGTTCTGGCATGTCCGGCAGATGATTCCGGAGTGTCCAACAAGTGGTTGTGGCATACCCGGCAGGTGATTTTAGCGTGTCAGGTAGGTGGTTCCAGCGAGTCGAGTAGGTGGTTCCGGCGTGCTCGGCAGGTGGTTCAGGCGGGTCTGGCAGGTGGTTTCGTCTGTTCGGGGTGTGGTTCCGGCATCTCAGGCACATGGTTCTGGCACGTCTGATAGGTGGTTCCGGCCGGGCCGACAGGTGTTTCCATGGTGTCCGCCAAGTGGTTCTGGCATAGCTGGCAGGTGATGTTGGCGTGACCGGCAGGTGGTTCCAGCCAGCCCGGCAGGTGATTCCGAAGTGTTCACCAAATGGTTGTGGCGTATCCGGCAGGTGATTTTTTTCGTGTCCAGCTGTGGTTTTGGCGAGTCGAGCAGGTGGTTCTGGCGTGCTCAGCAGGTGCTTCCGGTGTCATTGGCATGTGGTTCCGGCATGTCTGAGAGGTGGTTCCTCCATGCCTGGCAGGTGATTCCGGAGTGTTCCCCAAGTGGTTCTGGCATAGCCGGCAGGTGATTTGCATGTCCGGAAATGGTTGCGGCGAGTCGAGCCTGTGGTTCCGGCGTGTCCGGCAGGTGGTTCCGGTCTGTCCAGCTGGTCGTTCTGGTGTCTCCGGCACGAGGTTCTGGCACGTCTGAGATGTTGTGTCGCCATGCACTTCACGTGATTCCGGCTTGTCCGCCAAGTGGTTCTGGTGTAGCGGGCAGGTGATTTTGGCGTGTCTGGCAGGTGGGACCGGTGAGTCAAGCAGGTGGTTCCAGCGAGTGTTTCCTGTGTTTCCGGTCTGTCCGGGAGATGGTTCCGGCCTGTCAGGCACGTGCTTCTGGCACTTCTGAGAGGTTGTGCTGGCATGCCCGGCAGGTGATTCTGGAGAGTCCGCCAAGTGGTTTTGGCGTATCCAGCATATGATTTTGGCCTGTGAGGCAGGTGGTTCCGGCATGTCCAGCAGGTGGTTCCGGCGAGCTCGTCAGGTGCTTCCGGTCTCTCCGGTACGTGGTTGTGGCACGTCTGAGAGATGGTTCCAGCATACCCGGCAGGTGATTCCGGAGTGTCCGACAAGTGGTTTTAGCGTAGCCGGGTGGTGATTCTGGCGTGTCCGGCAGGTGGTTCTGGCGAGTCAAGCAGGTGGTTCCGGCATGTCCGGCAGGTGGTTCCGGTCTGTCCTGGAGGTGGATCCTGAGTGTCTGCCGAGCGGTTCTGGCGTAGCCGGAAGGTGATTTTGGCGTGTCCAGCGGGTGGTTCCGGCGAGCTCGGCAGGTGGTACCGGCGTGTCCCGAACATGGTTCTGGCACGTCTGAGAGATGGTTCCGGCATGCCCGGCAGGTGGTTCCGGAGTGTCTGCCGAGTGGTTCTGGCGTAGTCGGCAGGTGATTCTGGCGTGTCCAGCTGGTGGTTCTGGGGAGTGGATCAGGTGGTTCCAGCATACTCGGCAGGTGGTACCGGCGTGTCCGCAACATGGTTCTGGCAAGTCTGAGAGGTGGTTCCGGCTTGCCCGACACGTGATTCCGGAGTGTTCGCCAAGTGGTTCTGGCGTAGCCGGCAGGACATTTTGCATGTCCGGCGGTGGTTCCGGCGAGTCGAGCCGGTGGTTCCGGCGTAGCCGGCAGTTGATTTTGGCGTGTCCACTTGATGGTTCTGGGAGTGCATCAGCTGGTTCCGGCATACTCGGCAGGTGGTACCGGCGTGTCCAGACCATGGTTCTGGCAAGTCTGTGAGGTGGTTCCGGCACACCCGACAGGTGATTCAGGAGCGTCCGCCCAGTGTTTCTGGCGAACCCGGAAGGTGATTTTGGCATGTCCGACAGGTGTTTCTTGCGAGTCGAGCAGGTGGCTCACGCATGCTCAGCTGGTGCTTCCGGCGTCTCTGGCACGTGGTTCTGGTGTGTCTGAGAGCTGGTTCTGGCATGTCCGGCAGATGATTCCAGAGTGTCCACCAAGTGGTTCTGGTATTCCTGGCAGGTGATTTTGGCGTGTCAGGAAGGTGGTTCCGGCTAGTTGAGCAGGTGGATCAGGTGTGCTCGCCAGGGGGTTCAGGCGGGTCTGGCAGGTGGTTTCGGTCTGTTCGGGGAGTGGTTCCGGCATCTCAGGCACATGGTTCTGGCACATCTGAGAGGTGGTTCCGGCTGGCCCGACAGGTGTTTCCGGAGCGTCCGCCAAGTGGTTCTGGCGTAGCTGAAAGGTGATGTTGGCGTGACCGGCAGGTGGTTCCAACCAGCCCGGCAGGTGATTCCGGAGTGTCTGCCGTGTGGTTCTGGCGTAGCCGGCAGGTGATTTTGGCGTGTCCAGCGGGTGGTTTTGGCGAGTCGAGCAGGTGGTTCTGGCGTGCTCGGCATGTGCTTCCGGGGTCATTGACATGTGGTTCCGGCATGTCTGAGAGGTGGTTCCGCCATGCCCGGCAGGTGATTCCGGAGTGTTCGCCAAGTGGTTCTGGCGTAGCCGGCAGGTGATTTTGCATGTTCGGCAATGGTTCCGGCGAGTCGAGCCGGTGGTTCCAGCATGTCCAGCAGGTGGTTCCGGCATGCCCGGCAGGTGATTCCGGAGTGTCCGGCATGTGGTTCTGGCACCTCTGAGAGGTGGTTCCGGCATGCCCGGCAGGTGATACCGGAGTGTCCAGCATTTGGTTCTGGCACCTCTGAGAGGTGGTTCCGGAATGCCTGGCATGTGATACCGGAGTGTCTGCCGAGTGGTTCTGGCGTAGCCAGCAGGTGATTTTGGCGTGTCCAGCAGGTGGTTCCGGCGAGCTCGGCAGGTGGTTCCGGCATGTCCGGAACATGATTCTGGCACGTCTGAGAGATGGTTCCGGCATTCCCGGCAGGTGATTTTGGCATGTCCGACAGCTGTTTCTGCGAGTCGAGCAGGTGGCTCAGGCATGCTCAGCTGGTGCTTCCGGCGTCTCTGGCACGTGTTTCTGGTGTGTCTGAGAGCTGGTTCTGGCATGTCCGGCAGATGATTCCGGAGTCTCCACCAAGTGGTTGTGGCATACCCAGCAGGTGATTTTAGCGTGTCAGATAGGTGGTTCCAGCGAGTCGAGTAGTTGGTTCCGGCGTGCTCGGCAGGTGGTTCAGGCGGGTCTGGCAGGTGGTTTCGGTCTGTTCGGGGTGTGGTTCCGGCATCTCAGGCACATGGTTCTGGCACGTCTGATAGGTGGTTCCGGCCGGCCCGACAGGTGTTTCCATGGTGTCTGCCAAGTGGTTCTGGCATAGCTGGCAGGTGATGTTGGCGTGAGCGGCAGGTGGTTCCAGAAAGCCCGGCATGTGATTCCGAACAGTTCACTAAATGGTTGTGGACTAGCCAGCAGGTGATTTCGGCGTGTCCAGCAGGTGGTTTTGGCGAGTCAAGCAGGTTGTTCTGGCGTGCTCGGCAGGTGCTTCCGGTGTCATTGGCATGTGGTTCCGGCATGTCTGAGAGGTGGTTCCGCCATGCCCGGCAGGTGATTCCGGAGTGTTCGCCAAGTGGTTCTGGCGTAGCCGGCAGGTGATTTTGCATGTCCGGCAATGGTTCCGGCGAGTCGAGCCGGTGGTTCCGGCATGTCCGGCAGGTGATTCCGGCATTTCCAGCAGGTGGTTCAGGGGAGTGGATCAGGTGGTTCCGGCATGCCCGGCAGGTGATTCCGGAGTGTCCGGCATGTGGTTCTGGCACCTCTGAGAGGTTGTTCTGGCATGCCTGGCAGGTGATACCGGAGTGTCCGGCATTTGGTTCTGGCACCTCTGAGAGATGGTTCCGTGATGCCTGGCATGTGATTCCGGAGGGTCTGCCGAGTGGTTCTGGCGTGTGCAGAAGGTGTTTCCGCTCTGTCCGGCAGGTGGTTCTGGCGTGTCCGGCACGAGGTTCTGGCACGTCTGAGAGTTGGTTCCGGCATGCCCGACAGGTGATTCCGGAGTGTTCCCCAAGTGGTTCTGGCGTAGCCGGCAGGTGATTTTGCATGTACGGCAATGGTTCCGGCGAGTCGAGCCGGTGGTTCGGGAGTGTCCGGCAGGGGATTCCGGCATGTCCAGCAGGTGGTTCCGGCATGCCCGACAGGTGATTCCGTAGTGTTCGCCAAGTGGTTCTGGCGTAGCCAGCAGGTCATTTTGCATGTCTGGCGGTGGTTCCGGCGAGTCGAGCCGGTGGTTCCGGCGTGTCCGGCAGGTGTTTCCGGTCTGTCCGGCAGGTGGTTCTGGCGTGTCCGGCACGAGGTTCTGGCAAGTCTGAGAGTTGGTTCCGGCATGCCCGACAGGTGATTCCGGAGTGTCCGCCACGTGGTTCTGGTGTACCCGGCAGGTGATTTTGGCATGTCTGGCAGGTGTTTCTTGCAAGTCTATCATGTGGCTCAGGCATGATCAGCAGGTGATTCCGGCATGTCCGGCACCTGGTTCTGGTGTGTCAGAGGGCTGGTTCTGGCCTTTCTGGCAGATGATTCCCGAGTGTCCACCAAGTGGTTCTGGTACACCTGGCAGGTGATTTTGGCATGTCTGGAAGGTGGTTCCGGCTAGTTGAGCAGGTGGATCAGACATGATCGCCACGGGGTTCAGGCGGGTCTGGCAGGTGGTTTCGGTCTTTTCGGTGTGTGGTTCCGGCATCTTAGGCACATGGTTCTGGCACGTCTGAGATGTGGTTCCGGCCGGCCCTACAGGTGTTTCCGTAGTGTCCGCCAAGTGGTTCCGGCGTAGCTGAAAGGTGATGTTGGCGTGACCGGCAGGTGGTTCCAGCCAGCCCGGCAGGTGATTCCGGAGTGTCTGCTGAGTGGTTCTGGCGTAGCCGGCAGGTGATTTTGGCGTGTCCAGCAGGTGGTTCCGGCGAGCTTGGCAGGTGGTACCGGCGTGTCCGGAAGATGGTTCTGGCACGTCAGAGAGATGATTCCGGAATGCCCGGCAGGTGATTCCGGAGTGTCCGGCATGTGGTTCTGGCACCTCTGAGAGGTGGTTCCGGCATGCCCGGCATGTGGTTCCGGAGTGTCTGCCGAGTAGTTCTGGCGTACCCGACAGGTGATTCTGGGGTGTCCAGCAGGTGGTTCTGGGGAGTGGATCAGGTGGTTCCGGCATACTGGGCAGGTGGTACCGGCGTGTCCGGAACATGGTTCTGGCAAGTCTGTGAGGTGGTTCCGGAATGCACGACAGGTGATTCCGGAGTGTTCGCCCAGTGGTCTGGCGTAGCCGGCATGTCATTTTGCATGTCAAGCGTTGTTTCCGGCGAGTCGAGCCGGTGGTTCCGGCGCGTCCAGGAGGTGTTTCCGGTCTGTCCGGCAGGTGGTTCCGGCATGTCCGGCAGGTGGTTCCGGCATGTACAGCAGATGGTTCTGGCATGCCCGGCAGGTGATTCCGGAGTGTCCGGCATGTGGTTCTGGCACCTCTGAGAGGTGGTTCCGGCATGCCCGGCAGTTGGTCACGGAGTGTCTGCCGAGTGGTTCTGGAGTAGCCGGCAGGTGATTCTAGCGTATCCAGCAGGTGGTTCTGGGGAGTGGATCAGGTGGTTCCGGCATACTTGGCAGGTGGTACCAGCGTGTCCGGAACTTGGTTCTGGCAAGTCTGAGAGGTGGTTCCGGCATGCTTGACAGGTGATTCCGGAGTGTTCGCCAAGTGGTTCTGGCGTAGTCGGCACGTCATTTAGCATGTCCGGCGGTGGTTCCGGCGAGTCGAGCCGGTGGTTCCGGCATGTCCAGCAGTGTTTCCGGTCTGTCCGGCAGGTGCTTCTGGCGTCACCGGCACGAGGTTCTGGCACGTCTGAGAGTTGGTTCCGGCATGCCCAACAGGTGATTCCGGAGCGTCCGACAAGTGTTTCTGGCGTACCCGGCAGGTGATTTTGGCATGTCCGACAGCTGTTTCTGCGAGTCGAGCAGGTGGCTCAGGCATGCTCAGCTGGTGCTTCCGGCGTCTCTGGCACGTGTTTCTGGTGTGTCTGAGAGCTGGTTCTGGCATGTCCGGCAGATGATTCCGGAGTCTCCACCAAGTGGTTGTGGCATACCCAGCAGGTGATTTTAGCGTGTCAGATAGGTGGTTCCAGCGAGTCGAGTAGTTGGTTCCGGCGTGCTCGGCAGGTGGTTCAGGCGGGTCTGGCAGGTGGTTTCGGTCTGTTCGGGGTGTGGTTCCGGCATCTCAGGCACATGGTTCTGGCACGTCTGATAGGTGGTTCCGGCCGGCCCGACAGGTGTTTCCATGGTGTCTGCCAAGTGGTTCTGGCATAGCTGGCAGGTGATGTTGGCGTGAGCGGCAGGTGGTTCCAGAAAGCCCGGCATGTGATTCCGAACAGTTCACTAAATGGTTGTGGACTAGCCAGCAGGTGATTTCGGCGTGTCCAGCAGGTGGTTTTGGCGAGTCAAGCAGGTTGTTCTGGCGTGCTCGGCAGGTGCTTCCGGTGTCATTGGCATGTGGTTCCGGCATGTCTGAGAGGTGGTTCCGCCATGCCCGGCAGGTGATTCCGGAGTGTTCGCCAAGTGGTTCTGGCGTAGCCGGCAGGTGATTTTGCATGTCCGGCAATGGTTCCGGCGAGTCGAGCCGGTGGTTCCGGCATGTCCGGCAGGTGATTCCGGCATTTCCAGCAGGTGGTTCAGGGGAGTGGATCAGGTGGTTCCGGCATGCCCGGCACGTGATTCCGGAGTGTCCGGCATGTGGTTCTGGCACCTCTGAGAGGTTGTTCTGGCATGCCCGGCAGGTGATACCGGAGTGTCCGGCATTTGGTTCTGGCACCTCTGAGAGATGGTTCCGTGATGCCTGGCATGTGATTCCGGAGTGTCTGCCGAGTGGTTCTGGCGTGTGCAGAAGGTGTTTCCGCTCTGTCCGGCAGGTGGTTCTGGCGTGTCCGGCACGAGGTTCTGGCACGTCTGAGAGTTGGTTCCGGCATGCCCGACAGGTGATTCCGGAGTGTTCACCAAGTGGTTCTGGCGTAGCCGGCAGGTGCTTTTGCATGTACGGCAATGGTTCCGGCGAGTCGAGCCGGTGGTTCCGGAGTGTCCGGCAGGTGATTCCGGCATGTCCAGCAGGTGGTTCCGGCATGCCCGGCAGGTGATTCCGGAGTGTTTGCCAAGTGGTTCTGGCGTAGCCGGCAGGTGATTTTGCATGTCCGGCAATGGTTCCGGCGAGTCGAGCCGGTGGTTCCGGCGTGTCCAGCAGGTGTTTCCGGTCTGTCCGGCAGGTGGTTCTGGCGTGACCGGCACGAGGTTCTGGCACGTCTGAGAGTTGGTTCCGGCATGCCCGACAGGTGATTCCGGAGTGTCCGCCATGTGGTTCTGGCGTACCCGGCAGGTGATTTTGGCGTGTCTGGTAGGTGTTTCTTGCAAGTCGAGCATTTGGCTCAGGCATGCTCAGCAGGTGCTTCCGGCGTGTCTGGCACGTGGTTCTGGTGTGTCTGAGAGCTGGTTCTGGCATGTCCGGCAGATGATTCCGGAGTGTCCACCAAGTGGTTCTGGTATACCTGGCAGGTGATTTTGGCGTGTCAGGAAGGTGGTTCCGGCTAGTTGAGCAGGTGGATCAGGTGTGCTCCCCAGGGGGTTCAGGCGGGTCTGGCAGGTGGTTTCGGTCTGTTCGGGGAGTGGTCCCGGCATCTCAGGCACATGCTTCTGGCACGTCTGAGAGGTGGTTCCGGCCGGCCCGACAGGTGTTTCCGGAGTGTCCGTCAAGTGGTTCTGGCGTAGCTGAAAGGTGATGTTGGCGTGACCGGCAGGTGGTTCCAGCCAGCCCGGCAGGTGATTCCGGCGTGTCTGCCGAGTGGTTCTGGCGTAGCCGGCAGGTGATTTTGGCGTGTCCAGCAGGTGGTTCCGTCGAGCTCGGCAGGTGGTACCGGCGTGTCCGGAACTTGGTTCTGGCACGTCTGAGAGATGGTTCCGGCATGCCCGGCAGGTGATTCCGGAGTGTCCGGCATGTGGTTCTGGCACCTCTGAGAGGTGTTTCCGGGATGCCCGGCAGTTGGTTCCGGAGTGTCTGCCGAGTGGTTCTGGCGTAGCCGGCAGGTGATTCTGGCGTGTCCAGGAGGTGGTTCTGGGCAGTGGATCAGGTGGTTCCGGCATACTCGGCAGGTGGTACCAGCGTGTCTGGAACATGTTTCTGGCAAGTCTGAGAGGTGGTTCCGGCCGGCCCGACAGGTGTTTCCATCGTGTCCGCCAAGTGGTTCTGGCATAGATGGCAGGTGATGTTGGCATGACCGGCAGGTGGTTCCAGCAAGCCAGGCTGGTGATTCCGAAGAGTTCACCAAATGGTTGTGGCGTAGCCGGCAGGTGATTTTGGTGTGTCCAACAGGTGGTTTTGGCTAGTCGAGCAGGTGGTTCTGGCGTGCTCGGCAGTTGCTTCCGGTGTCATTGGCATGTGGTTCTGGCATGTCTGAGAGGTGGTTCCGCCATGCCCGGCAGGTGATTCCGGAGTGTTTGACAAGTGGTTCTGGCGTAGCCGGCAGGTGATTTTGCATGTCCGGCAATGGTTCCGGCGAGTCGAGCCGGTGGTTCCGGCATGTCCTGCAGGTGGTTCCGGCATGCCCGGCAGGTGATTCCGGAGTGTCCGGCAAGTGGTTTTGGCACCTCTGAGAGGTGGTTCCGGCATGCCCGGCAGGTGATACCGGAGTCTCCGGCATTTGGTTCTGGCAAGTCTGAGAGGTGGTTCCGGCATGCCCGACAGGTGATTCCGGAGTGTTCGCCAAGTGGTTCTGGCGTAGCCAGCAGGTCATTTTGCATGTCCGGCGGTGGTTCCGGCGAGTCGAGCCGGTGGTTCCGGCGTGTCCGGCAGGTGTTTCCGGTCTGTCCGGCAGGTGGTTCTGGCGTGTCCGGCACGAGGTTCTGGCAAGTCTGAGAGTTGGTTCCGGCATGCCCGACAGGTGATTCCGGAGTGTCCGCCACGTGGTTCTGGTGTACCCGGCAGGTGATTTTGGCGTGTCTGGCAGGTGTTTCTTGCAAGTCTATCATGTGGCTCAGGCATGATCAGCAGGTGATTCCGGCGTGTCCGGCACCTGGTTCTGGTGTGTCAGAGGGCTGGTTCTGGCCTTTCCGGCAGATGATTCCGGAGTGTCCACCAAGTGGTTCTTGTACACCTGGCAGGTGATTTTGGCATGTCTGGAAGGTGGTTCCGGCTAGTTGAGCAGGTGGATCAGACATGATCGCCACGGGGTTCAGGCGGGTCTGGCAGGTGGTTTCGGTCTTTTCGGGGTGTGGTTCCGGCATCTCAGGCACATGGTTCTGGCACGTCTGAGATGTGGTTCCGGCCGGCCCTAGAGGTGTTTCCGTAGTGTCCGCCAAGTGGTTCCAGCGTAGCTGAAAGGTGATGTTGGCGTGACCGGCAGGTGGTTCCAACCAGCCCGGCAGGTGATTCCGGAGTGTCTGCTGAGTGGTTCTGGCGTAGCCGGCAGGTGATTTTGGCGTCTCCATCAGGTGGTTCCGGCGAGCTCGGCAGGTGGTACCGGCGTGTCTGGAACATGGTTCTGGCACGTTTGAGAGATGGTTCCGGCATGCCCGGCAGGTGATTCCGGAGTGTCCGGCATGTGGTTCTGGCACCTCTGAGACTTGGTTCCGACATGCCCGGAAGGTGGTTCCGGAGTGTCTGCCGAGTGGTTCTGGCGTAGCCGGCAGGTGCTTCTGGCGTGTCCAGCAGGTGGTTCTGGGGAGTGGATGAGGTGGTTCCTGCATACTCGGCAGGTGGTACCGGCGAGTCCGGAACATGGCTCTGGCAAGTCTGAGAGGTGGTTCCGGCATGCCCGACAGGTGATTCCGGAGTGTTCGCCAAGTGGTTCTGGCGTAGACGGCAGGTCATTTTGCATGTCCTGCGGTGGTTCCGGCGAGTCAAGCCGGTGGTTCCGGCGTGTCCAGCATTTGTTTCCGGTCTGTCCGGCAGGTGGTTCTGGTGTGTCCGAACGAGGTTTTGGCACATCTGAGAGTTATTTCCGGCATGCCCGACAGGTGATTCCGGAGTGTCCGCCAAGTGGTTCTGGCATACCCGGCAGGTGATTTTGGCGTGTCTGGCAGGTGTTACTTGCAAGTCGAGCATGTGGCTCAGGCATGATCAGCAGGTGCTTCCGGCATGTCCGGCAGGTGATACCGGAGTGTCCGGCATTTGGTTCTGGCACCTCTGAGAGGTGGTTCCGGAATGCCTGGCATGTGATTCCGGAGTGTCTGCCGAGTGGTTCTGGCGTAGCCGGCAGTTGATTTTGGCGTGTCCACTAGGTGGTTCTGGGGAGTGGATCAGCTGGTTCCGGCATACTCGGCAGGGGGTACCGGCGTGTCCAGAACATGGTTCTGGCAAGTCTGAGAGGTGGTTCTGGCACGCCCGACAGGTGATTCCGGAGCGTTCACCACGTGGTTCTGGCATAGCTGGCAGCTGATGTTGGCGTGACCGGCAGGTGGTTTCAGCCAGTCAGGCAGGTGATTCCGAAGTGTTCACCAAATGGTTGTTGCGTATCCGGAAGGTGATTTTGGCGTGTCCAGCAGGTGGTTTTGGCGAGTCGAGCAGGTGGTTCTGGCGTGCTCGGCAGGTGCTTCCAGTGTCATTGGCATGTGTTTCCAGCATGTCTGAGAGGCGGTTCTGGCACGCCCGACAGGTGATTCCGGAGCGTCCGCCAAGTGTTTCTGGCGTACCCGACAGGTGATTTTGGCATGTCCGACAGGTGTTTCTTGCGAGTCGAGCAGGTGGCTCAGGAATGCTCAGCTGGTGCTTCCGGCGTCTCTGGCACGTGGTTCTGGTGTGTCAGAGGGCTGGTTCTGTCATGTCCGGCAGATGATTCCGGAGTGTCCACCAAGTGGTTCTGGTAGACCTGGCAGGTGATTTTCGCGTGTCTGGAAGGTGGTTCCGGCTAGTTGAGCAGGTGGATCAGGCGTGCTCGCCAGGGGGTTCAGGCGGGTATGGCAGGTGGTTTCGGTCTGTTCGGGGAGTGGTTCCGACATCTCAGGCACATGGTTCTGGCACGTCTGAGAGGTGGTTCCGGCCAGCCGGAGAGGTGTTTCCGGAGTGTCCGCCAAGTGGTTCTGGCGTAGCTGAGAGGTGATGTTGGCGTGACCGGCAGGTGGTTCCAGCCAGCCCGGCAGGTGATTCCGGAGTGTCTGCCATGTGGTTCTGGCGTAGCTGGCAGGTGATTTTGGCGTGTCCAGCAGGTGGTTCCGGCGAGCTCGGCAGGAGGTACCAGCGTGTCCGGAACATGGTTCTGGCACGTCTTAGAGATGGTTCCGGAATGCCAGGCAGGTGATTCCGGAGTGTCCGGCATGTGGTTCTGGCACCTCTGAGAGGTGGTTCCGGCATGCCCGGCAGGTGATTCCGGAGTGTCCGGCATGTGGTTCTGGCACCTCTGAGAGGTGGGTCCGGCATGCCCGGCAGGTGGTTCCGGAGGTTCTGCCGAGTGGTTCTGGCGTAGTCGGCAGGTGATTCTAGCGTGTCCAGCAGGTGGTTCTGGGGAGTGGATCAGGTGGTTCCGGCATACTCGGCAGGTGGTACCGGCGTGTCCAGAACATGGTTCTGGCAAGTCTGAGAGGTGGTTCCGGCACGCCCGACAGGTGATTCCGGAGCGTCCGCCAAGTGTTTCTGGCGTACCCGGCAGGTGATTTTCGCCTGTCCGACAGGTGTATCTTGCGAGTCGAGCAGGTGGCTGAGGCATGCTCAGCTGGTGCTTCCGGCGTCTCTGGCACGTGGTTCTGGTGTGTCTGAGAGCTGGTTCTGGCATCTCCGGCAGATGATTCCGGAGTGTCCACCAAGTGGTTCTTGTATACCTGGCATGTCAGGAAGTTGGTTCCGGCTAGTTCAGCAGGTGGATCAGGCGTGCTCACCAGGGGGTTCAGGCGGGTCTGGAAGGTGGTTTCGGTCTGTTCGGGGAGTGGTTCCGGCGTCTCAGGCACATGGTTCTGGCACGTCTGAGAGGTGGTTCCGGCATGCCCGTCAGGTGATTCCGGAGTGTTCGCCAAGTGGTTCTGGCGTAGCCGGCAGTTCATTTTGCATGTCCGGCGGTGGTTCTGGCGAGTCAAGCCGGTGGTTCCGGAGTGTCCGGCAGGTGTTTCCTGTCTGTCCGGCACGTGGTTCTGTCGTGTCCGGCACGAGGTTCTGGCACGTCTGAGAGTTGGTTCCGGCATGCCCGACAGGTGATTCCGGAGAGTCCGCCACGTGGTTCTGGCGTAACCGGCAGGTGATTTTGGCGTGTCTGGCAGGTGTTTCTTGCAAGTCGAGCATGTGGCTCAGGCATGATCAGCAGGTGCTTCCGGCGTGTCCGGCACGTGGTTCTGGTGTGTCAGAGGGCTGGTTCTGGCATTTCTGGCAGATGATTCCGGAGTGTCCACCAAGTGGTTCTGGTAGACCTGGCAGGTGATTTTGGCGTGTCTGGAAGGTGGTTCCGGCTAGTTGAGCAGGTGGATCAGGCGTGCTCGCCAGGGGGTTCAGGCGGGTCTGACAGGTGGTTTCGGTCTGTTCGGGGAGTGGTTCTGGCATCTCAGGCACATGGTTCTGGCACGTCTGAGAGGTGTTTCCGGCCGGCCGGAGAGGTGTTTCCGGAGTGTCCTCCAAGTGGTTCTGGCTTAGCTGAAAGGTGATGTTGGCGTGACCGGCAGGTGGTTCCAGCCAGCCCGGCAGGTGATTCCGGAGTGTGTGCCGTGTGGTTCTGGCGTAGCTGGCAGGTGATTTTGGCGTGTGCAGCAGGTGGTTCTGGCCAGCTCGGCAGGTGGTACCAGCGTGTCTGTAACATGGTTCTGGCACGTCTTAGAGATGGTTCAGGCATGCCCGGCAGGTGATTCCGGAGTGTCCGGCATGTAGTTCTGGCACCTCTGAGAGGTGGTTCCGGCATGCCCGGCAGGTGGTTCCGGAGTGTCTGCCGAGTGGTTCTGGCGTAGCTGACAGGTGATTCTGGCGTGTCCAGCAGGTGGTTCTGGGGAGTGGATCAGGTGGTTCCGGCATACTCGGCAGGTGGTACCGGCGTGTCCGGAACATGGTTCTGGCAAGTCTGAGAGGTGGTTCCGGCATGCACGACAGGGGATTCCGGAGTGTCCGCCACGTGGTTCTGGTGTACCCGGCAGGTGATTTTGGCGTGTCTGGCAGGTGTTTCTTGCAAGTCGAGCATTTGGCTCAGGCATGCTCAGCAGGTGCTTCCGGCGTGTCTGGCACGTGGTTCTGGTGTGTCTGAGAGCTGGTTCTTGCATGTCCGGCAGATGACTCCGGAGTGTCCACCAAGTGGTTGTGGCATACCCAGCAGGTGATTTTAGCGTGTCAGGTAGGTGGTTCCGGCGAGTCAAGTAGGTGGTTCCGGTGTGCTCGGCAGGTGGTTCAGGCGGGTCTGGCAGGTGGTTTTGGACTGTTCGGGGTGTGGTTCCGGGATCTCAGGCACATGGTTCTGGCACGTCTGATAGGTGGTTCCGGCCGGTCCGACAGGTGTTTCCATGGTGTCCGTCAAGTGGTTCCGGCATAGCTGGCATATGATGTTGGCGTGACCGGCAGCTGGTTCCAGCAAGCCCGGCAGGTGATTCCGTAGAGTTCACCAAATGGTTGTGGCGTAGCCGGCAGGTGATTTTTCGTGTGCACCAGGTGTTTCCGGTCTGTCCGGCAAGTGGTTCTGGCGTGACCGGCATGAGGTTCTGGCACCTCTGAGAGTTGGTTCCGGCATGCCCGACAGGTGATTCCGGAGCGTCCGCCGCGTGGTTCTGGCGTACCCGGCAGGTGATTTTGGCGTGTCCAGCAGGTGGTTCTGTCGAGTCGAGCAGGTGGTTCTGGCGTGCTCGGCAGGTGCTTCCGGTGTCATTGGCATGTGGTTCCGGCATGTCTGAGAGGCGGTTCCGGCACGCCCGACAGGTGATTCCGGAGCATCCGCCAAGTGTTTCTGGCGTACCTGGCAGGTGATTTTGGCATGTCCGACAGGTGTTTCTCGCGAGTCGAGCAGGTGGCCTCAGGCATGCTCAGCTGGTGCTTCCGGCGTCTCTGGCACGTGGTTCTGGTGTGTCTGAGAGCTGGTTCTGGCATGTCCGGCAGGTGATTCCGGAGTGTCCACCAAGTGGTTCTGGTATACCTGACAGGTGATTTTGGCGTGTCAGGAAGGTGGTTCCGGCTAGTTGAGCAGGTGGATCAGGCGTGCTCGCCAGGGTGTTCAGGCAGGTCTGGCAGGTGGTCTCGGTCTGTTCGGGGAGTGGTTCCGGCATCTCAGGCACATGGTTCTGGCACGTCTGAGAGGTGGTTCCGGCCGGCCCGACAGGTGTTTCCAGAGTGTCCGCCAAGTGGTTCTGGCGTAGCTGAAAGGTGATGTTGGCGTGACCGGCAGGTGGTTCCAGCCAGCCCGGCAGGTGATTCCGGCGTGTCTGCCGAGTGGTTCTGGCGTAGCCGGCAGGTGATTTTGGCGTGTCCAGCAGGTGGTTCCGTCGAGCTCGGCAGGTGGTACCGGCGTGTCCGGAACTTGGTTCTGGCACGTCTGAGAGATGGTTCCGGCATGCCCGGCAGGTGATTCCGGAGTGTCCGGCATCTGGTTCTGGCACCTCTGAGAGGTGGTTCCGGCATGCCCGGCAGGTGGTTCCGGAGTGTCTGCCGAGTGGTTCTGGCATAGCCGGCAGGTGATTCTGGCGTGTCCAGCAGGTGGTTATGGGGAGTGGATCACGTGGTTCCGGCATACTCGGCAGGTGGTACCGGCGATTCCGGAACATTGCTCTGGCAAGTCTGAGAGGTGGTTCCGGCATGCCCGACAGGTGATTCCGGAGTGTTCGCCAAGTGGTTCTGGCGTAGCCGGCAGGTCATTTTGCATGTCCGGCGGTGGTTCCGGCGAGTCAAGCCGGTGGTTCCTGCGTGTCCAGCATGTGTTTCCGGTCTGTCCGGCAGGTGGTTCTGGCGTGTCCGAACGAGGTTTTGGCACATCTGAGAGTTATTTCCGGCATGCCCGACAGGTGATTCCGGAGTGTCCGCCAAGTGGTTCTGGCGTACCAGGCAGGTGATTTTGGCGTGTCTGTCAGGTGTTACTTGCAAGTCGAGCATGTGGCTCAGGCATGATCAGCAGGTGCTTCCGGCGTGTCCGGCAGGTGATACCGGAGTGTCCGGCATTTGGTTCTGGCACCTCTGAGAGGTGGTTCCGGAATGCCTGGCATGTGATTTTGGAGTGTCTGCCGAGTGGTTCTGGCGTAGCCGGCAGTTGATTTTTCGTGTCCACTATGTGGTTCTGGGGAGTGGATCAGCTGGTTCCGGCATACTCGGCAGGTGGTACCGGCGTGTCCAGAACATGGTTCTGGCAAGTCTGAGAGGTGGTTCTGGCACGCCCGACAGGTGATTCCGGAGCGTCCGCCAAGTGGTTCTGGCATAGCTGGCAGGTGATGTTTGCGTGACCGGCAGGTGGTTTCAGCCAGTCATGCAGGTGATTCCGAAGTGTTCACCAAATGGTTGTTGCGTATCCGGAAGGTGATTTTGGCGTGTCCAGCAGGTGGTTTTGGCAAGTCAAGCAGGTGGTTCTGGCGTGCTCGGAAGGTGCTTCCGGTGTCATTGGCATGTGGTTCCGGCATGTCTGAGAGGCGGTTCCGGAACGCCCGACAGGTGATTCCGGAGCGTCCGCCAAGTGTTTCTGGCGTACCCGGCAGGTGATTTTGGCATGTCCGACAGGTGTTTCTCGCGAGTCGAGCAGGTGGCTCAGGCATGCTCAGCTGGTGTTTCCGGCGTCTCTGGCACATGTTTCTGGTGTGTCTGAGAGCTGGTTCTGGCATCTCCGGCAGATGATTCCAGAGTGTCCACCAAGTGGTTCTGGTATACCTGGCAGGTGATTTTGGCGTGTCAGGAAGGTGGTTCCGGCTAGTTGAGCAGGTGGATCAGGCGTGCTCGCCAGGGGGTTCAGGCGGGTCTGGCAGGTGGTCTCGGTCTGTTCGGGGAGTGGTTCCGGCATCTCAGGCACATGGTTCTGGAACGTCTGAGAGGTGTTTCCATCCGGCCCGACAGGTGTTTCCGGAGTGTCCGCCAAGTGGTTCTGGCGTAGCTGAAAGGTGATGTTGGCGTGACCGGCAGGTGGTTCCAGCCAGCCCGGCAGGTGATTCCGGAGTGTCTGCCGTGTGGTTCTGGCGTACCCGGCAGGTGATTTTGGCGTGTCCAGCAGGTGGTTCCGGCGAGCTCGGCAGGTGGTACCGGCGTGTCCGGAACATGCTTCTGGCACGTCTGAGAGTTGGTTCCGGCATGCCCGACAGGTGATTCCGGAGTGTCCGCCACGTGGTTCTGGCGTACCCGGCAGGTGATTTTGGCGTGTCTGGCAGGTGTTTCTTGCAAGTCGAGCATTTGGCTCAGGCATGCTCAGCAGGTGTTTCCGGCATGTCTATCACGTCGTTCTGGTGTGTCTGAGAGCTGGTTCTGGCATGTCCGGCAGATGATTCCGGAGTGTCCACCAAGTGGTTCTTGTATAACTGGCAGGTGATTTTGGCGTGTCAGGAAGTTGGTTCCGGCTAGTTGAGCAGGTGGATCAGGCGTGCTCGCCAGGGGGTTCAGGCGGGTCTGGCAGGTGGTTTCGGTCTGTTCAGGGACTGGTTCCGGCATCTCAGGCACATGGTTCTGGCACGTCTGAGAGGTGGTTCCGGCATGCCCGACAGGTGATTCCGGAGTGTTCGCCAAGTGGTTCTGGCGTAGCCGGCTGTTCATTTTGCATGTCCGGCGGTGGTTCTGGCGAGTCAAGCCGGTGGTTCCGGCGTGTCCGGCAGGTGATTCCTGTCTGTCCGGCCCGTCGTTCTGGCGTGTCCATCACGACGTTCTGGCACGTCTGAGAGTTGGTTCCGGCATGCCCGTCAGGTGATTCCGGATAGTCCGCCACATGGTTCTGGCGTACCCGGGAGGTGATTTTGGCGTGTCTGGCAGGTGTTTCTTGCAAGTCGAGCATGTGGCTCAGGCATGATCAGCAGGTGCTTCCGGCGTGTCCGGCACGTGGTTCTGGTGTGTCAGAGGGCGGGTTCTGGCATTTCTGGCAGATGATTCCGGAGTGTCCACCAAGTGGTTCTGCTAGAACTGGCAGGTGATTTTGAAGTGTCCAGCAGGTGGTTTTGGCGAGTCGAGCAGGTGGTTCTGGCGTGGCGGCAGGTGCTTCCGGTGTCATTGGCATGTGGTTCCGTCATGTCTGAGACGTGGTTCCGGCATGCCCCGCAGGTGGTTCCGGAGTGTCTGCCGAGTGGTTCTGGAGCCAGCCCGGCAGGTGATTCTGAAGAGTTCACCAAATGGTTGTGGCGTAGCCGGCGGGTGATTTTGGCGTGTCAGGAAGGTGGTTCCGGCTAGTTGAGAAGGTGGATCAGGCGTGCTCGGCAGGTGGTTCAGGCGGCTCTGGCAGGCGGTTTCGTTCTGTTTGGGGAGTGGTTCCGGCATCTCAGGCACATGGTTCTGGCACGTCTGATAGGTGGTTCCGGCCGGCCCGACAGGTGTTTCCATGGTGTCCGCCAAGTGGTTCTGGCATAGCTGGCAGGTGATGTTGGCGTGACCGGCAGCTGGTTCCAGACAGCCCAGCAGGTGATTCCGGAGTGTCTGCCGTGTGGTTCTGGCGTAGCTGGCAGGTGATTTTGGCGTGTCCAGCAGGTGGTTCCGGGGAGCTCGGCAGGTGGTACCAGCGTGTCCGGAACATGGTTCTGGCACGTCTGAGAGATGGTTCCGTCATGCCCGGCAGCTGATTCGGGAGTGTCCGGCATGTGGTTCTGGCACCTCTGAGAGGTGGTTGCGACATGCCCGGCAGGTGGTTCCGGAGTGTCTGCCGTGTGGTTCTGGCGTAGCTGGCAGGTGATTTTGGTGTGTTCAGCAGGTGGTTCTGGCGAGCTCAGCAGGTCGTACCAGCGTGTCCGGAACATGGTTCTGGCACGTCTGAGACATGGTTCCGGCATGCCAGGCAGGTGATTCCGGAGTGTCCGACATGTGGTTTTGGCACCTTTGAGAGGTGGTTCCGGCATGCCCGGCAGGTGATACTGGAGTGTTCGCCAAGTGGTCCTGGCGTAGCCGGCAGGTGATTTTGTATGTCCGGCATTGGTTCCTGAATATCCGGCAGGTGGTTCCAGCATGTCCGGCAGGTGGTTCCGGCATGTCCAGCACGTGGTTCCAGCATGCCCGGCAGGTGATTCCGGAGTGTCCGGCATGTGGTTCTGGCACCTCTGAGAGGTGGTTCCGGCATGCCTGGCAGGTGATACCGGAGTGTCCGGCATTTGGTTCTGGCACCTCTGAGAGGTGGTTCCGGAATGCCTGGCATGTGATTCCGGAGTGTCTGCCGAGTGGTTCTGGCGTAGCCGGCAGGTGATTCTGGCGTGTCCAGCTGGTGGTTCTGGGGAGTGGATCAGGTGGTTCCGGCATACTCGGCAGGTGGTACCGGCGTGTCCGGAACATGGTTCTGGCAAGTATGAGAGGTGGTTCCGGCATGCCCAACAGGTGATTCCGGAGTGTTCGCCAAGTGGTTCTGGCATAGCCGGCAGGTCATTTTGCATGTCCGGCGGTGGTTCTGGCGAGTCAAGCCGGTGGTTCCGGCGTGTCCGGCAGGTGTTTCCGGTCTGTCCGGCAGGTGGTTCTGGCATGTCCGGCACGAGGTTCTGGCACGTCTGAGAGTTGGTTCCGGCATGCCCGACAGGTGATTCCGGAGACTCCGCCACGTGGTTCTGGCGTACCCGGCAGGTGATTTTGGCCTGTCTGGCAGGTGTTTCTTGCAAGTCGAGCATGTGGCTCAGGCATGATCAGCAGGTGCTTCCGGCTTGTGTGGCACGTGGTTCTGGTGTGTCTGAGAGCTGGTTATGGGATGTCCGGCAGATGATTCCGGAGTGTCCACCAAGTGGTTGTGGCATACCCGGCAGGTGACTTTAGCGTGTCAGGTAGTTGGTTCCAGCGAGTCGAGTAGGTGGTTCCGGCGTGCTCGGCAGGTGGTTCAGGCGGGTCTGGCAGGTGGTTTCGGTCTGTTCGGGGAGTGGTTCCGGCATCTCAGGCACATGGTTCTGGCACGTCTGATAGGTGGTTCCGGCCGGCCCGACAGGTGTTTCCATGGTGTCCGCCAAGTGGTTATGGCATAGCTGGCAGGTGATGTTGGCGTGACCAGCAGATGGTTCCAGCCAGCCCGGCAGGTGATTCCGAAGTGTTCACCAAATGGTTGTGGCGTAGCCGGAAGGTGATTTTGGCGTGTCCAGCAGGTGGTTTTGGCGAGTCGAGCAGGTGGTTCTGGCGCGCTAGGCAGGTGCTTCCGGTGTCATTGGCATGTGGTTCCGGCATGTCTGAGAGGTGGTTCCGCCATGCCCGGCAGGTGATTCCGGAGTGTTCCCCAAGTGGTTCTGGCATAGCCGGCAGGTGATTTTGCATGTCCGGCAATGGTTCCGGCGAGTCGAGCCGGTGGTTCCGGCATGTCCAGCAGGTGGTTCCGGCATGCCCGGCAGGTGATTCCGGAGTGTCCGGCATGTGGTTCTGGCACCTCTGAGAGGTGGTTCCGGCATGCCCGGCAGGTGATACCGGAGTGTTCGCCAAGTGGTTCTGGCGTAGTCGTCAGGTGATTCTGGCGTGTCCAGCAGGTGGTTCTGGGGAGTTGATCAGGTGGTTCCGGCATACTCGGCAGGTGGTACCGGCGTGTCCGGAACATGGTTCTGGCAAGTCTGAGAGGTGGTTCCGGCATGCCCAACAAGTGATTCCGGAGTGTTCGCCAAGTGGTTCTGGCGTAGCCGGCAGTTCATTTTGCATGTCCGGCGGTGGTTCTGGCGAGTCAAGCCGGTGGTTCCGGCGTGTCCGGCAGGTGTTTCCGGTCTGTCCTGCACGTGGTTCTGGCGTGTCCGGCACGAGGTTCTGGCATGTCTGAGAGTTGGTTCCGGCATGCCCGACAGGTGATTCCGGAGTGTCCGCCACGTGGTTCTGGCGTACCCGGCAGGTGATTTTGGCGTGTCTGGCAGGTGTTCCTTGCAAGTCGAGCATTGGCTCAGGCATGATCAGCAGGTGCTTCCGGCGTGTCCGGCCCGTGGTTCTGGTGTGTCTGAGAGCTGGTTCTGGCATGTCCGGCAGATGATTCCGGAGTGTCCACCAAGTGGTTGTGGCATACACGGCAGGTGATTTTAGTGTGTCAGGTAGGTGGTTCCAGCGAGTCGAGTAGGTGGTTCCGGCGTGCCCGGCAGGTGGTTCAGGCGGGTCTGGCAGGTGGTCTCGGTCTGTTCGGGGTGTGGTTCCGGCATCTCAGGCACATGGTTCTGGCACGTCTGAGAGGTGGTTCCGGCCGGCCCGACAGGTGTTTCCGGAGTGTCCGGCAAGTGGTTCCGGAGTAGCTGAAAGGTGATGTTCGCGTGACGGGGAGGTGGTTCCAGGCAGCCCGGCAGGTGATTCCGGAGTGTCTGCCGCGTGGATCTGGCGTAGCCGACAGGTGATTTTGGCGTGTCCAGCAGGTGGTTCCGGCGAGCTCGGCTGGTGGTACCGGCGTGTCCGGAACATGGTTCTGGCACGTCTGAGAGATGGTTCCAGCAAGCCCGGCAGGTGATTCCGGAGTGTTCGCCAAGTGGTTCTGGCATAGACGGCAGGTGATTTTGCATGTCCGGCATTGGTTCCGGAATGTCCGGCAGGTGGTTCCGGCATGTCCGGCAGGTGGTTCCGGCATGTCCAGCACGTGGTTCCAGCATGCCCGGCAGGTGATTCCGGAGTGTCCGGCATGTGGTTCTGGCACCTCTGAGAGGTGGTTCCGGCATGCCTGGCAGGTGATACCGGAGTGTCCGGCATTTGGTTCTGGCACCTCTGAGAGGTGGTTCCGGAATGCCTGGCCTGTGATTCCGGAGTGTCTGCCGAGTGGTTCTGGCATAGCCGGCAGTTGATTTTGGCGTGTCCACTTGGTGGTTCTGGGGAGTGGATCAGCTGGTTCCGGCATACTCGGCAGGTGGTACCGGCGTGTCCAGAACATGGTTCTGGCAAGTCTGAGAGGTGGTTCCGGCACGCCCGAAAGGTGATTCCGGAGCGTCCGCCAAGTGTTTCTGGCGTACCCGGCAGGTGATTTTCGCCTGTCTGACAGGTGTATCTTGCGAGTCGAGCAGGTGGCTGAGGCATGCTCAGCTGGTGCTTCCGGCGTCTCTGGCACGTGGTTCTCTTGTGTCTGAGAGCTGGTTTGGCATCTCCGGCAGATGATTCCGGAGTGTCCACCAAGTGGTTCTTGTATACCTGGCAGGTGATTTTGGCATGTCAGGAACTTGGTTCCGGCTAGTTGAGCAGGTGGATCAGGCGTGCTCGCCAGGGGGTTCAGGCGGGTCTGGCAGGTGGTTTCGGTCTGTTCGGGGAGTGGTTCCGGCATCTCAGGCTCATGGTTCTGGCACGTCTGAGAGGTGGTTCCGCCCGGCCCGACAGGTGTTTCCATGGTGTCCGCCAAGTGGTTCTGGCATAGCTGGCAGGTGATGTTGGCGTGACCAGAAGGTGGTTCCAGCCAGCCCGGCAGGTGATTCCGAATAGTTCACCAAATGGTTGTGGCGTAGCCGGCAGGTGATTTTGGCGTGTCCAGCATGTGGTTTTGGCGAGTCGAGCAGGTGGTTCTGGCATGGCGGCAGGTGCTTCCGGTGTCATTGGCATGTGGTTCCGGCATGTCTGAGAGGTGGTTCCGGCATGCCCGGCTGGTGGTTCCGGAGAGTCTGCCGAGTGGTTCTGGAGCCTGCCCGGCAGGTGATTCCGAAGAGTTCACCAAATGGTTGTGCCGTAGCCGGCAGGTTATTTTGGCGTGTCAGGAAGGTGGTTCCAGCTAGTTGAGCAGGTGGATCAGGCGTGCTCGCCAGGGGGTTCAGGCGGGTCTGGCAGGTGGTTTCGGTCTGTTCGGGGAGTGGTTCCTGCATCTCAGGCACATGGTTCTGGCACGTCTGAGAGGTGGTTCCGGCCGGCCGGAGAGGTGTTTCCGGAGTGTCCACCAAGTGGTTCTGGCGTAGCTGAAAGGTGATGTTGGCGTGACCGGCAGGTGGTTCCAGCCAGCCCGGCAGGTGATTCCGGAGTGTCTGCCGTGTGGTTCTGGCGTAGCCAGCAGGTGATTTTGGCGTGTCCAGCAGGTGGGTCCGGCGAGCTCGGCAGGTGGTACCAGCGTGTCCGGAACATGGTTCTGGCACGTCTGAGACATGGTTCCAGCATGCCCGGCAGGTGATTCCGGAGTGTCCGGCATGTGGTTCTGGCACCTTTGAGAGGTGGTTCCGGCAGGCCCGGCAAGTGGTTCTGGAGTGTCTGCCGAGTGGTTCTGGCGTAGTCGGAAGGTGATTCTGGCGTGTCCAGCAGGTGGTTCTGGGGAGTGGATCAGGTGGTTCCGGCATACTCGGCAGGTGGTACCGGCGTGTCCGGAACATGGTTCTGGCAATTCTGAGAGGTGGTTCCGGCATGCCCGACAGGTGATTCCGGAGTGTTCGCCAAGTGGTTCTGGCGTAGCCGGCAGGTCATTTTGCATGTCCGGCGGTGGTTCTGGCGAGTCAAGCCGGTGGTTCCGGCGTGTCCGGCAGGTGTTTCCGGTCTGTCCGGCACGTGGTTCTGGCGTGTCCGGCACGAGGTTCTGGTATGTCTGAGAGCTGGTTCTGGCATGTCCGGCAGATGATTCCGGAGTGTCCACCAAGTGGTTCTGGTCTAACTGGCAGGTGATTTTGGCTTGTCAGGAAGGTGGTTCTGGCTAGTTGAGCAGGTGGATCAGGCGTTCTCGCCAGGGGGTTCAGGTGGGTCTGGCAGGTGGTTTCGGTCTGTTCGGGGGGTGGTTCCGGCATCTCAGGCTCATGGTTCTGGCACATCTGAGAGGTGGTTCCGGCCGGCCCGACAGGTGTTTCCATGGTGTCCGCCAAGTGGTTCTGGCATAGCTGGCAGGTGATGTTGGCGTGACCAGCAGCTGGTTCCAGCCAGCCCGGCAGGTGATTCCGGAGTGTCTGCCGTGTGGTTCTGGCGTAGCTGGCAGGTGATTTTGGCGTGTCCAGCAGGTGGTTCCGGGGAGCTCGGCAGGTGGTACCAGCGTGTCCGGAACATGGTTCTGGCACGTCTGAGAGATGGTTCCGTCATGCCCGGCAGTTGATTCGGGAGTGTCCGGCATGTGGTTCTGGCACCTCTGAGAGGTGGTTGCGACATGCCCGGCAGGTGGTTCCGGAGTGTCTGCCGTGTGGTTCTGGCGTAGCTGGCAGGTGATTTTGGTGTGTTCAGCAGGTGGTTCTGGCGAGCTCAGCAGGTCGTACCAGCGTGTCCGGAACATGCTTCTGGCACGTCTGAGACATGGTTCCGGCATGCCAGGCAGGTGATTCCGGAGTGTCCGGCATGTGGTTCTTGCACCTCTGAGAGGTGGTTCCGGCATGCCCGGCAGGTGGTTACGGAGTGTCTGCCGAGTGGTTCTGGCGTAGTCGGCAGGTGATTCTGGCGTGTCCAGCAGGTGGTTCAGGGGAGTGGATCAGGTGGTTCCGGCATACTCGGCAGGTGGTACCGGCGTGTCCGGAACATGGTTCTGGCAAGTCTGAGAGGTGTTTCCGGCATGCCCGACAGGTGACTCCGGAGTGTTCGCCAACTGGTTCTGGCGTAGCCGGCAGCTCATTTTGTTTGTCCGGCGGTGGTTCCGGCGAGTCAAGCCGTTGGTTCCGGCATGTCAGGCAGGTGATTCCGGCATGTCCTGCAGGTGTTCCGGCATGCCCGGCAGGTGATTCCGGAGTGTCCGGCATGTGGTTCTGGCACCTCTGAGAGGTGGTTCCGGCATGCCCGGAAGGTGATGCCGGACTCTCTGGCATTTGGTTCTGGCACCTCTGAGAGGAGGTTCCGGAATGCCTGGCATGTGATTCCGGAGTGTCTGCCGAGTGGTTCTGGCGTAGCCGGCAGTTGATTTTGGCGTGTCCACTAGGTGGTTCTGGGGAGTGGATCAGCCGGTTCTGGCATACTCGGCAGGTGGTACCGGCGTGTCCGGAACATGGTTCTGGCACGTCTGAGAGATGGTTCCGGCATGCCAGGCAGGTGATTCCGGAGTGTCCGGCATGTGGTTCTGTCACCTCTGAGATGTGGGTCCGCGATGCCCGGCAGGTGGTTCCGGAGTGTCTGCCGAATGGTTCTGGCGTAGTCGGCAGGTGATTCTGGCGTGTCCAGCAGGTGGTTCTGGGGAGTGGATCAGGTGGTTCCAGCATACTCGGCAGGTGGTTCTGGCGTGACCGGCACGAGGTTCCGGAATGTCTGAGAGGTGGCTCCGCCATGCCCGGCAGGTGTTTCCGGAGTGTTCCCCAAGTGGTTCTGGCATAGCCGGCAGGTGATTTTGCATATCCGGCAATGGTTCCGGCGAGTCGAGCCACTGGTTCCGGCATGACCGGCAGGTGGTTCCGGCATGCCTGGCATGTGATTCCGGAGTGTCCGGCATGTGGTTCTGGCACCTCTGAGAGGTGGTTCAGGCATGACCGTCAGGTGATACCGGAGTGTTCGCCAAGTGGTTCTGGCGTAGCCGGCTGGTGATTTTGCATGTCCAGCAATGGTTCCGGCGAGTCGAGCCGGTGGCTCCGGAATGTCCGGCAGGTGGTTCCGGCATGTCCGGCAGGTGGTTCCGGCATGTCCAGCACGTGGTTCCAGCATGCCCGGCAGGTGATTCCGTAGTGTCTGGCATGTGGTTCTTGCACCTCTGAAAGTGGTTCCGGCATGCCCGGCAGGTGATACCGGAGTGTTCGCCAAGTGGTTCCGGCGTAGCCGGCAGGTCATTTTGCATGTCCGGCGGTGGTTCCGGCGAGTCAAGCCGGTGGTTCCGGCGTGTCAGGCAGGTGTTTCCGGTCTGTCCGGCAGGTGGTTCTGGCGTGTCCGGCACGAGGTTCTGGCACATCTGAGAGTTGGTTCCGGCATGCCCGATAGGTGATTCCGGAGTGTCCGCCACGTGGTTCTGGCGTACCCGGCAGGTGATTTTGGTGTGTCTTGCATGTGTTTCTTGCAAGTCGAGCATGTGCGTCAGGCATTATCAGCAGGTGCTTCCGGCGTGTCCGGCACGTGGTTCTGCTGTGTCCGAGGGCTGGTTCTGGCATTTCTGGCAGATGATTCCGGAGTGTCCACCAAGTGGTTCTGGTAGACCTGGCAGGTGATTTTGGCGTGTCTGGAAGGTGGTTCCGGCTAGTTGAGCAGGTGGATCAGGCGTGCTCGCCAGGGGGTTCAGGCGGGTCTGGCAGGTTGTTTCGGTCTGTTTGGTGTGTGGTTCCGGCATCTCAGGCACATGGTTCTGGCACGTCTGACAGGTGGTTCCGGCCGGCCCGACAGGTGTTTCCGGAGTGTCCGCCTAGTGGTTCCGGCGTAGCTGAAATATGATGTTGGCGTGACCGGCAGGTGGTTTCAGCCAGCCCGGCAGGTGATTCCGGAGTGTCTGCCGTGTGGTCCAGGTGTAGCCGGCAGCTGATTTTGGCGTGTCCAGCAGGTGGTTCCGGCGAGCTCGGCAGGTGGTACCGGCGTGTCCAGAACATGGTTCTGGCACGTCTGAGAGATGGTTCCGGCATGCCCGGAAGGTGATTCCGATGTGTCCGGCATGTGGTTCTGGCACCTCTGTGAGCTGGTTCCGGCATGCCAGGCAGGTGGTTTCGGAGTGTCTGCCGAGTGGTTCTGGCGTAGCCGGCAGGTGATTCTGGGGTGTCCAGCAGGTGGTTCTGAGGAGTGGATCAGGTGGTTCCGGCATACTCGGCAGGTGTTACCGGCGTGTCCGAAACATGGTTCTGTCAAGTCTGAGAGGCGGTTCCGGCATGCCCAACAGGTGATTCCGGAGTGTTCGCCAAGTGGTTCTGGCATAGCCGGCAGGTCATTTTGCATGTCCGGCGGTGGTTCCGGCGAGTCGAGCCTGTGGTTCCGGCGTGTCCGGCAGGTGGTTCTGGCGTGACCGGCACGAGGTTCTGGCACGTCTGAGAGTTGCTTCCGGCATGCCCGACAGGTGATTCCGGAGTGTCCGCCACGTGGTTCCGGCGTACCCGGCAGGTGATTTTGGCGTGTCTGGCAGGTGTTTCTTGCAAGTCGAGCATTTGGCTCATGCATGCTCAGCAGGTGATTCCGGCGTGTCTGGCACGTGGTTCTGGTGTGTCTGAGAGCTGGTTCTGGCATGTCCGGCAGATGATGCCGGAGTGTCCACCAAGTGGTTGTGGCATACCCGGCAGGTGATTTTAGCATGTCAGGTACGTGGTTCCAGCGAGTCGAGTAGGTGGTTCCGGCGTGCTCGGCAGGTGGTTCAGGCGGGTCTGGCAGGTGGTTTCGGTCTGTTCAGGGTGTGGTTCCGGCATCTCAGGCACATGGTTCTGGCACGTCTGATAGGTGGTTCCGGCCGGCCCGACAGGTGTTTCCATGGTGTCCGCCAAGTGGTTCTGGCATAGCTGGCAGGTGATGTTGGCGTGACCGGCAGGTGGTTCCAGCCAGCACGGCAGGTGATTCCAAAATGTTCACCAAATGGTTGTGGCGTAGCCAGAAGGTGATTTTGGCGTGTCCAGCAGGTGGTTTTGGCGAGTCGAGCAGGTGGTTGTAGCGTGCTCGGCAGGTGCTTCCGGTGTCATTGGCATGTGGTTCAGGCATGTCTGAGAGGTGGTTCCGCCATGCCCGGCAGGTGATTCCGGAGTGTTCCCCAAGTGGTTCTGGCATAGCCGGCAGGTGATTTTGCATGTCCGGCAATGGTTCCGGCGAGTGGAGCCGGTGGCTCCGGCATGTCCAGCAGGTGGTTCCGGCATGCCAGGCAGGTGATTCCGGAGTGTCCGGCATGTGGTTCTGGCACGTCTGAGAGGTGGTTCCGGCATGCCCGGCAGGTGATATCGGAGTGTTCGCCAAGTGATTCTGTCGTAGCCGGCAGGTTATTTTGCATGTCCGGCAATGGTTCCGGCGAGTCGAGTCGTGGTTCCGGAATGTCCGGCAGGTGGTTCCGGCATGTCCGGCAGGTGGTTCCGGCATGTCCAGCACGTGGTTCCAGCATGCCCGGCAGGTGATTCCGGAGGTCCGGCATGTGGTTCTGGCGTACCCGGCAGGTGATTATGGCATGTCCGACAGGTGTTTCTTGCGAGTCGAGCAGGTGGCTCAGGCATGCTCAGCTGGTGCTTCCGGCGTCTCTGGCACGTGGTTCTGGTGTGTCTGAGAGCTGGTTCTGGCATCTCCGGCAGGTGATTCCGGAGTGTTCCCCAAGTGGTTCTGGCGTAGCCGGCAGGTGATTTGCATGTCCGGAAATGGTTGCGGCGAGTCGAGCCTGTGGTTCCGGCGTGTCCGGCAGGTGGTTCCGGTCTGTCCAGCTGGTCGTTCTGGTGTCTCCGGCACGAGGTTCTGGCACGTCTGAGAGGTTGTGTCGCCATGCACTTCACGTGATTCCGGCTTGTCCGCCAAGTGGTTCTGGTGTAGCGGGCAGGTGATTTTGGCGTGTCTGGCAGGTGGGACCGGTGAGTCAAGCAGGTGGTTCCAGCGAGTGTTTCCTGTGTTTCCGGTCTGTCCGGGAGATGGTTCCGGCCTGTCAGGCACGTGCTTCTGGCACTTCTGAGAGGTTGTGCTGGCATGCCCGGCAGGTGATTCTGGAGAGTCCGCCAAGTGGTTTTGGCGTATCCAGCATATGATTTTGGCCTGTGAGGCAGGTGGTTCCGGCATGTCCAGCAGGTGGTTCCGGCGAGCTCGTCAGGTGCTTCCGGTCTCTCCGGTACGTGGTTGTGGCACGTCTGAGAGATGGTTCCAGCATACCCGGCAGGTGATTCCGGAGTGTCCGACAAGTGGTTTTAGCGTAGCCGGGTGGTGATTCTGGCGTGTCCGGCAGGTGGTTCTGGCGAGTCAAGCAGGTGGTTCCGGCATGTCCGGCAGGTGGTTCCGGTCTGTCCTGGAGGTGGTTGCTGAGTGTCTGCCGAGCGGGTCTGGCGTAGCCGGAAGGTGATTTTGGCGTGTCCAGCGGGTGGTTCCGGCGAGCTCGGCAGGTGGTACCGGCGTGTCCCGAACATGGTTCTGGCACGTCTGAGAGATGGTTCCGGCATGCCTGGCAGGTGGTTCCGGAGTGTCTGCCGAGTGGTTCTGGCGTAGTCGGCAGGTGATTCTGGCATGTCCAGCTGGTGGTTCTGGGGAGTGGATCAGGTGGTTCCAGCATACTCGGCAGGTGGTACCGGCGTGTCCGCAACATGGTTCTGGCAAGTCTGAGAGGAGGTTCCGGCTTGCCCGACACGTGATTCCGGAGTGTTCGCCAAGTGGTTCTGGCGTAGCCGGCAGGACATTTTGCATGTCCGGCGGTGGTTCCGGCGAGTCGAGCCGGTGGTTCCGGCGTAGCCGGCAGTTGATTTTGGCGTGTCCACTAGATGGTTCTGGGGAGTGGATCAGCTGGTTCCGGCATACTCGGCAGGTGGTACCGGCGTGTCCAGACCATGGTTCTGGCAAGTCTGTGAGGTGGTTCCGGCACACCCGACAGGTGATTCCGGAGCGTCCGCCCAGTGTTTCTGGCGTACCCGGAAGGTGATTTTTGCATGTCCGACAGGTGTATCTTGCGAGTCGAGCAGGTGGCTCAGGCATGCTCAGCTGGTGCTTCCGGCGTCTCGGGCACGTGGTTCTGGTGTGTCTGAGAGCTGGTTCTGGCATGTCCGGCAGATGATTCCAGAGTGTCCACCAAGTGGTTCTGGTATTCCTGGCAGGTGATTTTGGCGTGTCAGGAAGGTGGTTCCGGCTAGTTGAGCAGGTGGATCAGGCGTGCTCGCCAGGGGGTTCAGGCGGGTCTGGCAGGTGGTTTCGGTCTGTTCGGGGAGTGGTTCCGGCATCTCAGGCACATGGTTCTGGCACGTCTGAGAGGTGGTTCCGGCTGGCCCGACAGGTGTTTCCGGAGCGTCCGCCAAGTGGTTCTGGCGTAGCTGAAAGGTGATGTTGGCGTGACCGGCAGGTGGTTCCAACCAGCCCGGCAGGTGATTCCGGAGTGTCTGCCGTGTGGTTCTGGCGTAGCCGGCAGGTGATTTTGGCGTGTCCAGCGGGTGGTTTTGGCGAGTCGAGCAGGTGGTTCTGGCGTGCTCGGCATGTGCTTCCGGGGTCATTGACATGTGGTTCCGGCATGTCTGAGAGGTGGTTCCGCCATGCCCGGCAGGTGATTCCGGAGTGTTCGCCAAGTGGTTCTGGTGTAGCCGGCAGGTGATTTTGCATGTTCGGCAATGGTTCCGGCGAGTCGAGCCGGTGGTTCCGGCATGTCCAGCAGGTGGTTCCGGCATGCCCGGCAGGTGATTCCGGAGTGTCCGGCATGTGGTTCTGGCACCTCTGAGAGGTGGTTCCGGCATGCCCGGCAGGTGATACCGGAGTGTCCGGCATTTGGTTCTGGCACCTCTGAGAGGTGGTTCCGGAATGCCTGGCATGTGATTCCGAAGTGTTCACCAAATGGTTGTTGCGTATCCGAAAGGTGATTTTGGCGTGTCCAGCAGGTGGTTCTGTCGAGTCGAGCAGGTGGTTCTGGCGTGCTCGGCAGGTGCTTCCGGTGTCATTGGCATGTGGTTCCGGCATGTCTGAGAGGCGGTTCCGGCACGCCCGACAGGTGATTCCGGAGCATCCGCCAAGTGTTTCTGGCGTACCTGGCAGGTGATTTTGGCATGTCCGACAGGTGTTTCTCGCGAGTCGAGCAGGTGGCCTCAGGCATGCTCAGCTGGTGCTTCCGGCGTCTCTGGCACGTGGTTCTGGTGTGTCTGAGAGCTGGTTCTGGCATGTCCGGCAGGTGATTCCGGAGTGTTCGCCAAGTGGTTCTGGCGTAGTCGGCACGTCATTTAGCATGTCCGGCGGTGGTTCCGGCGAGTCGAGCCGGTGGTTCCGGCGTGTCCAGCAGGTGTTTCCAGTCTGTCCGGCAGGTGGTTCTGGCGTGACCGGCACGAGGTTCTGGCACGTCTGAGAGTTGGTTCCGGCATGCCCGACAGGTGATTCCGGAGTGTCTGCCACGTGGTTCTGGCGTACCCGGCAGGTGATTTTGGCGTGTCTGGCAGGTGTTTCTTGCAAGTCGAGCATTTGGCTCAGGCATGCTCAGCAGGTGCTTCCGGCGTGTCTGGCACGTGGTTCTGGTGTGTCTGAGAGCTGGTTCTGGCATGTCCGGCAGATGATTCCGGAGTGTCCACCAAGTGGTTGTGGCATACCCGGCAGGTGATTTTAGCGTGTCAGGTAGGTGGTTCCAGCGAGTCGAGTAGGTGGTTCCGGCATGCCCGCAGGTGATACCGGAGTGTCCAGCATTTGGTTCTGGCACCTCTGAGAGGTGGTTCCGGAATGCCTGGCATGTGATTCCGGAGTGTCTGCCAAGTGGTTCTGGCATAGCCGGCAGGTGATTTTGGCGTGTCCAGCAGGTGGTTTTGGCGAGTCGAGCAGGTGGTCCTGGCGTGCTCGGCAGGTGCTTCCGGTGTCATTGGCATGTGGTTCTGGCATGTCTGAGAGGTGTTTCCGGCATGCCCGGCAGGTGGTTCCTGAGAGTCTGCCGAGTGGTTCTGGAGCCAGCCCGGCAGGTGATTCCGAAGAGTTCACCAAATGGTTGTGGCGTAGCCGGCAGGTTATTTTGGCGTGTCAGGAAGGTGATTCCGGCTAGTTGAGCAGGTGGATCAGGCGTGCTCGCCAGTGGGTTCAGGCGGGTCTGGCAGGTGGTTTCGGTCTGTTCGGGGAGTGGTTCCTGCATCTCAGGTACTAGGTTCTGGCACGTCTGAGAGGTGGTTCCGGCCGGCCGGAGAGGTGTTTCCGGGGTGTCCGCCAAGTGGTTCTGGCGTAGCTGAAAGGTGATGTTGTCGTGACCGGCAGGTGGTTCCAGCCAGCCCGGCAGGTAATTCCGGAGTGTCTGCCGTGTGGTTCTGGCGTAGCTGGCAGGTGATTTTGAATGTCCGGCACTCGTTCCGGCGATTCGAGCCGGTGGTTCCGGCATGTCCGGCAGGTGATTCCGGCATGTCCAGCAGGTGGTTTCTGCATGCCCGGCAGGTGATTCCGGAGTGTCCGGCATGTGGTTCTGGCACCTCTGAGAGGTGGTTCCGGCATGTTCGGCAGGTGGTTCCTGAGTGTCTGCCGAGTGGTTCTGGCGTAGCCGGCAGGTGATTCTGGCGTGTCCAGCAGGTGGTTCTGGGGAATGGATCAGGTGGTTCCGGCATACTCGACAGGTGGTACCGGCGTGTCCGGAACATGGTTCTGGCAAGTCTGAGAGGTGGTTCCGGCATGCCCGACAGGTGATTCCCGAGTGTTCGCCAAGTGGTTCTGGCGTAGCCGGCAGGTCATTTTGCATGTCCAGCGGTGGTTCCGGCGAGTCGAGCCGATGGTTCCGGCGTAGCCTGCAGTTGATTTTGGCGTGTCCACTAGGTGGTTCTGGGGAGTGGATCAGCTGGTTCCGGCATACTCGACAGGTGGTACCGGCGTGTCCGGAACATGGTTCTGGCAAGTCTGAGAGGCGGTTCCGGCATGCCCAGCAGGTGATTCCGGAGTGTCCGGCATGTGGTTCTGGCACCTCTGAGAGGTGGTTCCGGCATGCCCGGCATGTGATACCGGAGTGTTCGCCAAGTGGTTCTGGCGTAGCCGGCAGGTGATTTTGCATGTCCGGCAATGTTTCCGGCGAGTCGAGCCGTGGTTCCGGAATGTCCGGCAGTTGGTTCCGGCATGTCCGGCAGGTGGTTCCGGCATGTCCAGCACGTGGTTCCAGCATGTCCCGCAGGTGATTCCGGAGTGTCCGGCATGTGGTTCTGGCACCTCTGAGAGGTGGTTCCGGCACGCCCGACAGGTGATTCCGGAGTGTCCGCCAAGTGTTTCTGGCGTACCCGGCAGGTGATTTTCGCCTGTCCGACAGGTGTATCTTGCGAGTGGAGCAGGTGGCTGAGGCATGCTCAGCTGGTGCTTCCGGCGTCTCTGGCACGTGGTTCTGGTGTGTCTGAGAGCTGGTTCTGGCATGTCCGGCAGATGATTCCGGAGTGTCCACCAAGTGGTTCTTGTATACCTGGCAGGTGATTTTGGCGTGTCAGGAAGTTGGTTCCGGCTAGTTGAGCAGGTGGATCAGGCGTGCTCGCCAGGGGGTTCAGGCGGGTCTGGCAGGTGGTTTCGGTCTGTTCGGGGAGTGGTTCCGGCATCTCAAGCACATGGTTCTGGCACGTCTGATAGGTGGTTCTGGCCGGCCCGACAGGTGTTTCCATGGTGTCCGCCAAGTGGTTCTGGCATAGCTGGCAGGTGATGTTGGCGTGACCGGCAGGTGGTTCCAGCAAGCCCGGAAGGTGATTCCGAAGAGTTCACCAAATGGTTGTGGCGTAGCCAGCAGGTGATTTTGGCGTGTCCAGCAGGTGGTTTTGGCGAGTGGAGCAGGTGGTTCTCGAGTGCTCGGCAGGTGCTTCCGGTGTCATTGGCATGTGGTTCCGGCATGTCTGAGAGGTGGTTCCGGCATGCCCGACAGGTGATTCCGGAGAGTTCGCCAAGTGGTTCTGGTGTAGCCGGCAGGTCATTTTGCATGTCCGGCCGTGGTTCTGGCGAGTCAAGCCGGTGGTTCCGGAGTGTCCGGCAGGTGTTTCCGGGCTTTCCGGCACGTGGTTCTGGCGTGTCCGGCACGAGGTTCTGGCACGTCTGAGAGTTGGTTCCGGCATGCCCGACAGGTGATTCCGGAGAGTCCGCCACGTGGTTCTGGCGTACCCGGCAGGTGATTTTGGCGTGTCTGGCAGGTGTTTCTTGCTAGTCGAGCATGTGGCTCAGGCATGATCAGCAGGTGCTTCCGGTGTGTCCGGCACGTGGTTCTGGTGTGTCAGAGGGCTGGTTCTGGCATTTCTGGCAGATGATTCCGGAGTGTCCACCAAGTGGTTCTGGTGGACCTGGCAGGTGATTTTGGCGTGTCTGGAAGGTGGTTCCGGCTAGTTGAGCAGGTGGATCAGACGTGCTCGCCAGGGGTTTCAGGCGGGTCTGGCAGGTGGTTTCGGTCTGTTCGGGGAGTGGTTCCGGCATCTCAGGCACATGGTTCTGGCACGTCTGAGAGGTGGTTCCGGCCGGCCAGAGAGGTGTTTCCGGAGTGTCCGTCAAGTGGTTCTGGCGTAGGTGAAAGGTGATGTTGGCGTGACCGGCAGGTGGTTCCAGCCAGCCCGGCAGGTGATTCTGGAGTGTCTGCCGTGTGGTTCTGGCGTAGCTGGCAGGTGATTTTGGCGTGTCCAGCAGGTGGTTCCGGCGAGCTCGGCAGGTGGTACCAGCGTGTCCGGAACATGGTTCTGGCACGTCTGAGAGATGGTTCCAGCATGCCCGGCAGGTGATTCCGGAGTGTCCGGCATGTGGTTCTGGCACCTCTGAGACGTGGTTCCGGCAGGCCCGGCAGGTGGTTCTGGAGTGTCTGCCGAGTGGTTCTGGCGTAGTCGGCAGGTGATTCTGGCGTGTCCAGCAGGTGGTTCTGGGCAGTGGATCAGGTGTTTCCGGCATACTTGGCAGGTGGTACCGGCGTGTCCGGAACATGGTTCTGGCAAGTCTGAGAGGCGGTTCCGGCATGCCCGACAGGTGATTCCGGAGTGTTCGCCAAGTGGTTCTGGCGTAGCCGGCAGGTCATTTTGCATGTCCGGCGGTGGTTCTGGCGAGTCAAGCCGGTGGTTCCGGCGTGTCCGGCAGGTGTTTCCGGTCTGTCCGGCACGTGGTTCTGGGGTGTCCGGCACGAGGTTCTGGCATGTCTGAGAGTTGGTTCCGGCATGCCCGACAGCTGATTCCGGAGTGTGCGCCACGTGGTTCTGGCGTACCCGGCAGGTGATTTTGGCGTGTCTGGCAGGTGTTCCTTGCAAGTCGAGCATTGGCTCAGGCATGATCAGCAGGTGCTTCCGGCCTGTCCGGCCAGTGGTTCTGGTGTGTCTGAGAGCTGGTTCTGGCATGTCCGGCAGATGATTCCGGAGTGTCCACCAAGTGGTTGTGGCATACCCGGCAGGTGATTTTAGCGTGTGAGGTAGGTGGTTCCGGCGAGTCGAGTAGGTGGTTCCAGCGTGCTCGGCAGGTGGTTCAGGCGGGTCTGGCAGGTGGTTTCGGTCTGTTCGGGGTGTGGTTCCGGCATCTCAGGCACATGGTTCTGGCACATCTGATAGGTGGTTCCGGCCGGCCCAACATGTGTTTCCATAGGTGTCCGCCAAGTGGTTCTGGCATAGCTGGCGGGTGACGTTGGCATGACCGGCAGGTGGTTCCAGCCAGCCCGGCAGGTGATTCCGGAGTGTCTGCCGAGTGGTTGTGGAGCCAGCCCGGCAGGTGATTCCGAAGAGTTCACCAAATGGTTGTGGCGTAGCCGGCAGGTTATTTTGGCGTGTCAGGAATTTGGTTCCGGCAAGTTGAGCAGGTGGATCAGGTGTGCTCGCCAGGGGGTTCAGGCGGGTCTGGCAGGTGGTTTTGGTCTGTTCGGGGAGTGGTTCCGGCATCTCAGGCACATGGTTCTGGCACGTCTGAGAGGTGGTTCCGGCCGGCCGGAGAGGTGTTTCCGGAGTGTCCGCCAAGTGGTTCTGGCGTAGCTGAAAGGTGATGTTGGCGTGACCGGCAGGTGGTTCCAGCCAGCCCGGCAGGTGATTCCGGAGTGTCTGCCGTGAGGTTCTGGCGTAGCTGAAAGGTGATGTTGGCGTGACCGGCAGGTGGTTCCAGCAAGCCCGGCAGGTGATTCCGAAGAGTTCACCAAATGGTTGTGGCGTAGCCGGCAGGTGATTCTTTTGAGGCCAGCGAGTGGTTTTGGCGAGTCGAGCAGTTGGTTCTGGCGTGCTCGGCAGGTGCTTCCGGTGTCATTGGCATGTGGTTCCGGCATGTCTGAGAGGTGGTTCCGCCATGCCCGGCAGGTGATTCCGGAGTGTTCGCCAAGTGGTTCTGGCGTAGCCGGCAGGTGATTTTGCATGTCCGGCAATGGTTCCGGCGAGTCGAGCCGGTGGTTCCGGCATGTCCGGCAGGTGGTTCCGGCATGCCCGGCAGGTGATTCCGGAGTGTCCGGAATGTGGTTCTGGCACCTCTGAGAGTTGGTTCCGGCATGCCCGGCAGGTGATACCGGAGTGTCCGGCATTTCGTTCTGGCACCTCTGAGAGGTGGTCCCGGAATGCCTGGCATGTGATTCCGGAGTGTCTGCCGAGTGGTTCTGGCGCAGCCGGCAGTTGATTTTGGCGTGTCCACTAGGTGGTTCTGGGGAGTGGATCAGCTGGTTCCGGCATACTCGGCAGGTGGTACCGGCGTGTCCGGAACATGGTTCTGGCAAGTCTGAGAGGTGGTTCCGGCACGCCCGACAGGTGATTCCGGAGCGTCCGCCAAGTGTTTCTGGCGTACCCGGCAGGTGATTTTGGCATGTCCTACAGGTGTTTCTTGCGAGTCGAGCAGGTGGCTCAGGCATGCTCAGCTGGTGCTTCCGGCGTCTCTGTCACGTGGTTCTGGTGTGTCTGAGAGCTGGTTCTGGCATGTCCGGCAGATGATTCCAGAGTGTCCACCAAGTGGTTCTGGTATAACTGGCAGGTGATTTTGGCTTGTCAGGAAGGTGGTTCTGGCTAGTTGAGCAGGTGGATCAGGCGTGCTCGCCAGGGGGTTCAGGTGGGTCTGGCAGGTGGTTTCGGTCGGTTCAGGGGGTTGTTCCATCATCTCAGGCTCATGGTTCTGGCACATCTGAGAGGTGGTTCCGGCCGGCCCGACAGGTGTTACCATGGTGTCCGCCAAGTGGTTCTGGCATAGCTGGCAGGTGATGTTGGCGTAACCAGCAGGTGGTTCCAGCAAGCCCGGCAGGTGATTGCGAAGAGTTCACCAAATGGTTGTGGCGTAGCCGGCAGGTGATTTTGGCGTGTCCAGCACGTGGTTTTGGCAAGTCGAGCAGGTGGTTCTGGCGTGCTCGGCAGGTGCTTCCGGTGTCATTGGCATGTGGTTCCGGCATGTCTGAGAGGTTGTTCCTGCATGCCCGGCAGGTGGTTCCGGAGTGTCTGCCGAGTGGTTCTGGAGCCAGCCCGGCAGGTGATTCCGAAGAGTTCACCAAATGGTTGTGGCGTAGCCGGCGGGTGATTTTGGCGTGTCAGGAAGGTGGTTCCGGCTAGTTGAGCAGGTGGATCAGGCGTGCTCGCCAGGGCGTTCAGGCGGGTCTGGCAGGTGGTTTCGGTCTGTCGGGGAGTGGTTCCGGCATCTCAGGCACATGGTTTTGGCACGTCTGAGAGGTGGTTCCGGCAGGCCGGAGAGGTGTTTCCGGAGTTTCCGGGAAGTGGTTCTGGCGTAGCTGAAATGTGATGTTGGCGTGACCGGCCGGTGGTTCCAGCCAGCCCGGCAGGTGATTCCAAAGTGTTCACCAAATGGTTGTGGCGTAGCTGGAAGGTGATTTTGGCGTGTCCAGCAGGTGGTTTTGGCGAGTCGAGCAGGTAGTTCTGGCGTGCTCGGCAGGTGCTTCCTGTGTCATTGGCATTCGGTTCCGGCATGTCTGAGAGGTGGTTCCGGCATGCCCGACAGGTGATTCCGGAGTGTCCGCCACGTGGCTCTGGCGTACCCGGCAGGTGATTTTGGCGTGTCTGGCAGGTGTTTCTTGCAAGTCGAGCATTTGGCTCAGGCATGCCCAGCAGGTGCTTCCAGCGTGTCTGGCATGTGGTTCTGGTGTGTCTGATAGCTGCTTCTGGCATGTCCGGCAGATGATTCCGGAGTGTCCACCAAGTGGTTATGGCATACCCGGCAGGTGATTTTAGCGTGTCAGGTTGGTGGTGCCGGCGAGTCGAGTATGTGGTTCTGGCGTGCTCGGCAGGTGGTTCAGGCGGGTCTGGCAGGTGCTTTCGGTCTGTTTGTGGAGTGGTTCCGGCATCTCAGGCACATGGTTCTGGCACGTCTGATAGGTGGTTCCAGCCGGCCCGACAGGTGTTTCCATGGTGTCCGCCAAGTGGTTCTGTCATAGCTGGCAGGTGATGTTGGCGTGACCGGCAGGTGGTTCCAGCCAGCCCGGCAGGTGATTCCGGAGTGTCTGCCGTGTGGTTCTGGCGTAGCTGGCAGGTGATTTTGGCGTGTCCAGCAGGTGGTTCCGGGGAGCTCGGCAGGTGGTACCAGCGTGTCCGGATCATGGTTCTGGCACGTCTGAGAGATGGTTCCGTCATGCCCGGCAGGTGATTCGGGAGTGTCCGGCATGTGGTTCTGGCACCTCTGAGAGGTGGTTCCGGCATGCCCGGCAGGTGGTTCCGGAGTGTCTGCCGTGTGGTTCTGGCGTAGCTGGCAGGTGATTTTGGTGTGTTCAGCAGGTGGTTCTGGCAAGCTCAGGAGGTGGTACCAGCGTGTCCGGAACATGGTTCTGGCACGTCTGAGACATGGTTCCGGCATGCCAGGCAGGTGATTCCGGAGTGTCCGGCATGTGGTTCTGGCACCTCTGAGACGAGGTTCCGGCATGCCCGGCAGGTGGTTACGGAGTGTCTGCCGAGTGGTTCTGGCGTAGTCGGCAGGTGATTCTGGCGTGTCCAGCAGGTGGTTCAGGGGAGTGGATCAGGTGGTTCCGGCATACTCGGCAGGTGGTACCGGCGTGTCCGGAACATGGTTCTGGCAAGTCTGAGAGGTGTTTCCGGCATGCCCGACAGGTGATTCCGGAGTGTTCGCCAACTGGTTCTTGCGTAGCCGGCAGGTCATTTTGTTTGTCCGGCGGTGGTTCCGGCGAGTCAAGCCGGTGGTTCCGGCATGTCAGGCAGGTGATTCCGGCATGTCCTGCAGGTGTTCCGGCATGCCCGGCAGGTCATTCCGGAGTGTCCGGCATGTGGTTCTGGCACCTCTGAGAGGTGGTTCCGGCATGCCCGGAAGGTGATGCCAGACTCTCCGGCATTTGGTTCTGGCACCTCTGAGAGGTGGTTCCGGAATGCTTGGCATGTGATTCTGGAGTGTCTGCTAAGTGGTTCTGGCGTAGCCGGCAGGTGATTTTGCATGCCCGGCAATGGTTCCGGCGAGTCGAGCCGGTGGTTCCGGCATGTCCGGCAGGTGGTTCCGGCATGGCCGGCAGGTGATTCCAGAGTTTCCGGCATGTGGTTCTCGCACCTCTGAGAGGTGGTTCCGGCATGCCCGGCAGGTGGTTCCGGAGTGCCTGCCGAGTGGTTCTGGCGTAGTCGGCAAGTGATTCTGGCGTGTCCAGCTGGTGGTTGTGGGGAGTGGATCAGGTGGTTCCGGCATACTCGGCAGGTGGTACCAGCGTGTCCGGAACATGGTTCTGGCAAGTCTGAGAGGTGGTTCCGGCATGCCCGACAGGTGATTCCTGAGCGTCCGCCAAGTCTTTCTGGTGTACCCGGCAGGTGATTTTGGCGTGTCTGGCAGGTGTTTCTTGCAAGTCGAGCATTTGGCTCAGGCATGCTCAGCAGGTGATTCCGGCGTGTCTGGCACGTGGTTCTGGTGTGTCTGAGAGCTGGTTCTGGCATGTCCGGCAGATGATTCCGGAGTGTCCACCAAGTGGTTGTGGCATACCCGGCAGGTGATTTTAGCGTGTCAGGTAGGTGGTTCCGGCGAGTCAAGTAGGTGGTTCCGGTGTGCTCGGCAGGTGGTTCAGGCGGGTCTGGCAGGTGGTTTCGGACTGTTCGGGGTGTGGTTCCGGCATCTCAGGCACATGGTTCTGGCACGTCTGATAGGTGGTTCCGGCCGGTCCGACAGGTGTTTCCATGGTGTCCGTCAAGTGGTTCCGGCATAGCTGGCATGTGATGTTGGCGTGACCGGCAGGTGGTTCCAGCCAGCCAGGCAGGTGATTCCGTAGAGTACACCAAATGGTTGTGGCGTAGCCGGCAGGTGATTTTTCGTGTGCACCAGGTGTTTCCGGTCTGTACGGCAAGTGGTTCTGGCGTGACCGGCATGAGGTTCTGGCAGGTCTGAGAGTTGGTTCCGGGATGTCCGACAGGTGATTCCGGAGTGTCCGCCGCGTGGTTCTGGCGTACCCAGCAGGTGATTTTGGCGTGTCCGGCAGGTGTTTCTTGCAAGTCGAGCATGTGGCTCAGGCATTCTCAGCAGGTGCTTCCGGCGTGTCTGGCACGTCGTTCTGGTGTGTCTGAGAGCTGGTTCTGGCATGCCCGGCAGATGATTCCGGAGTGTCCACCAAGTGGCTGTGGCATACCCGGCAGGTCATTTTAGCGTGTCAGGTAGGTGCTTCCAGCGCGTCGAGTAGGGGGTTCCGGCGTGCTGGGCAGGTGGTTCAGGTGGGTCTGGCAAGTGGTTTCGGTCTGTTCGGGGAGTGGTTCCGGCATCTCAGGCACATGGTTCTGGCACGTCTGATAGGTGTTTCCGGCCGGCCCGACAGGTGTTTCCATGGTGTCCGCCAAGTGGTTCTGGCATAGCTGGCAGGTGATGTTGGCGTGACCGGCAGGTGGTTCCAGGCAGCCCGGCAGGTGATTCCGAAGAGTTCACCAAATGGTTGTGGCGTAGCCAGCAGACGATTTTGGCATGTCCAGCACGTGGTTTTGGCGAGTCGAGCAGGTGGTTCTGGCGTGCTCGGCAGGTGCTTCCGGTGTCATTGGCATGTGGTTCCGGCATGTCTGAGAGGTGGTTCCACAATGCCCGGCAGCTGATTCCGGAGTGTTCGCCAAGTGGTTCTGGCGTAGCCGCCAGGTGATTTTGCATGTCCGGCAATGGTTCCGGCGAGTCGAGCCGGTGGTTACGACATGTCCGGCCGGTGGTTCCGGCATGCCCGGCAGGTGATTCCCGAGTGTCCGGCATATGGTTCTGGCACCTCTGAGAGGTGGTTCCGGCATGCCCGGCAGGTGATACTGGAGTGTCCGGCATTTGGTTCTGGCACCTCTGAGAGGTGGTTCCAGAATGCCTGGCAGGTGATTCCGGAGTGTCTGCCGAGTGGTTCTGGCGTAGCCGGCAGTTGATTTTGGCGTGTCCACTAGGTGGTTCTGGGGAGTGGATCAGCTGGTTCCGGCATACTCGACAGGTGGTACCGGCATGTCCAGAACATGGTTTTGGCAAGTCTGAGAGGAGGTTCCGGCACGCCGGACAGGTGATTCCGGAGCATCCGCCAAGTGTTTCTGGCGTACCCGGCAGGTGATTTTGGCATGTCCGACAGGTGTATCTTGCGAGTCGAGCAGGTGGCTCAGGCATGCTCAGCTGGTGCTTCCGGCGTCTCTGGCACGTGGTTCTGGTGTGTCTGAGAGCTGGTTCTGGCATGTCCGGCAGATGATTCCGGAGTGCCCACCAAGTGGTTCTGGTATACCGGGCAGGTGATTTTGGCGTGTCAGGAAGTTGGTTCTGGCTAGTTGAGCAGGTGGATCAGGCGTGCTCGCCAGGGGGTTCAGGCGGGTCTGCCAGGTGGTTTCGGTCTGTTCGGGGAGTGGTTCCGGCATCTCAGGCACATGGTTCTGGCACGTCTGAGACGTGGTTCGGGCCGGCCCGACAGGTGTTTCCATGGTGTCCGCCAAGTGGTTCTGGCATAGCTGGCAGGTGATGTTGGCGTGACCGGCAGGTGGTTCCAGCAAGCCTGGCAGCTGATACCGAAGAGTTCACCAAATGGCTGTGGCGTAGCCGGCAGGTGATTTTGGCGTGTCCAGCATGTGGTTCTGGCACCTTTGAGAGGTGGTTCCGGCATGCCCGGCAGGTGATTCCGGAGTGTCCGGCATGTGGTTCTGGCACCTCTGAGAGGTGGTTCCGGCATGCCCGGCAGGTGGTTCCAGAGTGTCTGCCGAGTGGTTCCGGCCTAGTCGGCAGGTGATTCTGGCATGTCCAGCAGGTGGTTCTGGGGAGTGGATCAGGTGGTTCCGGCATACTCGGCAGTTGGTAGCGGCGTGTCCGGAACATGGTTCTGGCAAGTCTGAGAGGCGGTTCCGGCATGCCCGACAGGTGATTCCGGAGTGTTCGCCAAGTGGTTCTGGCGTAGCCGGCAGGTCATTTTGCATGTCCGGCGGTGGTTCCGGCGAGTCGAGCCGGTGGTTCCGGCGTGTCCGGCAGGTGGTTCTGGCGTGTCCGGAACGAGGTTCTGGCACGTCTGAGAGTTGGTTCCGGCATGCCCGACAGGTGATTCCGGAGTTTCCGCCACGTGGTTCTGGCATACCCGGCAGGTGATTTTGGCGTGTCTGGCAGGTGTTTCTTGCAAGTCGAGCATTTGGCTCAGGCATGCTCAGCAGGTGCTTCCGGTGTGTCTGGCACGTGGTTCTGGTCTGTCGGAGAGTTGGTTCTGGCATGTCCGGTAGATGATTCCGGAGTGCCCACCAAGTGGTTCTGGTATACCGGGCAGGTGATTTTGGCGTGTCAGGAGGTTGGTTCTGGCTAGTTGAGCAGGTGGATCAGGCGTGCTCGCCAGGGGGTTCAGGCGGGTCTGGCAGGTGGTTTCGGTCTGTTCGGGGAGTGGTTCCGGCATCTCAGGCACATGGTTCTGGCACGTCTGAGAGTTGGTTCCGGCTGGCCCGACAGGTGTTTCCATGGTGTCCGCCAAGTGGTTCTGGCATAGCTGGCAGGTGATGTTGGCGTGACCGGCAGGTGGTTCCAGCAAGACTGGCAGGTGATACCGAAGAGTTCACCAAATGGATGTGGCGTAGCCGGCAGATGATTTTGGCGTGTCCAGCGGGTGGCTTTGGCTAGTCGAGCATGTGGTTCTGGCGTGCTCGGCAGGTGCTTCCGGTGTCATTGGCATGTGGTTCCGGCATGTCTGAGAGGTGGTTCCGGCATGCCCGGCAGGTGGTTCCGGAGAGTCTGCCGAGTGGTTCTGGAGCCAGCCCGGCAGGTGATTCCGAAGAGTTCACCAAATGGTTGTGGCGTAGCCGGCAGGTGATTTTGGCGTGTCAGGAAGGTGGTTCCGGCTAGTTGAGCAGGTGGATCAGGCGTGCTCGCCAGGGGGTTCAGGCGGGTCTGGCAGGTGGTTTCGGTCTGTTCGGGGAGTGATTCCGGCATCTCAGGCACATGGTTCTGGCACGTCTGAGAGGTGGTTCCGGCCGGCCGGAGAGGTGTTTCCGGAGTGTCCGCCAAGTGGTTCTGGCGTAGCTGGCAGGTGATGTTGGCGTGACTGGCAGGTGGTTCCAGCCAGCCCGGCAGGTGATTCCGGAGTGTCTGCCGTGTGGTTCTGGCGTAGCTGGCGGGTGACTTTGGCGTGTCCTGCAGGTGGTTCCGGCGAGCTCGGCAGGTGGTACCAGCGTGTCCGGAACATGGTTCTGGCACGTCTGAGAGATGGTTCCGGCATGCCCGGCAGGTGATTCCGGAGTGTCCGGCATGTGGTTCTGGCACCTCTGAGAGGTGGTTCCGGCACGCCCGACAGGTGATTCCGGAGCGTCCGCCAAGTGTTTCTGGCGTACCCGGCAGGTGATTTTCGCCTGTACGTCAGGTGTATCTTGCGAGTCGAGCAGGTGGCTGAGGCATGCTCAGCTGGTGCTTCCAGCGTCTCTGGCACGTGGTTCTGGTGTGTCTGAGAGCTGGTTCTGGCATCTCCGGCAGATGATTCCGGAGTGTCCACCAAGTGGTTCTTGTCTACCTGGCAGGTGATTTTGGCGTGTCAGGAAGGTGGTTCCGGCTAGTTGAGCAGGTGGATCAGGCGTGCTCGCCAGGGGGTTCAGGCGGGTCTGGCAGGTGGTTTCGGTCTGTTCGGGGAGTGGTTCCGGCATCTCAGGCACATGGTTCTCGCACGTCTGAGAGGTGGTTCTGGCCGTCCGACAGAGGTCTCCGGAGTGTCCGCCAAGTGGTTCTGGCATAGGTGAAAGGTGAGTTGGCGTGACCGGCAGGTGGTTCCAGCCAGCCCAGCAGGTGATTCCGGAGTGTCTGCCGAGTGGTTCTGGCGTAACCGGCAGCTGATTTTGGCGTGTCCAGCGGGTGGTTTTGGCGAGTCGAGCAGGTGGTTCTGGCGTGCTCGGCAGGTGCTTCCGGTGTCATTGGCATGTGGTTCCGGCATGTCTGAGAGGTGGTTCCGCCCCGCCCGGCAGGTGATTCCGGAGTGTTCGCCAAGTGGTTCTGGTGTAGCCGGCAGGTGATTTTGCATGTCCGGCAATGGTTCCGGCAAGTCGAGCCGGTGGTTCCGGGATGTCCAGCAGGTGGTTCCGGCATGCCCGGCAGGTGATTCCGGAGTGTCCGGCATGTGGTTCTGGCACCTCTGAGAGGTGGTTCCGGCATGCCCGGCAGGTGATACCGGAGTGTCCGGCATTTGGTTCTGGCACCTCTGAGAGGTGGTTCCGGAATGCCTGGCATGTGATTACGGAGTGTCTGCCGAGTGCTTCTGGCGTAGCCGGCAGTTGATTTGGGCGTGTCCACTAGGTGGTTCTGGGGAGTGGATCAGCTGGTTCCGGCATACTCGGCAGGTGGTACCGGCGTGTCCAGAACATGGTTCTGGCAAGTCTGAGAGGTGGTTCCGCCATGACTGGCAGGTGATTCCGGAGTGTTCGCCAAGTGGTTCTGGCATAGCCGGCAGGTGATTTTGCATGTCCGGCGATGGTTCCGGCGAGTCGAGCCGGTGGTTCCGGCACGTCCGGCAGGTGGTTCCGGCATGCCCGGCAGGTGATTCCGGAGTGGCCGGCATGTGGTTCTGGCACCTCTGAGAGGTGGTTCCGGCATGCCCGGCAGGTGATACCGGAGTGTTCGCCAAGTGGTTCTGGCGTAGCCGGCAGGTGATTTTGCATGTCCGGCAATGGTTCCGGCGAGTCAAGCCGGTGGTTCCGGAATGTCCGGCAGGTGGTTCCGGCATGTCCGGCAGGTGGTTCCGGCATGTCCAGCACGTGGTTCAAGCATGCCCGGCAGGTGATTCCGGAGTGTCCGGCATGTGGTTCTGGCACCTCTGAGAGGTGGTTCCGGCATGCCCGGCAGTTGGTTACGGAGTGTCTGCCGAGTGCTTCTGGAGTAGCCGGCAGGTGATTCTGACGTATCCAGCTGGTGGTTCTGGGGAGTGGATCAGGTGGTTCCGGCATACTCGGCAGGTGGTACCGGCGTGTCCGGAACTTGGTTCTGGCAAGTCTGAGAGGTGGTTCCGGCATGCCGGAAAGGTGATTCCGGAGTGTTCGCCAAGTGGTTCTGGCGTAGCCGGCAGGTCATTTTGCATGTCCGGCGGTGGTTCCGGCGAGTCGAGCCGGTGGTTCCGGCGTGTCCGGCAGGTGTTTCCGTTCTGTCCGGCAGGTGGTTCTGGCGTGACCGGCACGAGGTTCTGTCACGTCTGAGAGTTGGTTCCGGCATGCCCGACAGGTGATTCCGGAGTGTCCGCCACGTGGTTCTGGTGTGTCTGAGAGCTGGTTCGGGCATGTCCGGCAGATGATTCCGGAGTGTCCACCAAGTGGTTGTGGCCTACCCGGCAGGTGATTTTAGCGTGTCAGGTAGGTGGTTCCAGCGCGTCGAGTAGGTGGTTCCGGCGTGCTCGGCAGGTGGTTCAGGCGGGTCTGGCAGGTGGTTTCGCTTTGTTCGGGGAGTGGTTCCGGCATCTCAGGCACATGGTTCTGGCACGTCTGATAGGTGGTTCCGGCCGGCCCGACAGGTGTTTCCATGGTGTCCGCCAAGTGGTTCTGGCATAGCTGGCAGGTGATGTTGGCGTGACCGGCAGGTGGTTCCAGCCAGCCCGGCAGGTGATTCCGAAGAGTTCACCAAATGGTTGTGGCGTAGCCAGCAGACGATTTTGGCATATCCAGCAGGTGGTTCTGGCATGCCCGGCAGGTGATTCTGGAGTGTCCGGCATGTGTTTCTGGCACCTCTGAGAGGTGGTTCCCGCATGCCCGGCAGTTGGTCACGGAGTGTCTGCCGAGTCGTTCTGGGGTAGCCGGCAGGTGATTCTAGCGTATCCAGCCGGTGGTTCCGGGGAGTGGATCAGGTGGTTCCGGCATACTCGGCAGGTGGTACCGGCGTGTCCGGAACTTGGTTCTGGCAAGTCTGAGAGGTGGTTCCGGCATGCCCGACAGGTGATTCCGGAGTGTTCGCCAAGTGGTTCTGGCGTAACCGGCAGGTCATTTAGCATGTCCGGCGGTGGTTCCGGCGAGTCGAGCCCGTGGTTCCGGCGTGTCCAGCAGGTGGTTCTGGGGAGTGGATCAGGTGGTTCCGGCATGCCCGGCAGGTGATTCCGGAGTGTCCGGCATGTGGTTCTGGCACCTCTGAGTGTTTGTTCTGGCATGCCAGGCAGGTGATACCGGAGTGCCCGGCATTTGGTTCTGGCACCTCTGAGAGGTGGTTCCGGGATGCGTGGCATGTGATTCCGGAGTGTCTGCTGAGTGGTTCTGGCGTGTGCAGCAGGTGTTTCCGGTCTGTCCGGCAGGTGCTTCTGGCGTGTCCGGCACGAGGTTCTGGCACGTCTGAGAGTTGGTTCCGGCATGCCCGACAGGTGATTCCGGAGTGTCCGCCACGTGGTTCTGGCGTACCCGGCAGGTGATTTTGGCGTGTCCGGCAGGGGTTTCTTGCAAGTCGAGCATATGGCTCAGGCATGATCAGCAGGTGCTTCCGGCCTGTCCGGCACGTGGTTCTGGTGTGTCTGAGAGCTGGTTCTGGCATGTATGGCAGCTGATTCCGGAGTGTCCACCAAGTGGTTGTGGCACACCCGGCAGGTGATTTTAGCGTGTCAGGTAGGTGGTTCCAGCGAGTCGAGTAGGTGGTTCCGGCATGCCCGGCAGGTGATACCGGAGTGTCCGGCATTTGGTTCTGGCACCTCTGAGAGGTGGTTCCGGAATGCCTGGCATGTGATTCCGGAGTGTCTGCCGAGTGGTTCTGGCGTAGCCGGCAGTTGATTTTGGCGTGTCCACTTGGTGGTTCTGGGGAGTGGATCAGCTGGTTCCGGCATACTCGGCAGGGGGTACCGGCGTGTCCAGAACATGGTTCTGGCAAGTCTGAGAGGTGGTTCCGGCACGCCCGACAGGTGATTCCGGAGCGTACGCCAAGTGGTTCTGGCATAGCTGGCAGGTGATGTTGGCGTGATCGGCAGGTGGTTTCAGCCAGTCAGGCAGGTGATTCCGAAGTGTTCACCAAATGGTTGTTGCGTATCCGGAAGGTGATTTTGGCGTGTCCAGCAGGTGGTTTTGGCGAGTCGAGCAGGTGGTTCTGGCGTGCTCGGCAGGTGCTTCCGGTGTCATTGGCATGTGGTTCCGGCATGTCTGAGAGGCAGTTCCGGCACGCCGGACAGGTGATTCCGGAGCGTCCGCCAAGTGTTTCTGGCGTACCCGGCAGGTGATTTTGGCATGTCCGACAGGTGATTCTCGCGAGTCGAGCAGGTGGCTCAGGCATGCTCAGCTGGTGCTTCCGGCGTCTCTGGCACGTGGTTCTGGTGTGTCTGAGAGCTGGTTCTGGCATCTCTGGCAGATGATTCCGGAGTGTCCACCAAGTGGTTCTTGTATACCTGGCAGGTGATTTTGGCGTGTCAGGAAGTTGGTTCCGGCTAGTTGAGCAGATGGATCAGGCGTGCTCGCCAGGGGGTTCAGGCGGGTCTGGCAGGTGGTTTCGGTCTGTTCGGGGAGTGGTTCCGGCATCTCAGGCTCATGGTGCGGGCACGTCTGAGAGCTGTTTCCGGCCGGCCCGACAGGTGTTTCCATGGTGTCCGCCAAGTGGTTCTGGCATAGCTGGCAGGTGATGTTGGCGTGACCGGCAGGTGGTTCCAGCAAGCCCGGCAGGTGATTCCGAAGAGTTCACCAAATGGTTGTGGCGTAGCCAGCAGGTGATTTTGGCGTGTCCAGCAGGTGGTTTTGGCGAGTGGTGCAGGTGGTTCTCGAGTGCTCGGCAGGTGCTTCTGGTGTCATTGGCATGTGGTTCCGGCATGTCAGAGAGGTGGTTTCGGCATGCCCGGCAGATGGTTCCGGAGTGTCTGCCGAGTGGTTCTGGAGCCAGCCCGGCAGGTGATTCCGAAGAGTTCACCAAATGGTTGTGGCGTAGCCGGCAGGTTATTTTGGCGTGTCAGGAAGGTGGTTCCGGCTAGTTGAGCAGGTGGATCAGGCGTGCTCGCCAGGGGGTTCAGGCGGGTCTGGCAGGTGGTTTCGGTCTGTTCGGGAAGTGGTTCCGGCATCTCAGGCACATGGTTCTGGCACGTCTGAGAGGTGGTTCTGGCCGGCCGGAGAGGTGTTTCCGGAGTGTCCGCCAAGTGGTTCTGGCGTAGCTGAAAGGTGATCTTGGCGTGATCGGCAGGTGGTTCCAGCCAGCCCGGCAGGTGATTCCGGAGTGTCTGCCGTGTGGTTCTGGCGTAGCTGGCAGGTGATTTTGGCGTGTTCAGCAGGTGGTTCCGGCGAGCTCGGCAGGTGGTACCAGCGTGTCCGGAACATGGTTCTGGCACGTCTGAGAGATGGCTCCGGCATGCCCGGCAGGTGATTCCGGAGTGTCCGGCATGTGGTTCTGGCACCTCTGAGAGGTGGTTCCGTCATGCCCGGCAGGTGGTTCCGGAGTGTCTGCCGAGTGGTTCTGGCGTACTCGGCAGGTGATTCTGGCGTGTCCAGCGTGTGGTTCTGGGGAGTCGATCAGGTGGTTCCGGCATACTCGGCAGGTGGTACCGGCGTGTCCGGAACATGGTTCCGGCAAGTCTGAGAGGCGGTTCCGGCATGCCCGACAGGTGATTCCGGAGTGTTCGCCAAGTGGTTCTGGCGTAGCTGGCAGATCATTTTGCATGTCCGGCGGTGGTTCTGGCGAGTCAAGCCGATGGTTCCGGCGTGTCCGGCAGGTGTTTCCGGTCTGTCCGGCACGTGGTTCTGGCACGTCTGAGATTTGGTTCCGGCATGCCCGACAGGTGATTCCGGAGAGTCCGCCACGTGGTTCTGGCGTACCCGGCAGGTGATTTTGGCGTGTCTGGCAGCTGTTTCTTGCTAGTCGAGCATGTGGCTCAGGCATGATCAGCAGGTGCTTCCGGCGTGTCCGGCACGTGGTTCTGGTTTGTCAGAGGGCTGGTTCTGGCGTTTCTGGCAGATGATTCCGGAGTGTCCACCAAGTGGTTCTGGTAGACCTGGCAGGTGATTTTGGCGTGTCTGGAAGGTGGTTCCGGCTAGTTGAGCAAGTGGATCAGGCGTGCTCGCCAGGGGGTTCAGGCGGGTCTGGCAGGTGGTTTCTGTCTGTTCGGGTAGTGGTTCCGGCATCTCAGGCACATGGTTCTGGCACGTCTGAGAGGTGGTTCTGGTCGGCCGGAGAGGTGTTTCCGGAGTGTCCGCCAAGTGGTTCTGGCTTAGCTGAAAGGTGATGTTGGCGTGACCGGCAGGTGGTTCCAGCCAGCCCAGCAGGTGATTCCGAAGTGTCTGCCGTGTGGTTCTGGCGTAGCTGTCAGGTGATTTTGGCGTGTCCAGCAGGTGGTTCTGGCCAGCTCGACAGGTGGTACCAGCGTGTCCGGAACATGGTTCTGGCACGTCTGAGAGATGGTTCCGGCATGCCCGGCAGGTGATTCCGGAGTGGCCTGCATGTGGTTCTGGCACCTCTGAGAGGTGGTTCCGGCATGCCCGGCAGGTGATTCCGGAGTGTCCGGCATGTGGTTCTGGCGTAGCTGAAATGTGATGTTGGCGTGACCGGCAGGTGGTTCCAGCCAGCCCGGCAGGTGATTCCGGAGTGTCTGCCGTGTGGTTCTGGCGTAGCTGGCAGGTGATTTTGGCGTGTTCAGCAGGTGGTTCCGGCGAGCTCGGCAGGTGGTACCAGCGTGTCCGGAACATGGTTCTGGCACGTCTGAGAGATGGCTCCGGCATGCCCGGCAGGTGATTCCGGAGTGTCCGGCATGTGGTTCTGGCACCTCTGAGAGGTGGTTCCGTCATGCCCGGCAGGTGGTTCCGGAGTGTCTGCCGAGTGGTTCTGGCGTACTCGGCAGGTGATTCTGGCGTGTCCAGCGTGTGGTTCTGGGGAGTCGATCAGGTGGTTCCGGCATACTCGGCAGGTGGTACCGGCGTGTCCGGAACATGGTTCCGGCAAGTCTGAGAGGCGGTTCCGGCATGCCCGACAGGTGATTCCGGAGTGTTCGCCAAGTGGTTCTGGCGTAGCTGGCAGATCATTTTGCATGTCCGGCGGTGGTTCTGGCGAGTCAAGCCGATGGTTCCGGCGTGTCCGGCACGTGGTTCTGGTTTGTCAGAGGGCTGGTTCTGGCGTTTCTGGCAGATGATTCCGGAGTGTCCACCAAGTGGTTCTGGTAGACCTGGCAGGTGATTTTGGCGTGTCTGGAAGGTGGTTCCGGCTAGTTGAGCAGGTGGATCAGGCGTGCTCGCCAGGGGGTTCAGGCAGGTCTGGCAGGTGGTTTCTGTCTGTTCGGGTAGTGGTTCCGGCATCTCAGGCACATGGTTCTGGCACGTCTGAGAGGTGGTTCTGGTCGGCCGGAGAGGTGTTTCCGGAGTGTCCGCCAAGTGGTTCTGGCTTAGCTGAAAGGTGATGTTGGCGTGACCGGCAGGTGGTTCCAGCCAGCCCAGCAGGTGATTCCGAAGTGTCTGCCGTGTGGTTCTGGCGTAGCTGTCAGGTGATTTTGGCGTGTCCAGCAGGTGGTTCTGGCCAGCTCGACAGGTGGTACCAGCGTGTCCGGAACATGGTTCTGGCACGTCTGAGAGATGGTTCCGGCATGCCCGGCAGGTGATTCCGGAGTGGCCTGCATGTGGTTCTGGCACCTCTGAGAGGTGGTTCCGGCATGCCCGGCAGGTGATTCCGGAGTGTCCGGCATGTGGTTCTGGCGTAGCTGAAATGTGATGTTGGCGTGACCGGCAGGTGGTTCCAGCCAGCCCGGCAGGTGATTCCGGAGTGTCTGCCGTGTGGTTCTGGCGTAGCTGGCAGGTGATTTTGGCGTGTTCAGCAGGTGGTTCCGGCGAGCTCGGCAGGTGGTACCAGCGTGTCCGGAACATGGTTCTGGCACGTCTGAGAGATGGCTCCGGCATGCCCGGCAGGTGATTCCGGAGTGTCCGGCATGTGGTTCTGGCACCTCTGAGAGGTGGTTCCGGCATGCCCGGCAGGTGATACCGGAGTTTCCGGCATTTGGTTCTGGCACCTCTGAGAGGTGGTTCCGGAATGCCTGGCTTGATTCTGGAGTGTCTACCGAGTGGTTGTGGCGTAGCCGGCAGTTGATTTTGGCGTGTCCACTAGGTGGTTCTGGGGAGTGGATCAGCTGGTTCTGGCATACTCGGCAGGTGGTACTGGCGTGTCCGGAACATGGTTCTGGCAAGTCTGAGAGGTGGTTCCGGCACGCCCGACAGGTGATTCCGGAGTGTCCGCCAAGTGCTTCTGGCGTACCCGGCAGGTGATTTTCGCCTGTCCGACAGGTGTATCTTGCGAGTGGAGCAGGTGGCTGAGGCATGCTCAGCTGGTGCTTCCGGCGTCTCTGGCACGTGGTTCTGGTGTGTCTGAGAGCTGGTTCTGGCATTTCTGGCAGATGATTCCGGAGTGTCCACCAAGTGGTTCTTGTATACCTGGCAGGTGATTTTGGCGTGTCAGGAAGTTGGTTCCGGCTAGTTGAGCAGGTGGATCAGGCGTGCTCGCCAGGGGGTTCAGGCGGGTCTGGCAGGTGGTTTCGGTCTGTTCGGGGAGTGGTTCCGGCATCTCAAGCACATGGTTCTGGCACGTCTGATAGGTGGTTCTGGCCGGCCCGACAGGTGTTTCCATGGTGTCCGCCAAGTGGTTCTGGCATAGCTGGCAGGTGATGTTGGCGTGACCGGCAGGTGGTTCCAGCAAGCCCGGCAGGTGATTCCGAAGAGTTCACCAAATGGTTGTGGCGTAGCCAGCAGGTGATTTTGGCGTGTCCAGCAGGTGGTTTTGGCGAGTGGAGCAGGTGGTTCTCGAGTGCTCGGCAGGTGCTTCCGGTGTCATTGGCATGTGGTTCCGGCATGTCTGAGAGGTGGTTCCGGCATGCCCGACAGGTGATTCCGGAGAGTTCGCCAAGTGGTTCTGGTGTAGCCGGCAGGTCATTTTGCATGTCCGGCCGTGGTTCTGGCGAGTCAAGCCGGTGGTTCCGGAGTGTCCGGCAGGTGTTTCCGGGCTTTCCGGCACGTGGTTCTGGCGTGTCCGGCACGAGGTTCTGGCACGTCTGAGAGTTGGTTCCGGCATGCCCGACAGGTGATTCCGGAGAGTCCGCCACGTGGTTCTGGCGTACCCGGCAGGTGATTTTGGCGTGTCTGGCAGGTGTTTCTTGCTAGTCGAGCATGTGGCTCAGGCATGATCAGCAGGTGCTTCCGGTGTGTCCGGCACGTGGTTCTGGTGTGTCAGAGGGCTGGTTCTGGCATTTCTGGCAGATGATTCCGGAGTGTCCACCAAGTGGTTCTGGTAGACCTGGCAGGTGATTTTGGCGTGTCTGGAAGGTGGTTCCGGCTAGTTGAGCAGGTGGATCAGGCGTGCTCGCCAGGGGGTTCAGGCGGGTCTGGCAGGTGGTTTCGGTCTGTTCGGGGAGTGGTTCCGGCATCTCAGGCACATGGTTCTGGCACATCTGAGAGGTGGTTACGGCCGGCCGGAGAGGTGTTTCCGGAGTGTCCGCCAAGTGGTTCTGGCGTAGCTGAAAGGTGATGTTGGCGTGACCGGCAGGTGGTTCCAGCCAGCCCGGCAGGTGATTCCATAGTGTCTGCCGTGTGGTTCTGGCGTAGCTGGCAGGTGATTTTGGCGTGTTCAGCAGGTGGTTCCGGCGAGCTCGGCAGGTGGTACCAGCGTGTCCAGAACATGGTTCTGGCACGTCTGAGAGATGGCTCCGGCATGCCCGGCAGGTGATTCCGGAGTGTCCGGCATGTGGTTCTGGCACCTCTGAGAGGTGGTTCCGGCATGCCCGGCAGGTGGTTCCGGAGTGTCTGCTGAGTGGTTCAGGCGTAGTCGGCAGGTGATTCTGGCATGTCCAGCGTGTGGTTCTGGGGAGTCGATCAGGTGGTTCTGGCATACTCGGCAGGTGGTACCGGCGTGTCCGGAACATGGTTCTGCCAAGTCTGAGAGGCGGTTCCGGCATGCCCGACAGGTGATTCCGGAGTGTTCGCCAAGTGGTTCCGGCGTAGCCGGCAGGTCATTTTGCATGTCCGGCGGTGGTTCTGGCGAGTCAAGCCGGTGGTTCCGGCGTGTCCGGCAGGTGTTTCCGGTCTGTCCGGCAGGTGGTTCTGGCGTGTCCGGCACGAGGTTCTGGCACGTCTGAGAGTTGGTTCCGGCATGCCCGACAGGTGATTCCGGAGAGTCCGCCACGTGGTTCTGGCGTACCCGGCAGGTGATTTTGGCGTGTCTGGCAGGTGTTTCTTGCAAGTCGAGCATGTGGCTCAGGCATGATCAGCAGGTGCTTGCGGCTTGTCTGGCACGTGGTTCTGGTGTGTCTGAGAGTTGGTTCCGGCATGTCCGGCAGGTGGTTCCGGCATGCCCGGCAGGTGATTCCGGAGTGTCCGGCATGTGGTTCTGGCAGCTCTGAGAGGTGGTTCCGGCATGCCCGGCAGGTGATTCCGGAGAGTTCGCCAAGTGGTTCTGGTGTAGCCGGCAGGTCATTTTGCATGTCCAGCCGTGGTTCTGGCGAGTCAAGCCGGTGGTTCCGGAGTGTCCGGCAGGTGTTTCCGGTCTTTCCGGCACGTGGTTCTGGCGTGTCCGGCACGAGGTTCTGGCACGTCTGAGAGTTGGTTCCGGCATGCCCGACAGGTGATTCTGGAGAGTCCGCCACGTGGTTCTGGCGTACCCGGCAGGTGATTTTGGCGTGTCTGGCAGGTGTTTCTTGCTAGTCGAGCATGTGGCTCAGGCATGATCAGCAGGTGCTTCCGGCGTGTCCGGGACGTGGTTCTGGTGTGTCAGAGGGCTGGTTCTGGCATTTCTGGCAGATGATTCCGGAGTGTCCACCAGGTGGTTCTGGCATAGCTGGCAGGTGATGTTGGCGTGACCGGCAGGTGGTTCCAGCAAGCCCGGCAGGTGATTCCGAAGAGTTCACCAAATGGTTGTGGCGTAGCCAGCAGGTGATTTTGGCGTGTCCAGCAGGTGGTTTTGGCGAGTGGACCAGGTGGTTCTTGAGTGCTCGGCAGGTGCTTCTATGTCATTGGCATGTGGTTCCGGCATGTCTGAGAGGTGGTGCCAGCATGCCCGGCAGATGGTTCCGGAGTGTCTGCCGAGTGGTTCTGGAGCCAGCCCGGCAGGTGATTCCGAAGAGTTCATCAAATGGTTGTGACGTAGCCGGCAGGTTATTTTGGCGTGTCAGGAAGGTGGTTCCGGCTAGTTGAGCAGGTGGATCAGGCGTGCTCGCCAGGGGGTTCAGGCGGGTCTGGCAGGTGGTTTCTGTCTGTTCGGGGAGTGGTTCCGGCATCTCAGGCACATGGTTCTGGCACGTCTGAGAGGTGGTTCCGGCCGGCCGGAGAGGTGTTTCCGGAGTGTCCGTCAAGTGGTTCTGGCGTAGCTGAAAGGTGATGTTGGCGTGACCGGCAGGTGGTTCCAGCCAGCCCGGCAGGTGATTCTGGAGTGTCTGCCGTGTGGTTCTGGCGTAGCTGGCAGGTGATTTTGGCGTGTCCAGCAGGTGGTTCCGGCGAGCTCGTAAGGTGGTACCAGCGTGTCCGGAACATGGTTCTGGCACGTCTGAGAGATTGTTCCAGCATGCCCGGCAGGTGATTCCGGAGTGTCCGGCATGTGGTTCTGGCACCTCTGAGACGTGGTTCCGGCAGGCCCGGCAGGTGGTTCTGGAGTGTCTGCCGAGTGGTTCTGGCGTAGTCGGCAGGTGATTCTGGCGTGTCCAGCAGGTGGTTCTGGGGAGTGGATCAGGTGTTTCCGGCATACTTGGCAGGTGGTACCGGCGTGTCCGGAACATGGTTCTGGCAAGTCTGAGAGGTGGTTCCGGCATGCCCGACAGGTGATTCCGGAGTGTTCGCCAAGTGGTTCTGGCGTAGCCGGCAGGTCATTTTGCATGTCCGGCGGTGGTTCTGGCGAGTCAAGCCGGTGGTTCCGGCGTGTCCGGCAGGTGTTTCCGGTCTGTCCGGCACGTGGTTCTGGGGTGTCCGGCACGAGGTTCTGGCATGTCTGAGAGTTGGTTCCGGCATGCCCGACAGGTGATTCCGGAGTGTGCGCCACGTGGTTCTGGCGTACCCGGCAGGTGATTTTGGCGTGTCTGGCAGGTGTTCCTTGCAAGTCGAGCATTGGCTCAGGCATGATCAGCAGGTGCTTCCGGCCTGTCCGGCCCGTGGTTCTGGTGTGTCTGAGAGCTGGTTCTGGCATGTCCGGCAGATGATTCCGGAGTGTCCACCAAGTGGTTGTGGCATACCCGGCAGGTGATTTTAGCGTGTCAGGTAGGTGGTTCCGGCGAGTCGAGTAGGTGGTTCCAGCGTGCTCGGCAGGTGGTTCAGGCGGGTCTGGCAGGTGGTTTCGGTCTGTTCGGGGTGTGGTTCCGGCATCTCAGGCACATGGTTCTGGCACATCTGATAGGTGGTTCCGGCCGGCCCGACATGTGTTTCCATAGGTGTCCGCCAAGTGGTTCTGGCATAGCTGGCAGGTGATGTTGGCATGACCGGCAGGTGGTTCCAGCCAGCCCGGCAGGTGATTCCGGAGTGTCTGCCGAGTGGTTGTGGAGCCAGCCCGGCAGGTGATTCCGAAGAGTTCACCAAATGGTTGTGGCGTAGCCGGCAGGTTATTTTGGCGTGTCAGGAATTTGGTTCCGGCAAGTTGAGCAGGTGGATCAGGCGTGCTCGCCAGGGGGTTCAGGCGGGTCTGGCAGGTGGTTTCGGTCTGTTCGGGGAGTGGTTCCGGCATCTCAGGCACATGGTTCTGGCACGTCTGAGAGGTGGTTCCGGCCGGCCGGAGAGGTGTTTCCGGAGTGTCCGCCAAGTGGTTCTGGCGTAGCTGAAAGGTGATCTTGGCGTGACCGGCAGGTGGTTCCAGCCAGCCCGGCAGGTGATTCCGGAGTGTCCGGCACGTGGTTCTGGCACCTCTGAGAGGTGGTTCCGGAATGCCCGGCAGGTGGTTCCGGAGTGTCTGCCGAGTGGTTCTGGCGTAGCCGGCAGGTGATTCTGGCGTGTCCAGCAGGTGGTTGTGGGGAGTGGATCAGATGGTTCCGGCATACTCGGCAGGTGGTACCGGCGTGTCCGGAACATGGTTCTGGCAAGTCTGAGAGGCGGTTCCGGCATGCCCGACAGGTGAATCCGGAGTGTTCGCCAAGTGGTTCTGGCGTAGCCGGCAGGTCATTTTGCATGTCCGGCGGTGGTTCCGGCGAGTCGAGCCGGTTGTTCCGGCGTGTCCAGCAGGTGGTTCCGGTCTGTCCGGCAGGTGGTTCTGGCGTGTCCGGCACGAGGTTCTGGCACGTCTGAGAGTTGGTTCCGGCATGCCCGACAGGTGATTCCGGAGTGTCCGCCACGTGGTTCTGGCGTCCCCGGCAGGTGATTTTGGCGTGTCTGGCAGGTGTTTCTTGCAAGTCGAGCATTTGGCTCAGGCATGCTCAGCAGGTGCTTCCGGCGTGTCTGGCACGTGGTTCTGGTGTGTCTGAGAGCTGGTTCTGGCATGTCCGGCAGATGATTCCGGAGTGTCCACCAAGTGGTTGTGGCATACCCGGCAGGTGATTTTAGCGTGTCAGGTAGGTGGTTCCAGCGAGTCGTGTAGGTGGTTCCGGCGTGCTCGGCAGGTGGTTCAGGCGGGTCTGGCAGGTGGTTTCGGTCTGTTCGGGGTGTGGTTCCGGCATCTCAGGCACATGGTTCTGGTACGTCTGATAGGTGGTTCCGGCCGGCCCGACAGGTGTTTCCTTGGGGTCCGCCAAGTGGTTCTGGCATAGCTGGCAGGTGATGTTGGCGTGACCGGCAGTTGATTCCGGTGTGTCCGGCATGTGGTTCTGGCACCTCTGAGAGGTGGTTCTGGCATGCCCGGCAGGTGGTTCCGGAGTGTCTGCCGAGTGGTTCTGGCGTAGCCGGCAGGTGTTTCTGGCGTGTCCAGCAGGTGGTTGTGGGGAGTGGATCAGGTGATTCCGGCATACTCGGCAGGTGGTACCGGCGTGTCCGGAACATGGTTCTGGCAAGTCTGAGAGGTGGTTCCGGCATGCCCGACAGGTGATTCCGGAGTGTTCGCCAAGTGGTTCTGGCGTAGCCGGCAGGTCATTTTGCATGTCCGGCGGTGGTTCCGGCGAGTCGAGCCGGTGGTTCCGGCGTGTCCAGCAGGTGGTTCCGGTCTGTCCGGCAGGTGGTTCTGGCGTGTCCGGCACGAGGTTCTGGCATGTCTGAGAGTTGGTTCTGGCATGCCCGACATGTGATTCAGGAGTGTCCGCCACGAGGTTCTGGCGTACCCGGCAGGTGATTTTGGCGTGTCTGGCAGGTGTTTCTTGCAAGTCGAGCTTTTGGCTCAGGCATGATCAGCAGGTGCTTCCTGCGTGTCCGGCACGTGGTTCCGGTGTGTCTGAGAGCTGGTTCTGGCATGTCCGGCAGATGATTCTGGAGTGTCCACCAATTGGTTGTGGCATACCCGGCAGGTGATTTTAGCGTGTCAGGTAGGAGGTTCCGGCGAGTCGAGTATGTGGTTCCGGCGTGCTCGGCATGTGGTTCAGGCAGGTCTGGCAGGTGGTTTCGGTCTGTTCGGGGAGTGGTTCCGGCATCTCAGGCACATGGTTCTGGCACGTCTGATAGGTGGTTCTGGCCGGCCCGACAGGTGTTTCCATGGTGTCCACCAAGTGGTTCTGGCGTAGCCGGCAGGTGATTTTGCATGTCCGGCAATGGTTCCGGCGAGTCGAGCCGGTGGTTCCGGAATGTCCGGCAGGTGGTTCCGGCATGTCCGGCAGGTGGTTCCGGTATGTCCAGCACGTGGTTCCAGCATGCCCTGCAGGTGATTCCGGAGTGTCCAGCATGTGGTTCTGGCACCTCTGAGAGGTGGTTCCGGCATGACCGACAGGGGATTCCGGAGTGTTCGCCAACTGGTTTTGGCGTAGCCGGCAGGTCATTTTGCATGTCCGGCGGTGGTTCCGGCGAGTCGAGCTGGTGGTTCCTGCGTAGCCTGCAGTTGATTTTGGCGTGTCCACTAGGTGGTTCTGGGGAGTGGATCAGCTGGTTCCGGCATACTCGGCAGGTGGTACCGGCGTGTCCAGAACATGTTTCTGGCAATTCTGAGAGGTGGTTCCGGCACGCCTGACAGTTGATTCCGGAGCGGCCGCCAAGTGTTTCTGGCGTACCCAGCAGGTGATTTTGGCATGTCGGACAGGTGTTTCTTGCGAGTCGAGCACGTGGCTGCGGCATGCTCAGCTGGTGCTTCCAGCGTCTCTGGCACGTGGTTCTGGTGTGTCTGAGAGCTGGTTCTGGCATGTCCGGCAGATGATTCCGGAGTGTCCACCAAGTGGTTCTGGTATACCTGGCAGGTGATTTTGGCGTGTCAGGAAGGTGGTTCCGGCTAGTTGAGCAGGTGGATCAGGTGTGCTCGCCGTGGGGTTCAGGAGGGTTTTGCAGGTGGTTTCGATCTGTTCGGCGAGTGGTTCCGGCATCTCAGGCACATGGTTCTGGCACGTCTGAGAGGTGGTTCCGGTCTGCCCGACAGGTGTTTCCGGAGTGTCCGCCAAGGTGTTCTGGCGTAGCTGAAAGGTGATGTTGGTGTGACCGGCACGTGGTTCCAGCCAGCCCGGCAGGTGATTCCGGAGTGTCTGCCGAGTGGTTGTGGCGTAGCCGTCCGGTGATTTTGGCGTGTGCAGCAGGTGGTTTTGGCGAGTCGAGCAGGTGGTTCTGGCGTGCTCGGCAGGTGCTTCCGGTGTCATTGGCATGTGGTTCCGGCATGTCTGAGAGGTGGTTCCGGCATGCCCGGCAGGTGGTTCCGGAGTGTCTGCCGAGTGGTTCTGGAGCCAGCCCGGCAGGTGATTCCGAAGAGTTCAACAAATGGTTGTGGCGTAGCCGGAAGGTCATTTTGGCGTGTCAGGAATGTGGTTCCGGCTAGTTGAGCAGGTGGATCATGCGTGCTCGCCAGGGGGTTCAGTCGGGTCTGGCAGTTGGTTTCGGTCTGTTGGGGAGTGGTTCCGGCATCTCAGGCACATGGTTCTGGCACGTCTGAGAGGTGGTTCCGGCCGGCCGGAGAGGTGTTTCCGGAGTGTCCGCCAAGTGGCTCTGGCGTAGCTGAAAGGTGATGTTGGCGTGTCCAGCAGGTGGTTCCGGGGAGCTCGGCAGGTGGTACCAGCGTGTCCGGAACATGGTTCTGGCGCGTCTGAGAGATGGTTCCGGCATGCCCGTCAGGTGATTCCGGAGTGTCCGGCATGTGGTTCTGGCACCTCTGAGAGGTGGGTCCGTCATGCCCGGCAGGTGGTTCCGGAGTGTCTGCCGAGTGGTTCTGGCGTAGTCGGCAGGAGATTCTGGCGTGTCCAGCAGGTGGTTCTGGGGAGTGGATCAGGTGGTTCCAGCATACTCGGCAGGTGGTACCGTCGTGTCCAGAACATGGTTCCGGCAAGTCTGAGAGGCGGTTCCGGCATGCCCGACAGGTAATTCCGGAGTGTTCGCCAAGTGGTTCTGGCGTAGCCGGCAGGTCATTTTGCATGTCCGGCGGTGGTTCCGGCGAGTCGAGCCGGTGGTTCCGGCGTGTCCGGCAGGTGGTTCTGGCGTGACCGGCACGAGGTTCTGGCACGTCTGAGAGCTGGTTCTTGCATCTCCGGCAGATGATTCCGGAGTGTCCACCAAGTGGTTCTGGCATACCTGTCAGGTGATTTTGGCGTGTCAGAAAGGTGTTTCCGGCTAGTTGTGCAGGTGGATCAGGCGTGCTCGCCGTGGGGTTCAGGCGGGTCTGGCAGGTGGTTTCGTTCTGTTCGGGGTGTGGTTCCGGCATCTCAGGCACATGGTTCTGGCACGTCTGAGAGGTGGTTCCGGCCGGCCCGACAGGTGTTTCCGGAGTTTCTGCCAAGTGGTTCAGGCGTAGCTGAATGGTGATGTTGGCGTGACCGGCAGGTGGTTCCAGCCAGCGCGGCAGGTGATTCCGGAGTGTCTGCCAAGTGGTTCTGGCGTAGCTGAAATGTGATGTTGGCGTGACCGGCAGGTGGTTCCAGCCAGCCCGCAGGTGATCCCGAAGTGTTCACCAAATGGTTGTGGCGTAGCCTGAAGGTGATTTTGGCCTGTCCAGCAGGTGGTTTTGGCGAGTCGAGCAGGTGGTTCTGGCGTGCTCGGCAGGTGCTCCGGTGTCATTGGCATGTGGTCCCAGCATGTCTGAGAGGTGGTTCCACCATGCCCGGCAGGTGATTCCGGATTGTTCGCCAAGTGGTTCTGGCGTAGCCGGCAGGTGATTTTGCATGTCCGGCAATGGTTCCTGCGAGTCGAGCCGGTGGTTCCGTAATGTCCGGCAGGTGGTTCCGGCATGTCCGGCAGGTGCTTCCGGCATGTCCAGCACGTGGTTCCAGCATGCCCGGCAGGTGATTCCAGAGTGTCCAGCATGTGGTTCTGGCACCTCTGAGAGGTGGTTCCGGCATGCCCGGCAGGGGATACCGGAGTGTCCGGCATTTGGTTCTGGCACCTCTGAGAGGTGGTTCCGGAATGCCTGGCCTGTGATTCCGGAGTGTCTGCCGAGTGGTTCTGGAGTAGCCGTCATTTGATTTTGGCGTGTCCACTAGGTGGTTCTGGGGAGTGGATCAGCTGGTTCCGGCATACTCGGCAGGTGGTACCGGCGTGTCCAGAACATGGTTCTGGCAAGTCTGAGAGGTGGTTCCGGCACGCCCGACAGGTGATTCCGGAGCGTCCGCCAAGTGTTTCTGGCGTACCCGGCAGGTGATTTTCGCCTGTCCGACAGGTGTATCTTGCGAGTCGAGCAGGTGGCTGAGGCATGCTCAGCTGGTGCTTCCGGCGTCTCTGGCACGAGGTTCTGGTGTGTCTGAGAGCTGGTTCTGGCATCTCCGGCAGATGATTCCGGAGTGTCCACCAAGTGGTTCTTGTATACCTGGCAGGTGATTTTGGCGTGTCAGGAAGTTGGTTCCGGCTAGTTGAGCAGGTGGGTCAGGCGTGCTCGCCGTGGGGTTCAGGCGGGTCTGTCAGGTGGTTTCGGTCTGTTCGGGCCTTGGTTCCGGCATCTCAGGCACATGGTTCTGGCACGTCTGAGAGGTGGTTCCGGCCGGCCCGACAGGTGTTTCTATGGTGTCCGCCAAGTGGTTCTGGCATAGCTGGCAGGTGATGTTGGCGTGACCGGCAGGTGGTTCCAGCAAGACGGGCAGGTGATTTCGAAGAGTTCACCAAATGGTTGTGGTGTAGCCGGCAGGTGATTTTGGCGTGTCCAGCAGGTGGTTTTGGCGAGTCGAGCAGGTGGTTCTGGCGTGCTCGGCAGGTGCTTCCGGTGTCATTGGCGTGTGGTTCCGGCATGGGTGAGAGGTGGTTCCGGCATGCCCGGCAGGTGGCTCCGGAGAGTCTGCCGAGTGGTTCTGGAGCCAGCCCGGCAGGTGATTCCGAAGAGTTCACCAAATGGTTGTGGCGTAGAAGCCAGGTTATTTTGGCGTGTCAGGAAGGTGGTTCCGGCTAGTTGAGCAGGTGGATCAGCCGTGCTCGCCAGTGGGTTCAGGCGGGTCTGGCAGGTGGTTTCGGTCTGTTCGGGGAGTGGTTCCGGCATCTCAGGCACATGGTTCTGGCACGTCTGAGAGGTGGTTCCGGCTGGCCCGACAGGTGTTTCCGGAGCATCCGCCAAGTGGTTCAGGCGTAGCTGAAATGTGATGTTGGCGTGACCGGCAGTTGGGTCCAACCAGCCTGGCAGGTGATTCCGGAGTGTCTGCCGAGTGGTTCTGGCGTAGCCGGCAGGTGATTTTGGCGTCTCCAGCGGGTGGTTTTGGCGAGTCGATCTTGTGGTTCTGGCGTGCTCGGCAGTTGCTTCCGGTGTCATTGGCATGTGGTTCCGGCATGTCTTAGAGGTGTTTCCGGCATGCCCGGCAGGTGATTCCGGAATGTCCTTCATGTGGTTCTGGCACCTCTGAGAGTTGGTTCCGGCATGCCCGGCAGGTGGTTCCGGAGTGTCTGCCGAGTCGTTCTGGCGTAGCCAGCAGGTGATTCTGGCATGTCCAGCAGGTGGTTCTGGGGTGTGGATCAGGTGGTTCCGGCATACTCGGCAGGTGGTACCGGCGTGTCCGGAACATGGTTCTGGCAAGTCTGAGAGGTGGTTCTGGCATGCCCGACAGATGATTTCAGAGTGTTCGCCAAGTGGTTCTGGCGAGGCCGGCAGGTGATTTGCATGTCCGGAAATCGTTCCGGCGAGTCGAGCCTGTGGTTCCGGCGTGTCCGGCATGTGGTTCCGGTCTGTCCAGCAGGTGGTTCTGGTGTCTCCGGCACGAGGTTCTGGCACGTCTGAGAGGTTGTGTCGCCATGCACTTCATGTGATTCCGGCTTGTCCGCCAAGTGGTTCTGGTGTAGCGGGCAGGTGATTTTGGCGTGTCCGGCAGGTGGGACCGGTGAGTCAAGCAGGTGGTTCCAGCGAGTGTTTCCTGTGTTTCCGGTTTGTCCGGGAGATGGTTCCGGCCTGTCCGGCACGTGCTTCTGGAACTTCTGAGAGGTTGTGCTGGCATGCCCGGCAGGTGATTCTGGAGAGTCCGCCAAGTGGTTTTGGCGTATCCAGCATATGATTTTGGCCTGTGAGGCAGGTGGTTCCGGCATGTCCAGCAGGTGGTTCCGGCGAGCTCGTCAGGTGCTTCCGGTCTCTCCGGTACGTGGTTGTGGCACGTCTGAGAGATGGTTCCAGCATGCCCGGCAGGTGATTCCGGAGTGTCCGACAAGTGGTTTTAGCGCAGCCGGGTGGTGATTCTGGCGTGTCCGGCAGGTGGTTCTGGCGAGTCAAGCAGGTGGTTCCGGCATGTCCGGCAGGTGGTTCCGGGCTGTCCTGGAGGTGGTTCCTGAGTGTCTGCCGAGCGGTTCTGGCGTAGCCGGCAGGTGATTTTGGCGTGTCCAGCAGGTGGTTTTGGCGAGTCGAGCAGGTGGTTCTGGCGTGCTCGGCAGGTGCTTCCGGGGTCATTGACATGTGGTTCCGGCATGTCTGAGAGGTGGTTCCGCCATGCCCGACAGGTGATTCGGGAGTGTTCGCCAAGTGGTTCTGGCGTAGCCGGCAGGTGATTTTGCATGTCCGGCAATGGTTCCGGCGAGTCGAGCCGGTTGTTCCGGCATGTCCAGCAGGTGGTTCCGTCATGCCCGGCAGGTGATTCCGGAGTGTCCGGCATTTGGTTCTGGCACCTCTGAGAGGTGGTTCCGGCATGCCCGGCAGGTGATTCCGGAGTGTCCGGCATGTGGTTCTGGCACCTCTGAGAGGTGGTTCCGGCATGCCCGGCAGGTGATACCGGAGTATCCAGCATTTGGTTCTGGCACCTCTGAGAGGTGGTTCCGGAATGCCTGGCATGTGATACCGGAGTGTCTGCTGAGTGGTTCTGGCGTAGCCAGCAGGTGATTTTTGCGTGTCCAGCAGGTGGTTCCGGCGAGCTCGGCAGGTGGTTCCGGCATGTCCGAAACATTATTCTGGCACGTCTGAGAGATGGTTCCGGCATGCCCGGCAGGTGATTCCGGAGTGTCCGGCATGTGGTTCTGGCACCTCTGAGAGGTGGTTCCGGCATGCCCGGCAGTTGGTTACGGAGTGTCTGCCGAGTGGTTCTGGAGTAGCCGGCAGGTGATTCTGGCGTATCCAGCTGGTGGTTCTGGGGAGTGGATCAGGTGGTTCCGGCATACTCGGCAGGTGGTACCGGCGTGTCCGGAACTTGGTTCTGGCAAGTCTGAGAGGTGGTTCCGGCATGCCCGAAAGGTGATTCCGGAGTGTTCGCCAAGTGGTTCTGGCGTAGCCGGCAGGTCATTTTGCATGTCCGGCAGTGGTTCCGGCGAGTCGAGCCGGTGGTTCCGGCGTGTCCGGCAGGTGTTTCCGTTCTGTCCGGCAGGTGGTTCTGGCGTGACCGGCACGAGGTTCTGTCACGTCTGAGAGTTGGTTCCGGCATGCCCGACAGGTGGTTCCGGAGTGTCCGCCACGTGGTTCTGGTGTGTCTGAGAGCTGGTTCGGGCATGTCCGGCAGATGATTCCGGAGTGTCCACCAAGTGGTTGTGGCCTACCCGGCAGGTGATTTTAGCGTGTCAGGTAGGTGGTTCCAGCGCGTCGAGTAGGTGGTTCCGGCGTGCTCGGCAGGTGGTTCAGGCGGGTCTGGCAGGTGGTTTCGCTTTGTTCGGGGAGTGGTTCCGGCATCTCAGGCACATGGTTCTGGCACGTCTGATAGGTGGTTCCGGCCGGCCCGACAGGTGTTTCCATGGTGTCCGCCAAGTGGTTCTGGCATAGCTGGCAGGTGATGTTGGCGTGACCGGCAGGTGGTTCCAGCCAGCCCGGCAGGTGATTCCGAAGAGTTCACCAAATGGTTGTGGCGTAGCCAGCAGACGATTTTGGCATATCCAGCAGGTGGTTCTGGCATGCCCGGCAGGTGATTCTGGAGTGTCCGGCATGTGTTTCTGGCACCTCTGAGAGGTGGTTCCCGCATGCCCGGCAGTTGGTCACGGAGTGTCTGCCGAGTCGTTCTGGCGTAGCCGGCAGGTGATTCTAGCGTATCCAGCAGGTGGTTCCGGGGAGTGGATCAGGTGGTTCCGGCATACTCGGCAGGTGGTACCGGCGTGTCCGGAACTTGGTTCTGGCAAGTCTGAGAGGTGGTTCCGGCATGCCCGACAGGTGATTCCGGAGTGTTCGCCAAGTGGTTCTGGCGTAACCGGCAGGTCATTTAGCATGTCCGGCGGTGGTTCCGGCGAGTCGAGCCGGTGGTTCCGGCGTGTCCAGCAGGTGGTTCTGGGGAGTGGATCAGGTGGTTCCGGCAGGCACGGCAGGTGATTCCGGAGTGTCCGGCATGTGGTTCTGGCACCTCTGAGTGTTTGTTCTGGCATGCCAGGCAGGTGATACCGGAGTGCCCGGCATTTGGTTCTGGCACCTCTGAGAGGTGGTTCCGGGATGCGTGGCATGTGATTCCGGAGTGTCTGCTGAGTGGTTCTGGCGTGTGCAGCAGGTGTTTCCGGTCTGTCCGGCAGGTGCTTCTGGCGTGTCCGGCACGAGGTTCTGGCACGTCTGAGAGTTGGTTCCGGCATGCCCGACAGGTGATTCCGGAGTGTCCGCCACGTGGTTCTGGCGTACCCGGCAGGTGATTTTGGCGTGTCCGGCAGGGGTTTCTTGCAAGTCGAGCATGTGGCTCAGGCATGATCAGCAGCTGCTTCCGGCGTGTCCGGCAGGTGATACCGGAGTGTCCGGCATTTGGTTCTGGCACCTCTGAGAGGTGGTTCCGGAATGCCTGGCATGTGATTCCGGAGTGTCTGCCGAGTGGTTCTGGCCTAGCCGGCAGTTCATTTTGGCGTGTCCACTAGGTGGTTCTGGGGAGTGGATCAGCTGGTTCCGGCATACTCGGCAGGGGTTACCGGCGTGTCCAGAACATGGTTCTGGCAAGTCTGAGAGGTGGTTCCGGCACGCCCGACAGGTGATTCCGGAGCGTCCGCCAAGTGGTTCTGGCATAGCTGGCAGGTGATGTTGGCGTGACCGGCAGGTGGTTTCAGCCAGTCAGGCAGGTGATTCCGAAGTGTTCACCAAATGGTTGTTGCGTATCCGGAAGGTGATTTTGGCGTGTCCAGCAGGTGGTTTTGGCGAGTCGAGCAGGTGGTTCTGGCGTGCTCGGCAGGTGCTTCCGGTGTCATTGGCATGTGGTTCCGGCATGTCTGAGAGGCGGTTCCGGCACGCCCGACAGGTGATTCTGTAGCGTCCGCCAAGTGTTTCTGGCGTACCCGGCAGGTGATTTTGGCATGTCCGACAGGTGATTCTCGCGAGTCGAGCAGGTGGCTCAGGCATGCTCAGCTGGTGCTTCCGGCGTCTCTGGCACGTGGTTCTGGTGTGTCTGAGAGCTGGTTCTGGCATGTCCGGCAGATTATTCCGGAGTGTCCACCAAGTGGTTCTGGTATACCTGGCAGGTGATTTTGGCGTGTCAGGAAGGTGGTTCCGGCTAGTTGAGCAGGTGGATCAGGCGTGCTCGCCAGGGTGTTCAGGCGGGTCTGGCAGGTGGTTTCGGTCTGTTCGGGGAGTGGTTCCGGCATCTCAGGCACATGGTTCTGGCACGTCTGAGAGGTGGTTCCGGCCGGCCCGACAGGTGTTTCCGGAGTGTCCGCCAAGTGGTTCTGGCGTAGCTGAAAGGTGATGTTGGCGTGACCGGCAGGTGGTTCCAGCCAGTCCGGCAGGTGATTCCGGAGTGTCTGCCGAGTGGTTCTGTTGTAGCCGGCAGGTGATTTTGGCGTGTCCAGCAGCTGGTTCTGGCGCGCTCGGCAGGTGGTACCGGCGTGTCCGGAACTTGGTTCTGGCACGTCTGAGAGATGGTTCCGTCATGCCCGGCAGGTGATACCGGAGTGTCCGGCATTTGGTTCTGGCAAGTCTGAGAGGTGGTTCCGGCATGCCCGACAGGTTTCTCCGGAGTGTTCGCCAAGTGGTTCTGGCGTAGCCAGCAGGTCATTTTGCATGTCCGGCGGTGGTTCCGGGGAGTCGAGCCGGTGGTTCTGGCGTGTCCGGCAGGTGTTTCCTGTCTGTCCGGCAGGTGGTTCTGGCGTGTCCGGCACGAGGTTCTGGCAAGTCTGAGATTTGGTTCCGGCATGCCCGACAGGTGATTCCGGAGTGTCCGCCACGTGGTTCTGGTGTACCCGGCAGGTGATTTTGGCGTGTCTGGCAGGTGTTTCTTGCAAGTCTATCATGTGGCTCAGGCATGATCAGCAGGTGATTCCGGCGTGTCCGGCACCTGGTTCTGGTGTGTCAGAGGGCTGGTTCTGGCATTTCCGGCAGATGATTCCGGAGTGTCCACCAAGTGGTTCTGGTACACCTGGCAGGTGATTTTGGCGTGTCTGGAAGGTGGTTCCGGCTAGTTGAGCAGGTGGATCTGACGTGATCGCCACGGGGTTCAGGCGGGTCTGGCAGGTGGTTTCGGTCTTTTCGGGGTGTGGTTCCGGCATCTCAGGCACATGGTTCTGGCACGTCTGAGATGTGGTTCCGGCCGGCCCTACAGGTGTTTCCGGAGTGTCCGCCAAGTGGTTCCGGCGTAGCTGAAAGGTGATGTTGGCGTGACCGGCAGGTGGTTCCAGCCAGCCCGGCAGGTGATTCCGGAGTGTCTGCTGAGTGGTTCTGGCGTAGCCGGCAGGTGATTTTGCAGTGTCCAGCAGGTGGTTCCGGCGAGCTCGGCAGGTGGTACCGGCGTGTCTGGAACATGGTTCTGGCACGTCTGAGAGATGGTTCCGGCATGCCCGGCAGGTGATTCCGGAGTGTCCGGCATGTGGTTCTGGCACCTCTGAAGGTGGTTCCGACATGCCTGGCAGGTGGTTCCGGAGTGTCCGCCGAGTGGTTCTGGCGTAGCCGGCAGGTGATTCTGGCGTGTCCAGCAGGTGGTTCTGGGGAGTGGATCAGGTGGTTCCGGCATACTCGGCAGGTGGTACCGGCGAGTCCGGAACATTGCTCTGGCAAGTCTGAGAGGTGGTTCCGGCATGCCCGACAGGTGATTCCGGAGTGTTCGCCAAGTGGTTCTGGCGTAGCCGGCAGGTCATTTTGCATGTCCGGCGGTGGTTCCGGCGAGTCCAGCCGGTGGTTCCGGCGTGTCCAGCATGTGTTTCCCTTCTGTCTGGCAGGTGGTTCTGGCGTGTCCGAACGAGGTTTTGGCACATCTGAGAGTTATTTCCGGCATGCCCGACAGGTGATTCCGGAGTGTCCGCCAAGTGGTTCTGGCATACCCGGCAGGTGATTTTGGCGTGTCTGGCAGGTGTTACTTGCAAGTCGAGCATGTGGCTCAGGCATGATCAGCAGGTGCTTCCGGCGTGTCCGGCAGGTGATACCGGAGTGTCCGGCATTTGGTTCTGGCACCTCTGAGAGGTGGTTCCGGAATGCCTGGCATGTGATTCCGGAGTGTCTGCCGAGTGGTTCTGGCCTAGCCGGCAGTTGATTTTGGCGTGTCCACTAGGTGGTTCTGGGGAGTGGATCAGCTGGTTCCGGCATACTCGGCAGGTGGTACCGGCGTGTCCAGAACATGGTTCTGGCAAGTCTCAGAGGTGGTTCCGGCACGCCCGACAGGTGATTCCGGAGCGTCCGCCAAGTGTTTCTGGCGTACCCGGCAGGTGATTTTGGCATGTCCGACAGGTGTTTCTCGCGAGTCGAGCAGGTGGCTCAGGCATGCTCAGCTGGTGCTTCCGGCGTCTCTGGCACGTGGTTCTGGTGTGTCTGAGAGCAGGTTCTGGCATGTCCGGCAGATGATTCCGGAGTGTCCACCAAGTGGTTCTGGTATACCTGGCAGGTGATTTTGGCGTGTCAGTAAGTTGGTTCCGGCTTGTTGAGCAGGTGGATCAGGCGTGCTCGCCAGGGGGTTCAGGCGGGTCTGGCAGGTGGTTTCGGTCTGTTCGGGGAGTGGTTCCGGCATCTCAGGCACATGGTTCTGGCACGTCTGAGAGGTGGTTCCGGCCGGCCCGACAGGTGTTTCCGGAGTGTCCGCCAAGTGGTTCTGGCATAGCTGGCAGGTGATGTTGGCGTGACCGGCAGGTGGTTCCAGAAAGCCCGGCAGGTGATTCCGAAGAGTTCACCAAATGGTTGTGTCCTAGCCGGCAGGTGATTTTGGCATGCCCAGCAGGTGGTTTTGGCTAGTCAAGCAGGTTGTTCTGGAGTGCTCGGCAGGTGCTTCCGGTGTCATTGGCATGTGGTTCCGGCATGTCAGAGAGGTGGTTCCGCCATTCCCGGGAGTTGATTCCGGAGTGTTCGCCAAGTGGTTCTGGCATAGCCGGCAGGTCATTTTGCATGTCCGGCAATGGTTCCGGCGAGTCGAACCGGTGGTTCCGGCATGTCCAGCAGGTGGTTCTGGCATGCCCGGCAGGTGATTCTGGAGTGTCCGGCATGTGTTTCTGGCACCTCTGAGAGGTGGTTCCCGCATGCCCGGCAGTTGGTCACGGAGTGTCTGCCGAGTGGTTCTGGAGTAGCCGGCAGGTGATTCTAGCGTATCCAGCAGGTGGTTCCGGGGAGTGGATCAGGTGGTTCCGGCATACTCGGCAGGTGGTACCGGCGTGTCCGGAACTTGGTTCTGGCAAGTCTGAGAGGTGGTTCCGGCATGCCCGACAGGTGATTCCGGAGTGTTCGCCAAGTGGTTCTGGCGTAACCGGCAGGTCATTTAGCATGTCCGGCGGTGGTTCCGGCGAGTCGAGCCCGTGGTTCCGGCGTGTCCAGCAGGTGGTTCTGGGGAGTGGATCAGGTGGTTCCGGCATGCCCGGCAGGTGATTCCGGAGTGTCCGGCATGTGGTTCTGGCACCTCTGAGTGTTTGTTCTGGCATGCCAGGCAGGTGATACCGGAGTGCCCGGCATTTGGTTCTGGCACCTCTGAGAGGTGGTTCCGGGATGCGTGGCATGTGATTCCGGAGTGTCTACTGAGTGGTTCTGGCGTGTGCAGCAGGTGTTTCCGGTCTGTCCGGCAGGTGCTTCTGGCGTGTCCGGCACGAGGTTCTGGCACGTCTGAGAGTTGGTTCCGGCATGCCCGGCAGGTGATTCCGGAGTGTCTGCCGAGTGGTTCTGGCGTAGCCGGCAGGTGATTCTGGCGTGTCCAGCAGGTGGTTCTGGGGAGTGGATCAGGTGGTTCCGGCATACTCGGCAGGTGGTACCGGCGAGTCCGGAACATTGCTCTGGCAAGTCTGAGAGGTGGTTCCGGCATGCCCGACAGGTGATTCCGGAGTGTTCGCCAAGTGGTTCTGGCGTAGCCGGCAGGTCATTTTGCATGTCCGGCGGTGGTTCCGGCGAGTCGAGCCGGTGGTTCCTGCGTGTCCAGCATGTGTTTCCGGTCTGTCCGGCAGGTGGTTCTGGCGTGTCCGAACGAGGTTTTGGCACATCTGAGAGTTATTTCCGGCATGCCCGACAGGTGATTTCGGGGTGTCCGCCAAGTGGTTCTGGCGTACCCGGCAGGTGATTTTGGCGTGTCTGGCAGGTGTTACTTGCAAGTCGAGCATGTGGCTCAGGCATGATCAGCAGGTGCTTCCGGCGTGTCCGGCAGGTGATACCGGAGTGTCCGGCATTTGGTTCTGGCACCTCTGAGAGGTGGTTCCGGAATGCCTGGCATGTGATTCCGGAGTGTCTGCCGAGTGGTTCTGGCCTAGCCGGCAGTTGATTTTGGCGTGTCCACTAGGTGGTTCTGGGGAGTGGATCAGCTGGTTCCGGCATACTCGGCAGGGGGTACCGGCGTGTCCAGAACATGGTTCTGGCAATTCTGAGAGGTGGTTCCGGCACGCCCGACAGGTGATTCCGGAGCGTCCGCCAAGTGGTTCTGGCATAGCTGGCAGGTGATGTTGGCGTGACCGGCAGGTGGTTTCAGCCAGTCAGGCAGGTGATTCCGAAGTGTTCACCAAATGGTTGTTGCGTTTCCAGAAGGTGATTTTGGCGTGTCCAGCAGGTGGTTTTGGCGAGTCGAGCAGGTGGTTCTGGCGTGCTCGGCAGGTGCTTCCGGTGTCATTGGCATGTGGTTCCGGCATGTCTGAGAGGCGGTTCTGGCACGCCCGACAGGTGATTCCGGAGCGTCCGCCAAGTGTTTCTGGCGTACCCGGCAGGTGATTTTGGCATGTCCGACAGGTGTTTCTCGCGAGTCGAGCAGGTGGCTCAGGCATGCTCAGCTGGTGCTTCCGGCGTCTCTGGCACGTGGTTCTGGTGTGTCTGAGAGCTGGTTCTGGCATGTCCGGCAGATGATTCCGGAGTGTCCACCAAGTGGTTCTGGTATACCTGGCAGGTGATTTTGGCGTGTCAGGAAGGTGGTTCCGGCTAGTTGAGCAGGTGGATCAGGCGTGCTCGCCAGGGGGTTCAGGCGGGTCTGGCAGGTGGTTTTGGTCTGTTAGGGGAGTGGTTCCGGCATCTCAGGCACATGGTTCTGGCACGTCTGAGAGCTGGTTCCGGCCGGCCCGACAGGTGTTTCCGGAGTGTCCGCCAAGTGGTTCTGGCGTAGCTGAAAGGTGATGTTGGCGTGACCGGCAGGTGGTTCCAGCCAGTCCGGCAGGTGATTCCGGAGTTTCTGCCGAGTGGTTCTGTCGTAGCCGGCAGGTGATTTTGGCGTGTCCAGCAGGTGGTTCTGGCGAGCTCGGCATGTGGTACCGGCGTGTCCGGAACTTGGTTCTGGCACGTCTGAGAGATGGTTCCGGCATGCCCGGCAGGTGATTCCGGAGTGTCCGGCATGTGGTTCTGGCACCTATGAGAGGTGGTTCCGCCATGCCCGGCAGGTGATACCGGAGTGTCCGGCATTTGGTTCTGGCAAGCCTGAGAGGTGGTTACGGCATGCCCGACAGGTGATTCCGGACTGTTCACAAAGTGGTTCTGGCGTAGCCGGCAGGTGATTTTGCATGTCCGGCAATGGTTCCGGCGAGTCGAGCCGGTGGTTCCGGCATGTCCGGCAGGTGGTTCCGGCATGCCCGGCAGGTGATTCCGGAGTGTCCGGCCTGTGGTTCTGGCACCTCTGAGAGGTGGTTCCGGCATGCCCGGCAGGTGATACCGGAGTGTCCGGCATTTGGTTCTGGCAAGTCTGAGAGGTGGTTCCGGCATGCCCGACAGGTGATTCCGGAGTGTTCGCCAAGTGGTTCTGGCGTAGCCGGCAGGTCATTTTGCGTGTCCGGCAGTGGTTCCGGCGAGTCGAGCCGGTGGTTCCGGCGTGTCCGGCAGGTGTTTCCGGTCTGTCCGGCAGGTGGTTCTGGCGTGTCCGGCACGAGGTTCTGGCAAGTCTGAGAGTTGGTTCCGGCATGCCCGACAGGTGATTCCGGAGTGTCTGCCACGTGGTTCTGGTGTACCCGGCAGCTGATTTTGGTGTGTCTGGCAGGTGTTTCTTGCAAGTCTATCATGTGGCTCAGGCATGATCAGCAGGTGATTCCGGCGTGTCCGGCACCTGGTTCTGGTGTGTCAGAGGGCTGGTTATGGCATTTCCGGCAGATGATTCCGGAGTGTCCACCAAGTGGTTCTGGTACACCTGGCAGGTGATTTTGGCGTGTCTGGAATGTGGTTCCGGCTAGTTGAGCAGGTGGATGAGACGTGATCGCCACGGGGTTCAGGCGGGTCTGGCAGGTGGTTTCGCTCTTTTTGGGGTGTGGTTCCTGCATCTCAGGCACATGGTTCTGGCACGTCTGAGATGTGGTTCCGGCCGGCCCTACAGGTGTTTCCGGAGTGTCCGCCAAGTGGTTCCGGCGTAGCTGAAAGGTGATGTTGGCGTGACCGGCAGGTGGTTCCAGCCAGCCCGGCAGGTGATTCCGGAGTGTCTGCTGAGTGGTTCTGGCGTAGCCGGCAGGTGATTTTGGAGTGTCCAGCAGGTGGTTCCTGCGAGCTCGGCAGGTGGTACCGGCGTGTCTGGAACATGGTTCTGGCACGTCTGAGAGATGGTTCCGGCATGCCCGGCAGGTGATTCCGGAGTGTCTGCCGAGTGGTTCTGGCGTAGCCGGCAGGTGATTCTGGCGTGTCCAGCAGGTGGTTCTGGGGTGTGGATCAGGTGGTTCCGGCATACTCGGCTGGTGGTACTGGCGAGTCCGGAACATTGCTCTGGCAAGTCTGAGAGGTGGTTCCGGCATGCCCGACAGGTGATTACGGAGTGTTCGCCAAGTGGTTCTGGCGTAGCTGGCAGGTCATTTTGCATGTCCGGCGGTGGTTCCGGCGAGTCGAGCCGGTGGTCCCGGCGTGTCCAGCATGTGTTTCCGGTCTGTCCGGCAGGTGGTTCTGGCGTGTCCGAACGAGGTTTTGGCACATATGAGAGTTATTTCTGGCATGCCCGACAGGTGATTTCGGAGTGTCCGCCAAGTGGTTCTGGCATAGCCAGCAGGTCATTTTGCATGTCCGGCGGTGGTTCCGGGGAGTCGAGCCGGTGGTTCTGGCGTGTCCGGCAGGTGTTTCCTGTCTGTCCGGCAGGTGGTTCTGGCGTGTCCGGCACGAGGTTCTGGCAAGTCTGAGATTTGGTTCCGGCATGCCCGACAGGTGATTCCGGAGTGTCCGCCACGTGGTTCTGGTGTACCCGGCAGGTGATTTTGGCGTGTCTGGCAGGTGTTTCTTGCAAGTCTATCATGTGGCTCAGGCATGATCAGCAGGTGATTCCGGCGTGTCCGGCACCTGGTTCTGGTGTGTCAGAGGGCTGGTTCTGGCATTTCCGGCAGATGATTCCGGAGTGTCCACCAAGTGGTTCTGGTACACCTGGCAGGTGATTTTGGCGTGTCTGGAAGGTGGTTCCGGCTAGTTGAGCAGGTGGATCTGACGTGATCGCCACGGGGTTCAGGCGGGTCTGGCAGGTGGTTTCGGTCTTTTCGGGGTGTGGTTCCGGCATCTCAGGCACATGGTTCTGGCACGTCTGAGATGTGGTTCCGGCCGGCCCTACAGGTGTTTCCGGAGTGTCCGCCAAGTGGTTCCGGCGTAGCTGAAAGGTGATGTTGGCGTGACCGGCAGGTGGTTCCAGCCAGCCCGGCAGGTGATTCCGGAGTGTCTGCTGAGTGGTTCTGGCGTAGCCGGCAGGTGATTTTGCAGTGTCCAGCAGGTGGTTCCGGCGAGCTCGGCAGGTGGTACCGGCGTGTCTGGAACATGGTTCTGGCACGTCTGAGAGATGGTTCCGGCATGCCCGGCAGGTGATTCCGGAGTGTCCGGCATGTGGTTCTGGCACCTCTGAAGGTGGTTCCGACATGCCTGGCAGGTGGTTCCGGAGTGTCCGCCGAGTGGTTCTGGCGTAGCCGGCAGGTGATTCTGGCGTGTCCAGCAGGTGGTTCTGGGGAGTGGATCAGGTGGTTCCGGCATACTCGGCAGGTGGTACCGGCGAGTCCGGAACATTGCTCTGGCAAGTCTGAGAGGTGGTTCCGGCATGCCCGACAGGTGATTCCGGAGTGTTCGCCAAGTGGTTCTGGCGTAGCCGGCAGGTCATTTTGCATGTCCGGCGGTGGTTCCGGCGAGTCCAGCCGGTGGTTCCGGCGTGTCCAGCATGTGTTTCCCTTCTGTCTGGCAGGTGGTTCTGGCGTGTCCGAACGAGGTTTTGGCACATCTGAGAGTTATTTCCGGCATGCCCGACAGGTGATTCCGGAGTGTCCGCCAAGTGGTTCTGGCATACCCGGCAGGTGATTTTGGCGTGTCTGGCAGGTGTTACTTGCAAGTCGAGCATGTGGCTCAGGCATGATCAGCAGGTGCTTCCGGCGTGTCCGGCAGGTGATACCGGAGTGTCCGGCATTTGGTTCTGGCACCTCTGAGAGGTGGTTCCGGAATGCCTGGCATGTGATTCCGGAGTGTCTGCCGAGTGGTTCTGGCCTAGCCGGCAGTTGATTTTGGCGTGTCCACTAGGTGGTTCTGGGGAGTGGATCAGCTGGTTCCGGCATACTCGGCAGGTGGTACCGGCGTGTCCAGAACATGGTTCTGGCAAGTCTCAGAGGTGGTTCCGGCACGCCCGACAGGTGATTCCGGAGCGTCCGCCAAGTGTTTCTGGCGTACCCGGCAGGTGATTTTGGCATGTCCGACAGGTGTTTCTCGCGAGTCGAGCAGGTGGCTCAGGCATGCTCAGCTGGTGCTTCCGGCGTCTCTGGCACGTGGTTCTGGTGTGTCTGAGAGCAGGTTCTGGCATGTCCGGCAGATGATTCCGGAGTGTCCACCAAGTGGTTCTGGTATACCTGGCAGGTGATTTTGGCGTGTCAGTAAGTTGGTTCCGGCTTGTTGAGCAGGTGGATCAGGCGTGCTCGCCAGGGGGTTCAGGCGGGTCTGGCAGGTGGTTTCGGTCTGTTCGGGGAGTGGTTCCGGCATCTCAGGCACATGGTTCTGGCACGTCTGAGAGGTGGTTCCGGCCGGCCCGACAGGTGTTTCCGGAGTGTCCGCCAAGTGGTTCTGGCATAGCTGGCAGGTGATGTTGGCGTGACCGGCAGGTGGTTCCAGAAAGCCCGGCAGGTGATTCCGAAGAGTTCACCAAATGGTTGTGTCCTAGCCGGCAGGTGATTTTGGCATGCCCAGCAGGTGGTTTTGGCTAGTCAAGCAGGTTGTTCTGGAGTGCTCGGCAGGTGCTTCCGGTGTCATTGGCATGTGGTTCCGGCATGTCAGAGAGGTGGTTCCGCCATTCCCGGGAGTTGATTCCGGAGTGTTCGCCAAGTGGTTCTGGCATAGCCGGCAGGTCATTTTGCATGTCCGGCAATGGTTCCGGCGAGTCGAACCGGTGGTTCCGGCATGTCCAGCAGGTGGTTCTGGCATGCCCGGCAGGTGATTCTGGAGTGTCCGGCATGTGTTTCTGGCACCTCTGAGAGGTGGTTCCCGCATGCCCGGCAGTTGGTCACGGAGTGTCTGCCGAGTGGTTCTGGAGTAGCCGGCAGGTGATTCTAGCGTATCCAGCAGGTGGTTCCGGGGAGTGGATCAGGTGGTTCCGGCATACTCGGCAGGTGGTACCGGCGTGTCCGGAACTTGGTTCTGGCAAGTCTGAGAGGTGGTTCCGGCATGCCCGACAGGTGATTCCGGAGTGTTCGCCAAGTGGTTCTGGCGTAACCGGCAGGTCATTTAGCATGTCCGGCGGTGGTTCCGGCGAGTCGAGCCCGTGGTTCCGGCGTGTCCAGCAGGTGGTTCTGGGGAGTGGATCAGGTGGTTCCGGCATGCCCGGCAGGTGATTCCGGAGTGTCCGGCATGTGGTTCTGGCACCTCTGAGTGTTTGTTCTGGCATGCCAGGCAGGTGATACCGGAGTGCCCGGCATTTGGTTCTGGCACCTCTGAGAGGTGGTTCCGGGATGCGTGGCATGTGATTCCGGAGTGTCTACTGAGTGGTTCTGGCGTGTGCAGCAGGTGTTTCCGGTCTGTCCGGCAGGTGCTTCTGGCGTGTCCGGCACGAGGTTCTGGCACGTCTGAGAGTTGGTTCCGGCATGCCCGGCAGGTGATTCCGGAGTGTCTGCCGAGTGGTTCTGGCGTAGCCGGCAGGTGATTCTGGCGTGTCCAGCAGGTGGTTCTGGGGAGTGGATCAGGTGGTTCCGGCATACTCGGCAGGTGGTACCGGCGAGTCCGGAACATTGCTCTGGCAAGTCTGAGAGGTGGTTCCGGCATGCCCGACAGGTGATTCCGGAGTGTTCGCCAAGTGGTTCTGGCGTAGCCGGCAGGTCATTTTGCATGTCCGGCGGTGGTTCCGGCGAGTCGAGCCGGTGGTTCCTGCGTGTCCAGCATGTGTTTCCGGTCTGTCCGGCAGGTGGTTCTGGCGTGTCCGAACGAGGTTTTGGCACATCTGAGAGTTATTTCCGGCATGCCCGACAGGTGATTTCGGAGTGTCCGCCAAGTGGTTCTGGCGTACCCGGCAGGTGATTTTGGCGTGTCTGGCAGGTGTTACTTGCAAGTCGAGCATGTGGCTCAGGCATGATCAGCAGGTGCTTCCGGCGTGTCCGGCAGGTGATACCGGAGTGTCCGGCATTTGGTTCTGGCACCTCTGAGAGGTGGTTCCGGAATGCCTGGCATGTGATTCCGGAGTGTCTGCCGAGTGGTTCTGGCCTAGCCGGCAGTTGATTTTGGCGTGTCCACTAGGTGGTTCTGGGGAGTGGATCAGCTGGTTCCGGCATACTCGGCAGGGGGTACCGGCGTGTCCAGAACATGGTTCTGGCAATTCTGAGAGGTGGTTCCGGCACGCCCGACAGGTGATTCCGGAGCGTCCGCCAAGTGGTTCTGGCATAGCTGGCAGGTGATGTTGGCGTGACCGGCAGGTGGTTTCAGCCAGTCAGGCAGGTGATTCCGAAGTGTTCACCAAATGGTTGTTGAGTTTCCAGAAGGTGATTTTGGCGTGTCCAGCAGGTGGTTTTGGCGAGTCGAGCAGGTGGTTCTGGCGTGCTCGGCAGGTGCTTCCGGTGTCATTGGCATGTGGTTCCGGCATGTCTGAGAGGCGGTTCCGGCACGCCCGACAGGTGATTCCGGAGCGTCCGCCAAGTGTTTCTGGCGTACCCGGCAGGTGATTTTGGCATGTCCGACAGGTGTTTCTCGCGAGTCGAGCAGGTGGCTCAGGCATGCTCAGCTGGTGCTTCCGGCGTCTCTGGCACGTGGTTCTGGTGTGTCTGAGAGCTGGTTCTGGCATGTCCGGCAGATGATTCCGGAGTGTCCACCAAGTGGTTCTGGTATACCTGGCAGGTGATTTTGGCGTGTCAGGAAGGTGGTTCCGGCTAGTTGAGCAGGTGGATCAGGCGTGCTCGCCAGGGGGTTCAGGCGGGTCTGGCAGGTGGTTTTGGTCTGTTAGGGGAGTGGTTCCGGCATCTCAGGCACATGGTTCTGGCACGTCTGAGAGCTGGTTCCGGCCGGCCCGACAGGTGTTTCCGGAGTGTCCGCCAAGTGGTTCTGGCGTAGCTGAAAGGTGATGTTGGCGTGACCGGCAGGTGGTTCCAGCCAGTCCGGCAGGTGATTCCGGAGTTTCTGCCGAGTGGTTCTGTCGTAGCCGGCAGGTGATTTTGGCGTGTCCAGCAGGTGGTTCTGGCGAGCTCGGCATGTGGTACCGGCGTGTCCGGAACTTGGTTCTGGCACGTCTGAGAGATGGTTCCGGCATGCCCGGCAGGTGATTCCGGAGTGTCCGGCATGTGGTTCTGGCACCTATGAGAGGTGGTTCCGCCATGCCCGGCAGGTGATACCGGAGTGTCCGGCATTTGGTTCTGGCAAGCCTGAGAGGTGGTTACGGCATGCCCGACAGGTGATTCCGGACTGTTCACAAAGTGGTTCTGGCGTAGCCGGCAGGTGATTTTGCATGTCCGGCAATGGTTCCGGCGAGTCGAGCCGGTGGTTCCGGCATGTCCGGCAGGTGGTTCCGGCATGCCCGGCAGGTGATTCCGGAGTGTCCGGCCTGTGGTTCTGGCACCTCTGAGAGGTGGTTCCGGCATGCCCGGCAGGTGATACCGGAGTGTCCGGCATTTGGTTCTGGCAAGTCTGAGAGGTGGTTCCGGCATGCCCGACAGGTGATTCCGGAGTGTTCGCCAAGTGGTTCTGGCGTAGCCGGCAGGTCATTTTGCGTGTCCGGCAGTGGTTCCGGCGAGTCGAGCCGGTGGTTCCGGCGTGTCCGGCAGGTGTTTCCGGTCTGTCCGGCAGGTGGTTCTGGCGTGTCCGGCACGAGGTTCTGGCAAGTCTGAGAGTTGGTTCCGGCATGCCCGACAGGTGATTCCGGAGTGTCCGCCACGTGGTTCTGGTGTACCCGGCAGCTGATTTTGGTGTGTCTGGCAGGTGTTTCTTGCAAGTCTATCATGTGGCTCAGGCATGATCAGCAGGTGATTCCGGCGTGTCCGGCACCTGGTTCTGGTGTGTCAGAGGGCTGGTTATGGCATTTCCGGCAGATGATTCCGGAGTGTCCACCAAGTGGTTCTGGTACACCTGGCAGGTGATTTTGGCGTGTCTGGAATGTGGTTCCGGCTAGTTGAGCAGGTGGATGAGACGTGATCGCCACGGGGTTCAGGCGGGTCTGGCAGGTGGTTTCGGTCTGTTCGGTGTGTGGTTCCTGCATCTCAGGCACATGGTTCTGGCACGTCTGAGATGTGGTTCCGGCCGGCCCTACAGGTGTTTCCGGAGTGTCCGCCAAGTGGTTCCGGCGTAGCTGAAAGGTGATGTTGGCGTGACCGGCAGGTGGTTCCAGCCAGCCCGGCAGGTGATTCCGGAGTGTCTGCTGAGTGGTTCTGGCGTAGCCGGCAGGTGATTTTGGAGTGTCCAGCAGGTGGTTCCTGCGAGCTCGGCAGGTGGTACCGGCGTGTCTGGAACATGGTTCTGGCACGTCTGAGAGATGGTTCCGGCATGCCCGGCAGGTGATTCCGGAGTGTCTGCCGAGTGGTTCTGGCGTAGCCGGCAGGTGATTCTGGCGTGTCCAGCAGGTGGTTCTGGGGTGTGGATCAGGTGGTTCCGGCATACTCGGCTGGTGGTACTGGCGAGTCCGGAACATTGCTCTGGCAAGTCTGAGAGGTGGTTCCGGCATGCCCGACAGGTGATTACGGAGTGTTCGCCAAGTGGTTCTGGCGTAGCTGGCAGGTCATTTTGCATGTCCGGCGGTGGTTCCGGCGAGTCGAGCCGGTGGTCCCGGCGTGTCCAGCATGTGTTTCCGGTCTGTCCGGCAGGTGGTTCTGGCGTGTCCGAACGAGGTTTTGGCACATATGAGAGTTATTTCTGGCATGCCCGACAGGTGATTTCGGAGTGTCCGCCAAGTGGTTCTGGCATAGCCAGCAGGTCATTTTGCATGTCCGGCGGTGGTTCCGGGGAGTCGAGCCGGTGGTTCTGGCGTGTCCGGCAGGTGTTTCCTGTCTGTCCGGCAGGTGGTTCTGGCGTGTCCGGCACGAGGTTCTGGCAAGTCTGAGATTTGGTTCAGGCATGCCCGACAGGTGATTCCGGAGTGTCCGCCACGTGGTTCTGGTGTACCCGGCAGGTGATTTTGGCGTGTCTGGCAGGTGTTTCTTGCAAGTCTATCATGTGGCTCAGGCATGATCAGCAGGTGATTCCGGCGTGTCCGGCACCTGGTTCTGGTGTGTCAGAGGGCTGGTTCTGGCATTTCCGGCAGATGATTCCGGAGTGTCCACCAAGTGGTTCTGGTACACCTGGCAGGTGATTTTGGCGTGTCTGGAAGGTGGTTCCGGCTAGTTGAGCAGGTGGATCTGACGTGATCGCCACGGGGTTCAGGCGGGTCTGGCAGGTGGTTTCGGTCTTTTCGGGGTGTGGTTCCGGCATCTCAGGCACATGGTTCTGGCACGTCTGAGATGTGGTTCCGGCCGGCCCTACAGGTGTTTCCGGAGTGTCCGCCAAGTGGTTCCGGCGTAGCTGAAAGGTGATGTTGGCGTGACCGGCAGGTGGTTCCAGCCAGCCCGGCAGGTGATTCCGGAGTGTCTGCTGAGTGGTTCTGGCGTAGCCGGCAGTGGATTTTGCAGTGTCCAGCAGGTGGTTCCGGCGAGCTCGGCAGGTGGTACCGGCGTGTCTGGAACATGGTTCTGGCACGTCTGAGAGATGGTTCCGGCATGCCCGGCAGGTGATTCCGGAGTGTCCGGCATGTGGTTCTGGCACCTCTGAAGGTGGTTCCGACATGCCTGGCAGGTGGTTCCGGAGTGTCCGCCGAGTGGTTCTGGCGTAGCCGGCAGGTGATTCTGGCGTGTCCAGCAGGTGGTTCTGGGGAGTGGATCAGGTGGTTCCGGCATACTCGGCAGGTGGTACCGGCGAGTCCGGAACATTGCTCTGGCAAGTCTGAGAGGTGGTTCCGGCATGCCCGACAGGTGATTCCGGAGTGTTCGCCAAGTGGTTCTGGCGTAGCCGGCAGGTCATTTTGCATGTCCGGCGGTGGTTCCGGCGAGTCCAGCCGGTGGTTCCGGCGTGTCCAGCATGTGTTTCCCTTCTGTCTGGCAGGTGGTTCTGGCGTGTCCGAACGAGGTTTTGGCACATCTGAGAGTTATTTCCGGCATGCCCGACAGGTGATTCCGGAGTGTCCGCCAAGTGGTTCTGGCATACCCGGCAGGTGATTTTGGCGTGTCTGGCAGGTGTTACTTGCAAGTCGAGCATGTGGCTCAGGCATGATCAGCAGGTGCTTCCGGCGTGTCCGGCAGGTGATACCGGAGTGTCCGGCATTTGGTTCTGGCACCTCTGAGAGGTGGTTCCGGAATGCCTGGCATGTGATTCCGGAGTGTCTGCCGAGTGGTTCTGGCCTAGCCGGCAGTTGATTTTGGCGTGTCCACTAGGTGGTTCTGGGGAGTGGATCAGCTGGTTCCGGCATACTCGGCAGGTGGTACCGGCGTGTCCAGAACATGGTTCTGGCAAGTCTCAGAGGTGGTTCCAGCACGCCCGACAGGTGATTCCGGAGCGTCCGCCAAGTGTTTCTGGCGTACCCGGCAGGTGATTTTGGCATGTCCGACAGGTGTTTCTCGCGAGTCGAGCAGGTGGCTCAGGCATGCTCAGCTGGTGCTTCCGGCGTCTCTGGCACGTGGTTCTGGTGTGTCTGAGAGCAGGTTCTGGCATGTCCGGCAGATGATTCCGGAGTGTCCACCAAGTGGTTCTGGTATACCTGGCAGGTGATTTTGGCGTGTCAGTAAGTTGGTTCCGGCTTGTTGAGCAGGTGGATCAGGCGTGCTCGCCAGGGGGTTCAGGCGGGTCTGGCAGGTGGTTTCGGTCTGTTCGGGGAGTGGTTCCGGCATCTCAGGCACATGGTTCTGGCACGTCTGAGAGGTGGTTCCGGCCGGCCCGACAGGTGTTTCCGGAGTGTCCGCCAAGTGGTTCTGGCATAGCTGGCAGGTGATGTTGGCGTGACCGGCAGGTGGTTCCAGAAAGCCCGGCAGGTGATTCCGAAGAGTTCACCAAATGGTTGTGTCCTAGCCGGCAGGTGATTTTGGCATGCCCAGCAGGTGGTTTTGGCTAGTCAAGCAGGTTGTTCTGGAGTGCTCGGCAGGTGCTTCCGGTGTCATTGGCATGTGGTTCCGGCATGTCAGAGAGGTGGTTCCGCCATTCCCGGGAGTTGATTCCGGAGTGTTCGCCAAGTGGTTCTGGCATAGCCGGCAGGTCATTTTGCATGTCCGGCAATGGTTCCGGCGAGTCGAACCGGTGGTTCCGGCATGTCCAGCAGGTGGTTCTGGCATGCCCGGCAGGTGATTCTGGAGTGTCCGGCATGTGTTTCTGGCACCTCTGAGAGGTGGTTCCCGCATGCCCGGCAGTTGGTCACGGAGTGTCTGCCGAGTGGTTCTGGAGTAGCCGGCAGGTGATTCTAGCGTATCCAGCAGGTGGTTCCGGGGAGTGGATCAGGTGGTTCCGGCATACTCGGCAGGTGGTACCGGCGTGTCCGGAACTTGGTTCTGGCAAGTCTGAGAGGTGGTTCCGGCATGCCCGACAGGTGATTCCGGAGTGTTCGCCAAGTGGTTCTGGCGTAACCGGCAGGTCATTTAGCATGTCCGGCGGTGGTTCCGGCGAGTCGAGCCCGTGGTTCCGGCGTGTCCAGCAGGTGGTTCTGGGGAGTGGATCAGGTGGTTCCGGCATGCCCGGCAGGTGATTCCGGAGTGTCCGGCATGTGGTTCTGGCACCTCTGAGTGTTTGTTCTGGCATGCCAGGCAGGTGATACCGGAGTGCCCGGCATTTGGTTCTGGCACCTCTGAGAGGTGGTTCCGGGATGCGTGGCATGTGATTCCGGAGTGTCTACTGAGTGGTTCTGGCGTGTGCAGCAGGTGTTTCCGGTCTGTCCGGCAGGTGCTTCTGGCGTGTCCGGCACGAGGTTCTGGCACGTCTGAGAGTTGGTTCCGGCATGCCCGGCAGGTGATTCCGGAGTGTCTGCCGAGTGGTTCTGGCGTAGCCGGCAGGTGATTCTGGCGTGTCCAGCAGGTGGTTCTGGGGAGTGGATCAGGTGGTTCCGGCATACTCGGCAGGTGGTACCGGCGAGTCCGGAACATTGCTCTGGCAAGTCTGAGAGGTGGTTCCGGCATGCCCGACAGGTGATTCCGGAGTGTTCGCCAAGTGGTTCTGGCGTAGCCGGCAGGTCATTTTGCATGTCCGGCGGTGGTTCCGGCGAGTCGAGCCGGTGGTTCCTGCGTGTCCAGCATGTGTTTCCGGTCTGTCCGGCAGGTGGTTCTGGCGTGTCCGAACGAGGTTTTGGCACATCTGAGAGTTATTTCCGGCATGCCCGACAGGTGATTTCGGAGTGTCCGCCAAGTGGTTCTGGCGTACCCGGCAGGTGATTTTGGCGTGTCTGGCAGGTGTTACTTGCAAGTCGAGCATGTGGCTCAGGCATGATCAGCAGGTGCTTCCGGCGTGTCCGGCAGGTGATACCGGAGTGTCCGGCATTTGGTTCTGGCACCTCTGAGAGGTGGTTCCGGAATGCCTGGCATGTGATTCCGGAGTGTCTGCCGAGTGGTTCTGGCCTAGCCGGCAGTTGATTTTGGCGTGTCCACTAGGTGGTTCTGGGGAGTGGATCAGCTGGTTCCGGCATACTCGGCAGGGGGTACCGGCGTGTCCAGAACATGGTTCTGGCAATTCTGAGAGGTGGTTCCGGCACGCCCGACAGGTGATTCCGGAGCGTCCGCCAAGTGGTTCTGGCATAGCTGGCAGGTGATGTTGGCGTGACCGGCAGGTGGTTTCAGCCAGTCAGGCAGGTGATTCCGAAGTGTTCACCAAATGGTTGTTGCGTTTCCAGAAGGTGATTTTGGCGTGTCCAGCAGGTGGTTTTGGCGAGTCGAGCAGGTGGTTCTGGCGTGCTCGGCAGGTGCTTCCGGTGTCATTGGCATGTGGTTCCGGCATGTCTGAGAGGCGGTTCTGGCACGCCCGACAGGTGATTCCGGAGCGTCCGCCAAGTGTTTCTGGCGTACCCGGCAGGTGATTTTGGCATGTCCGACAGGTGTTTCTCGCGAGTCGAGCAGGTGGCTCAGGCATGCTCAGCTGGTGCTTCCGGCGTCTCTGGCACGTGGTTCTGGTGTGTCTGAGAGCTGGTTCTGGCATGTCCGGCAGATGATTCCGGAGTGTCCACCAAGTGGTTCTGGTATACCTGGCAGGTGATTTTGGCGTGTCAGGAAGGTGGTTCCGGCTAGTTGAGCAGGTGGATCAGGCGTGCTCGCCAGGGGGTTCAGGCGGGTCTGGCAGGTGGTTTTGGTCTGTTAGGGGAGTGGTTCCGGCATCTCAGGCACATGGTTCTGGCACGTCTGAGAGCTGGTTCCGGCCGGCCCGACAGGTGTTTCCGGAGTGTCCGCCAAGTGGTTCTGGCGTAGCTGAAAGGTGATGTTGGCGTGACCGGCAGGTGGTTCCAGCCAGTCCGGCAGGTGATTCCGGAGTTTCTGCCGAGTGGTTCTGTCGTAGCCGGCAGGTGATTTTGGCGTGTCCAGCAGGTGGTTCTGGCGAGCTCGGCATGTGGTACCGGCGTGTCCGGAACTTGGTTCTGGCACGTCTGAGAGATGGTTCCGGCATGCCCGGCAGGTGATTCCGGAGTGTCCGGCATGTGGTTCTGGCACCTATGAGAGGTGGTTCCGCCATGCCCGGCAGGTGATACCGGAGTGTCCGGCATTTGGTTCTGGCAAGCCTGAGAGGTGGTTACGGCATGCCCGACAGGTGATTCCGGACTGTTCACAAAGTGGTTCTGGCGTAGCCGGCAGGTGATTTTGCATGTCCGGCAATGGTTCCGGCGAGTCGAGCCGGTGGTTCCGGCATGTCCGGCAGGTGGTTCCGGCATGCCCGGCAGGTGATTCCGGAGTGTCCGGCCTGTGGTTCTGGCACCTCTGAGAGGTGGTTCCGGCATGCCCGGCAGGTGATACCGGAGTGTCCGGCATTTGGTTCTGGCAAGTCTGAGAGGTGGTTCCGGCATGCCCGACAGGTGATTCCGGAGTGTTCGCCAAGTGGTTCTGGCGTAGCCGGCAGGTCATTTTGCGTGTCCGGCAGTGGTTCCGGCGAGTCGAGCCGGTGGTTCCGGCGTGTCCGGCAGGTGTTTCCGGTCTGTCCGGCAGGTGGTTCTGGCGTGTCCGGCACGAGGTTCTGGCAAGTCTGAGAGTTGGTTCCGGCATGCCCGACAGGTGATTCCGGAGTGTCCGCCACGTGGTTCTGGTGTACCCGGCAGCTGATTTTGGTGTGTCTGGCAGGTGTTTCTTGCAAGTCTATCATGTGGCTCAGGCATGATCAGCAGGTGATTCCGGCGTGTCCGGCACCTGGTTCTGGTGTGTCAGAGGGCTGGTTATGGCATTTCCGGCAGATGATTCCGGAGTGTCCACCAAGTGGTTCTGGTACACCTGGCAGGTGATTTTGGCGTGTCTGGAATGTGGTTCCGGCTAGTTGAGCAGGTGGATGAGACGTGATCGCCACGGGGTTCAGGCGGGTCTGGCAGGTGGTTTCGCTCTTTTTGGGGTGTGGTTCCTGCATCTCAGGCACATGGTTCTGGCACGTCTGAGATGTGGTTCCGGCCGGCCCTACAGGTGTTTCCGGAGTGTCCGCCAAGTGGTTCCGGCGTAGCTGAAAGGTGATGTTGGCGTGACCGGCAGGTGGTTCCAGCCAGCCCGGCAGGTGATTCCGGAGTGTCTGCTGAGTGGTTCTGGCGTAGCCGGCAGGTGATTTTGGAGTGTCCAGCAGGTGGTTCCTGCGAGCTCGGCAGGTGGTACCGGCGTGTCTGGAACATGGTTCTGGCACGTCTGAGAGATGGTTCCGGCATGCCCGGCAGGTGATTCCGGAGTGTCTGCCGAGTGGTTCTGGCGTAGCCGGCAGGTGATTCTGGCGTGTCCAGCAGGTGGTTCTGGGGTGTGGATCAGGTGGTTCCGGCATACTCGGCTGGTGGTACTGGCGAGTCCGGAACATTGCTCTGGCAAGTCTGAGAGGTGGTTCCGGCATGCCCGACAGGTGATTACGGAGTGTTCGCCAAGTGGTTCTGGCGTAGCTGGCAGGTCATTTTGCATGTCCGGCGGTGGTTCCGGCGAGTCGAGCCGGTGGTCCCGGCGTGTCCAGCATGTGTTTCCGGTCTGTCCGGCAGGTGGTTCTGGCGTGTCCGAACGAGGTTTTGGCACATATGAGAGTTATTTCTGGCATGCCCGACAGGTGATTTCGGAGTGTCCGCCAAGTGGTTCTGGCATAGCCAGCAGGTCATTTTGCATGTCCGGCGGTGGTTCCGGGGAGTCGAGCCGGTGGTTCTGGCGTGTCCGGCAGGTGTTTCCTGTCTGTCCGGCAGGTGGTTCTGGCGTGTCCGGCACGAGGTTCTGGCAAGTCTGAGATTTGGTTCAGGCATGCCCGACAGGTGATTCCGGAGTGTCCGCCACGTGGTTCTGGTGTACCCGGCAGGTGATTTTGGCGTGTCTGGCAGGTGTTTCTTGCAAGTCTATCATGTGGCTCAGGCATGATCAGCAGGTGATTCCGGCGTGTCCGGCACCTGGTTCTGGTGTGTCAGAGGGCTGGTTCTGGCATTTCCGGCAGATGATTCCGGAGTGTCCACCAAGTGGTTCTGGTACACCTGGCAGGTGATTTTGGCGTGTCTGGAAGGTGGTTCCGGCTAGTTGAGCAGGTGGATCTGACGTGATCGCCACGGGGTTCAGGCGGGTCTGGCAGGTGGTTTCGGTCTTTTCGGGGTGTGGTTCCGGCATCTCAGGCACATGGTTCTGGCACGTCTGAGATGTGGTTCCGGCCGGCCCTACAGGTGTTTCCGGAGTGTCCGCCAAGTGGTTCCGGCGTAGCTGAAAGGTGATGTTGGCGTGACCAGCAGGTGGTTCCAGCCAGCCCGGCAGGTGATTCCGGAGTGTCTGCTGAGTGGTTCTGGCGTAGCCGGCAGGTGATTTTGCAGTGTCCAGCAGGTGGTTCCGGCGAGCTCGGCAGGTGGTACCGGCGTGTCTGGAACATGGTTCTGGCACGTCTGAGAGATGGTTCCGGCATGCCCGGCAGGTGATTCCGGAGTGTCCGGCATGTGGTTCTGGCACCTCTGAAGGTGGTTCCGACATGCCTGGCAGGTGGTTCCGGAGTGTCCGCCGAGTGGTTCTGGCGTAGCCGGCAGGTGATTCTGGCGTGTCCAGCAGGTGGTTCTGGGGAGTGGATCAGGTGGTTCCGGCATACTCGGCAGGTGGTACCGGCGAGTCCGGAACATTGCTCTGGCAAGTCTGAGAGGTGGTTCCGGCATGCCCGACAGGTGATTCCGGAGTGTTCGCCAAGTGGTTCTGGCGTAGCCGGCAGGTCATTTTGCATGTCCGGCGGTGGTTCCGGCGAGTCCAGCCGGTGGTTCCGGCGTGTCCAGCATGTGTTTCCCTTCTGTCTGGCAGGTGGTTCTGGCGTGTCCGAACGAGGTTTTGGCACATCTGAGAGTTATTTCCGGCATGCCCGACAGGTGATTCCGGAGTGTCCGCCAAGTGGTTCTGGCATACCCGGCAGGTGATTTTGGCGTGTCTGGCAGGTGTTACTTGCAAGTCGAGCATGTGGCTCAGGCATGATCAGCAGGTGCTTCCGGCGTGTCCGGCAGGTGATACCGGAGTGTCCGGCATTTGGTTCTGGCACCTCTGAGAGGTGGTTCCGGAATGCCTGGCATGTGATTCCGGAGTGTCTGCCGAGTGGTTCTGGCCTAGCCGGCAGTTGATTTTGGCGTGTCCACTAGGTGGTTCTGGGGAGTGGATCAGCTGGTTCCGGCATACTCGGCAGGTGGTACCGGCGTGTCCAGAACATGGTTCTGGCAAGTCTCAGAGGTGGTTCCGGCACGCCCGACAGGTGATTCCGGAGCGTCCGCCAAGTGTTTCTGGCGTACCCGGCAGGTGATTTTGGCATGTCCGACAGGTGTTTCTCGCGAGTCGAGCAGGTGGCTCAGGCATGCTCAGCTGGTGCTTCCGGCGTCTCTGGCACGTGGTTCTGGTGTGTCTGAGAGCAGGTTCTGGCATGTCCGGCAGATGATTCCGGAGTGTCCACCAAGTGGTTCTGGTATACCTGGCAGGTGATTTTGGCGTGTCAGTAAGTTGGTTCCGGCTTGTTGAGCAGGTGGATCAGGCGTGCTCGCCAGGGGGTTCAGGCGGGTCTGGCAGGTGGTTTCGGTCTGTTCGGGGAGTGGTTCCGGCATCTCAGGCACATGGTTCTGGCACGTCTGAGAGGTGGTTCCGGCCGGCCCGACAGGTGTTTCCGGAGTGTCCGCCAAGTGGTTCTGGCATAGCTGGCAGGTGATGTTGGCGTGACCGGCAGGTGGTTCCAGAAAGCCCGGCAGGTGATTCCGAAGAGTTCACCAAATGGTTGTGTCCTAGCCGGCAGGTGATTTTGGCATGCCCAGCAGGTGGTTTTGGCTAGTCAAGCAGGTTGTTCTGGAGTGCTCGGCAGGTGCTTCCGGTGTCATTGGCATGTGGTTCCGGCATGTCAGAGAGGTGGTTCCGCCATTCCCGGGAGTTGATTCCGGAGTGTTCGCCAAGTGGTTCTGGCATAGCCGGCAGGTCATTTTGCATGTCCGGCAATGGTTCCGGCGAGTCGAACCGGTGGTTCCGGCATGTCCAGCAGGTGGTTCTGGCATGCCCGGCAGGTGATTCTGGAGTGTCCGGCATGTGTTTCTGGCACCTCTGAGAGGTGGTTCCCGCATGCCCGGCAGTTGGTCACGGAGTGTCTGCCGAGTGGTTCTGGAGTAGCCGGCAGGTGATTCTAGCGTATCCAGCAGGTGGTTCCAGGGAGTGGATCAGGTGGTTCCGGCATACTCGGCAGGTGGTACCGGCGTGTCCGGAACTTGGTTCTGGCAAGTCTGAGAGGTGGTTCCGGCATGCCCGACAGGTGATTCCGGAGTGTTCGCCAAGTGGTTCTGGCGTAACCGGCAGGTCATTTAGCATGTCCGGCGGTGGTTCCGGCGAGTCGAGCCCGTGGTTCCGGCGTGTCCAGCAGGTGGTTCTGGGGAGTGGATCAGGTGGTTCCGGCATGCCCGGCAGGTGATTCCGGAGTGTCCGGCATGTGGTTCTGGCACCTCTGAGTGTTTGTTCTGGCATGCCAGGCAGGTGATACCGGAGTGCCCGGCATTTGGTTCTGGCACCTCTGAGAGGTGGTTCCGGGATGCGTGGCATGTGATTCCGGAGTGTCTACTGAGTGGTTCTGGCGTGTGCAGCAGGTGTTTCCGGTCTGTCCGGCAGGTGCTTCTGGCGTGTCCGGCACGAGGTTCTGGCACGTCTGAGAGTTGGTTCCGGCATGCCCGGCAGGTGATTCCGGAGTGTCTGCCGAGTGGTTCTGGCGTAGCCGGCAGGTGATTCTGGCGTGTCCAGCAGGTGGTTCTGGGGAGTGGATCAGGTGGTTCCGGCATACTCGGCAGGTGGTACCGGCGAGTCCGGAACATTGCTCTGGCAAGTCTGAGAGGTGGTTCCGGCATGCCCGACAGGTGATTCCGGAGTGTTCGCCAAGTGGTTCTGGCGTAGCCGGCAGGTCATTTTGCATGTCCGGCGGTGGTTCCGGCGAGTCGAGCCGGTGGTTCCTGCGTGTCCAGCATGTGTTTCCGGTCTGTCCGGCAGGTGGTTCTGGCGTGTCCGAACGAGGTTTTGGCACATCTGAGAGTTATTTCCGGCATGCCCGACAGGTGATTTCGGAGTGTCCGCCAAGTGGTTCTGGCGTACCCGGCAGGTGATTTTGGCGTGTCTGGCAGGTGTTACTTGCAAGTCGAGCATGTGGCTCAGGCATGATCAGCAGGTGCTTCCGGCGTGTCCGGCAGGTGATACCGGAGTGTCCGGCATTTGGTTCTGGCACCTCTGAGAGGTGGTTCCGGAATGCCTGGCATGTGATTCCGGAGTGTCTGCCGAGTGGTTCTGGCCTAGCCGGCAGTTGATTTTGGCGTGTCCACTAGGTGGTTCTGGGGAGTGGATCAGCTGGTTCCGGCATACTCGGCAGGGGGTACCGGCGTGTCCAGAACATGGTTCTGGCAATTCTGAGAGGTGGTTCCGGCACGCCCGACAGGTGATTCCGGAGCGTCCGCCAAGTGGTTCTGGCATAGCTGGCAGGTGATGTTGGCGTGACCGGCAGGTGGTTTCAGCCAGTCAGGCAGGTGATTCCGAAGTGTTCACCAAATGGTTGTTGCGTTTCCAGAAGGTGATTTTGGCGTGTCCAGCAGGTGGTTTTGGCGAGTCGAGCAGGTGGTTCTGGCGTGCTCGGCAGGTGCTTCCGGTGTCATTGGCATGTGGTTCCGGCATGTCTGAGAGGCGGTTCCGGCACGCCCGACAGGTGATTCCGGAGCGTCCGCCAAGTGTTTCTGGCGTACCCGGCAGGTGATTTTGGCATGTCCGACAGGTGTTTCTCGCGAGTCGAGCAGGTGGCTCAGGCATGCTCAGCTGGTGCTTCCGGCGTCTCTGGCACGTGGTTCTGGTGTGTCTGAGAGCTGGTTCTGGCATGTCCGGCAGATGATTCCGGAGTGTCCACCAAGTGGTTCTGGTATACCTGGCAGGTGATTTTGGCGTGTCAGGAAGGTGGTTCCGGCTAGTTGAGCAGGTGGATCAGGCGTGCTCGCCAGGGGGTTCAGGCGGGTCTGGCAGGTGGTTTTGGTCTGTTAGGGGAGTGGTTCCGGCATCTCAGGCACATGGTTCTGGCACGTCTGAGAGCTGGTTCCGGCCGGCCCGACAGGTGTTTCCGGAGTGTCCGCCAAGTGGTTCTGGCGTAGCTGAAAGGTGATGTTGGCGTGACCGGCAGGTGGTTCCAGCCAGTCCGGCAGGTGATTCCGGAGTTTCTGCCGAGTGGTTCTGTCGTAGCCGGCAGGTGATTTTGGCGTGTCCAGCAGGTGGTTCTGGCGAGCTCGGCATGTGGTACCGGCGTGTCCGGAACTTGGTTCTGGCACGTCTGAGAGATGGTTCCGGCATGCCCGGCAGGTGATTCCGGAGTGTCCGGCATGTGGTTCTGGCACCTATGAGAGGTGGTTCCGCCATGCCCGGCAGGTGATACCGGAGTGTCCGGCATTTGGTTCTGGCAAGCCTGAGAGGTGGTTACGGCATGCCCGACAGGTGATTCCGGACTGTTCACAAAGTGGTTCTGGCGTAGCCGGCAGGTGATTTTGCATGTCCGGCAATGGTTCCGGCGAGTCGAGCCGGTGGTTCCGGCATGTCCGGCAGGTGGTTCCGGCATGCCCGGCAGGTGATTCCGGAGTGTCCGGCCTGTGGTTCTGGCACCTCTGAGAGGTGGTTCCGGCATGCCCGGCAGGTGATACCGGAGTGTCCGGCATTTGGTTCTGGCAAGTCTGAGAGGTGGTTCCGGCATGCCCGACAGGTGATTCCGGAGTGTTCGCCAAGTGGTTCTGGCGTAGCCGGCAGGTCATTTTGCGTGTCCGGCAGTGGTTCCGGCGAGTCGAGCCGGTGGTTCCGGCGTGTCCGGCAGGTGTTTCCGGTCTGTCCGGCAGGTGGTTCTGGCGTGTCCGGCACGAGGTTCTGGCAAGTCTGAGAGTTGGTTCCGGCATGCCCGACAGGTGATTCCGGAGTGTCCGCCACGTGGTTCTGGTGTACCCGGCAGCTGATTTTGGTGTGTCTGGCAGGTGTTTCTTGCAAGTCTATCATGTGGCTCAGGCATGATCAGCAGGTGATTCCGGCGTGTCCGGCACCTGGTTCTGGTGTGTCAGAGGGCTGGTTATGGCATTTCCGGCAGATGATTCCGGAGTGTCCACCAAGTGGTTCTGGTACACCTGGCAGGTGATTTTGGCGTGTCTGGAATGTGGTTCCGGCTAGTTGAGCAGGTGGATGAGACGTGATCGCCACGGGGTTCAGGCGGGTCTGGCAGGTGGTTTCGGTCTGTTCGGTGTGTGGTTCCTGCATCTCAGGCACATGGTTCTGGCACGTCTGAGATGTGGTTCCGGCCGGCCCTACAGGTGTTTCCGGAGTGTCCGCCAAGTGGTTCCGGCGTAGCTGAAAGGTGATGTTGGCGTGACCGGCAGGTGGTTCCAGCCAGCCCGGCAGGTGATTCCGGAGTGTCTGCTGAGTGGTTCTGGCGTAGCCGGCAGGTGATTTTGGAGTGTCCAGCAGGTGGTTCCTGCGAGCTCGGCAGGTGGTACCGGCGTGTCTGGAACATGGTTCTGGCACGTCTGAGAGATGGTTCCGGCATGCCCGGCAGGTGATTCCGGAGTGTCTGCCGAGTGGTTCTGGCGTAGCCGGCAGGTGATTCTGGCGTGTCCAGCAGGTGGTTCTGGGGTGTGGATCAGGTGGTTCCGGCATACTCGGCTGGTGGTACTGGCGAGTCCGGAACATTGCTCTGGCAAGTCTGAGAGGTGGTTCCGGCATGCCCGACAGGTGATTACGGAGTGTTCGCCAAGTGGTTCTGGCGTAGCTGGCAGGTCATTTTGCATGTCCGGCGGTGGTTCCGGCGAGTCGAGCCGGTGGTCCCGGCGTGTCCAGCATGTGTTTCCGGTCTGTCCGGCAGGTGGTTCTGGCGTGTCCGAACGAGGTTTTGGCACATATGAGAGTTATTTCTGGCATGCCCGACAGGTGATTTCGGAGTGTCCGCCAAGTGGTTCTGGCATAGCCAGCAGGTCATTTTGCATGTCCGGCGGTGGTTCCGGGGAGTCGAGCCGGTGGTTCTGGCGTGTCCGGCAGGTGTTTCCTGTCTGTCCGGCAGGTGGTTCTGGCGTGTCCGGCACGAGGTTCTGGCAAGTCTGAGATTTGGTTCAGGCATGCCCGACAGGTGATTCCGGAGTGTCCGCCACGTGGTTCTGGTGTACCCGGCAGGTGATTTTGGCGTGTCTGGCAGGTGTTTCTTGCAAGTCTATCATGTGGCTCAGGCATGATCAGCAGGTGATTCCGGCGTGTCCGGCACCTGGTTCTGGTGTGTCAGAGGGCTGGTTCTGGCATTTCCGGCAGATGATTCCGGAGTGTCCACCAAGTGGTTCTGGTACACCTGGCAGGTGATTTTGGCGTGTCTGGAAGGTGGTTCCGGCTAGTTGAGCAGGTGGATCTGACGTGATCGCCACGGGGTTCAGGCGGGTCTGGCAGGTGGTTTCGGTCTTTTCGGGGTGTGGTTCCGGCATCTCAGGCACATGGTTCTGGCACGTCTGAGATGTGGTTCCGGCCGGCCCTACAGGTGTTTCCGGAGTGTCCGCCAAGTGGTTCCGGCGTAGCTGAAAGGTGATGTTGGCGTGACCGGCAGGTGGTTCCAGCCAGCCCGGCAGGTGATTCCGGAGTGTCTGCTGAGTGGTTCTGGCGTAGCCGGCAGTGGATTTTGCAGTGTCCAGCAGGTGGTTCCGGCGAGCTCGGCAGGTGGTACCGGCGTGTCTGGAACATGGTTCTGGCACGTCTGAGAGATGGTTCCGGCATGCCCGGCAGGTGATTCCGGAGTGTCCGGCATGTGGTTCTGGCACCTCTGAAGGTGGTTCCGACATGCCTGGCAGGTGGTTCCGGAGTGTCCGCCGAGTGGTTCTGGCGTAGCCGGCAGGTGATTCTGGCGTGTCCAGCAGGTGGTTCTGGGGAGTGGATCAGGTGGTTCCGGCATACTCGGCAGGTGGTACCGGCGAGTCCGGAACATTGCTCTGGCAAGTCTGAGAGGTGGTTCCGGCATGCCCGACAGGTGATTCCGGAGTGTTCGCCAAGTGGTTCTGGCGTAGCCGGCAGGTCATTTTGCATGTCCGGCGGTGGTTCCGGCGAGTCCAGCCGGTGGTTCCGGCGTGTCCAGCATGTGTTTCCCTTCTGTCTGGCAGGTGGTTCTGGCGTGTCCGAACGAGGTTTTGGCACATCTGAGAGTTATTTCCGGCATGCCCGACAGGTGATTCCGGAGTGTCCGCCAAGTGGTTCTGGCATACCCGGCAGGTGATTTTGGCGTGTCTGGCAGGTGTTACTTGCAAGTCGAGCATGTGGCTCAGGCATGATCAGCAGGTGCTTCCGGCGTGTCCGGCAGGTGATACCGGAGTGTCCGGCATTTGGTTCTGGCACCTCTGAGAGGTGGTTCCGGAATGCCTGGCATGTGATTCCGGAGTGTCTGCCGAGTGGTTCTGGCCTAGCCGGCAGTTGATTTTGGCGTGTCCACTAGGTGGTTCTGGGGAGTGGATCAGCTGGTTCCGGCATACTCGGCAGGTGGTACCGGCGTGTCCAGAACATGGTTCTGGCAAGTCTCAGAGGTGGTTCCAGCACGCCCGACAGGTGATTCCGGAGCGTCCGCCAAGTGTTTCTGGCGTACCCGGCAGGTGATTTTGGCATGTCCGACAGGTGTTTCTCGCGAGTCGAGCAGGTGGCTCAGGCATGCTCAGCTGGTGCTTCCGGCGTCTCTGGCACGTGGTTCTGGTGTGTCTGAGAGCAGGTTCTGGCATGTCCGGCAGATGATTCCGGAGTGTCCACCAAGTGGTTCTGGTATACCTGGCAGGTGATTTTGGCGTGTCAGTAAGTTGGTTCCGGCTTGTTGAGCAGGTGGATCAGGCGTGCTCGCCAGGGGGTTCAGGCGGGTCTGGCAGGTGGTTTCGGTCTGTTCGGGGAGTGGTTCCGGCATCTCAGGCACATGGTTCTGGCACGTCTGAGAGGTGGTTCCGGCCGGCCCGACAGGTGTTTCCGGAGTGTCCGCCAAGTGGTTCTGGCATAGCTGGCAGGTGATGTTGGCGTGACCGGCAGGTGGTTCCAGAAAGCCCGGCAGGTGATTCCGAAGAGTTCACCAAATGGTTGTGTCCTAGCCGGCAGGTGATTTTGGCATGCCCAGCAGGTGGTTTTGGCTAGTCAAGCAGGTTGTTCTGGAGTGCTCGGCAGGTGCTTCCGGTGTCATTGGCATGTGGTTCCGGCATGTCAGAGAGGTGGTTCCGCCATTCCCGGGAGTTGATTCCGGAGTGTTCGCCAAGTGGTTCTGGCATAGCCGGCAGGTCATTTTGCATGTCCGGCAATGGTTCCGGCGAGTCGAACCGGTGGTTCCGGCATGTCCAGCAGGTGGTTCTGGCATGCCCGGCAGGTGATTCTGGAGTGTCCGGCATGTGTTTCTGGCACCTCTGAGAGGTGGTTCCCTCATGCCCGGCAGTTGGTCACGGAGTGTCTGCCGAGTGGTTCTGGAGTAGCCGGCAGGTGATTCTAGCGTATCCAGCAGGTGGTTCCGGGGAGTGGATCAGGTGGTTCCGGCATACTCGGCAGGTGGTACCGGCGTGTCCGGAACTTGGTTCTGGCAAGTCTGAGAGGTGGTTCCGGCATGCCCGACAGGTGATTCCGGAGTGTTCGCCAAGTGGTTCTGGCGTAACCGGCAGGTCATTTAGCATGTCCGGCGGTGGTTCCGGCGAGTCGAGCCCGTGGTTCCGGCGTGTCCAGCAGGTGGTTCTGGGGAGTGGATCAGGTGGTTCCGGCATGCCCGGCAGGTGATTCCGGAGTGTCCGGCATGTGGTTCTGGCACCTCTGAGTGTTTGTTCTGGCATGCCAGGCAGGTGATACCGGAGTGCCCGGCATTTGGTTCTGGCACCTCTGAGAGGTGGTTCCGGGATGCGTGGCATGTGATTCCGGAGTGTCTACTGAGTGGTTCTGGCGTGTGCAGCAGGTGTTTCCGGTCTGTCCGGCAGGTGCTTCTGGCGTGTCCGGCACGAGGTTCTGGCACGTCTGAGAGTTGGTTCCGGCATGCCCGGCAGGTGATTCCGGAGTGTCTGCCGAGTGGTTCTGGCGTAGCCGGCAGGTGATTCTGGCGTGTCCAGCAGGTGGTTCTGGGGAGTGGATCAGGTGGTTCCGGCATACTCGGCAGGTGGTACCGGCGAGTCCGGAACATTGCTCTGGCAAGTCTGAGAGGTGGTTCCGGCATGCCCGACAGGTGATTCCGGAGTGTTCGCCAAGTGGTTCTGGCGTAGACGGCAGGTCATTTTGCATGTCCGGCGGTGGTTCCGGCGAGTCGAGCCGGTGGTTCCTGCGTGTCCAGCATGTGTTTCCGGTCTGTCCGGCAGGTGGTTCTGGCGTGTCCGAACGAGGTTTTGGCACATCTGAGAGTTATTTCCGGCATGCCCGACAGGTGATTTCGGAGTGTCCGCCAAGTGGTTCTGGCGTACCCGGCAGGTGATTTTGGCGTGTCTGGCAGGTGTTACTTGCAAGTCGAGCATGTGGCTCAGGCATGATCAGCAGGTGCTTCCGGCGTGTCCGGCAGGTGATACCGGAGTGTCCGGCATTTGGTTCTGGCACCTCTGAGAGGTGGTTCCGGAATGCCTGGCATGTGATTCCGGAGTGTCTGCCGAGTGGTTCTGGCCTAGCCGGCAGTTGATTTTGGCGTGTCCACTAGGTGGTTCTGGGGAGTGGATCAGCTGGTTCCGGCATACTCGGCAGGGGGTACCGGCGTGTCCAGAACATGGTTCTGGCAAGTCTGAGAGGTGGTTCCGGCACGCCCGACAGGTGATTCCGGAGCGTCCGCCAAGTGGTTCTGGCATAGCTGGCAGGTGATGTTGGCGTGACCGGCAGGTGGTTTCAGCCAGTCAGGCAGGTGATTCCGAAGTGTTCACCAAATGGTTGTTGCGTTTCCAGAAGGTGATTTTGGCGTGTCCAGCAGGTGGTTTTGGCGAGTCGAGCAGGTGGTTCTGGCGTGCTCGGCAGGTGCTTCCGGTGTCATTGGCATGTGGTTCCGGCATGTCTGAGAGGCGGTTCCGGCACGCCCGACAGGTGATTCCGGAGCGTCCGCCAAGTGTTTCTGGCGTACCCGGCAGGTGATTTTGGCATGTCCGACAGGTGTTTCTCGCGAGTCGAGCAGGTGGCTCAGGCATGCTCAGCTGGTGCTTCCGGCGTCTCTGGAACGTGGTTCTGGTGTGTCTGAGAGCTGGTTCTGGCATGTCCGGCAGATGATTCCGGAGTGTCCACCAAGTGGTTCTGGTATACCTGGCAGGTGATTTTGGCGTGTCAGGAAGGTGGTTCCGGCTAGTTGAGCAGGTGGATCAGGCGTGCTCGCCAGGGGGTTCAGGCGGGTCTGGCAGGTGGTTTTGATCTGTTAGGGGAGTGGTTCCGGCATCTCAGGCACATGGTTCTGGCACGTCTGAGAGCTGGTTCCGGCCGGCCCGACAGGTGTTTCCGGAGTGTCCGCCAAGTGGTTCTGGCATAGCTGAAAGGTGATGTTGGCGTGACCGGCAGGTGGTTCCAGCCAGTCCGGCAGGTGATTCCGGAGTTTCTGCCGAGTGGTTCTGTCGTAGCCGGCAGGTGATTTTGGCGTGTCCAGCAGGTGGTTCTGGCGAGCTCGGCATGTGGTACCGGCGTGTCCGGAACTTGGTTCTGGCACGTCTGAGAGATGGTTCCGGCATGCCCGGCAGGTGATTCCGGAGTGTCCGGCATGTGGTTCTGGCACCTATGAGAGGTGGTTCCGCCATGCCCGGCAGGTGATACCGGAGTGTCCGGCATTTGGTTCTGGCAAGCCTGAGAGGTGGTTACGGCATGCCCGACAGGTGATTCCGGAGTGTTCACAAAGTGGTTCTGGCGTAGCCGGCAGGTGATTTTGCATGTCCGGCAATGGTTCCGGCGAGTCGAGCCGGTGGTTCCGGAATGTCCGGCAGGTGGTTCCGGCATGCCCGGCAGGTGATTCCGGAGTGTCCGGCCTGTGGTTCTGGCACCTCTGAGAGGTGGTTCCGGCATGCCCGGCAGGTGATACCGGAGTGTCCGGCATTTGGTTCTGGCAAGTCTGAGAGGTGGTTCCGGCATGCCCGACAGGTGATTCCGGAGTGTTCGCCAAGTGGTTCTGGCGTAGCCGGCAGGTCATTTTGCGTGTCCGGCGGTGGTTCCGGCGAGTCGAGCCGGTGGTTCCGGCGTGTCCGGCAGGTGTTTCCGGTCTGTCCGGCAGGTGGTTCTGGCGTGTCCGGCACGAGGTTCTGGCAAGTCTGAGAGTTGGTTCCGGCATGCCCGACAGGTGATTCCGGAGTGTCCGCCACGTGGTTCTGGTGTACCCGGCAGCTGATTTTGGTGTGTCTGGCAGGTGTTTCTTGCAAGTCTATCATGTGGCTCAGGCATGATCAGCAGGTGATTCCGGCGTGTCCAGCACCTGGTTCTGGTGTGTCAGAGGGCTGGTTATGGCATTTCCGGCAGATGATTCCGGAGTGTCCACCAAGTGGTTCTGGTACACCTGGCAGGTGATTTTGGCGTGTCTGGAATGTGGTTCCGGCTAGTTGAGCAGGTGGATGAGACGTGATCGCCACGGGGTTCAGGCGGGTCTGGCAGGTGGTTTCGCTCTTTTTGGGGTGTGGTTCCTGCATCTCAGGCACATGGTTCTGGCACGTCTGAGATGTGGTTCCCGCCGGCCCTACAGGTGTTTCCGGAGTGTCCGCCAAGTGGTTCCGGCGTAGCTGAAAGGTGATGTTGGCGTGACCGGCAGGTGGTTCCAGCCAGCCCGGCAGGTGATTCCGGAGTGTCTGCTGAGTGGTTCTGGCATAGCCGGCAGGTGATTTTGCAGTGTCCAGCAGGTGGTTCCTGCGAGCTCGGCAGGTGGTACCGGCGTGTCTGGAACATGGTTCTGGCACGTCTGAGAGATGGTTCCGGCATGCCCGGCAGGTGATTCCGGAGTGTCTGCCGAGTGGTTCTGGCGTAGCCGGCAGGTGATTCTGGCGTGTCCCGCAGGTGGTTCTGGGGTGTGGATCAGGTGGTTCCGGCATACTCGGCTGGTGGTACTGGCGAGTCCGGAACATTGCTCTGGCAAGTCTGAGAGGTGGTTCCGGCATGCCCGACAGGTGATTACGGAGTGTTCGCCAAGTGGTTCTGGCGTAGCTGGCAGGTCATTTTGCATGTCCGGCGGTGGTTCCGGCGAGTCGAGCCGGTGGTCCCGGCGTGTCCAGCATGTGTTTCCGGTCTGTCCGGCAGGTGGTTCTGGCGTGTCCGAACGAGGTTTTGGCACATATGAGAGTTATTTCTGGCATGCCCGACAGGTGATTTCGGAGTGTCCGCCAAGTGGTTCTGGCGTACCCGGCAGGTGATTTTGGCGTGTCTGGCAGGTGTTACTTGCAAGTCGAGCATGTGGCTCAGGCATGATCAGCAGGTGCTTCCGGCGTGTCCGGCAGGTGATACCGGAGTGTCCGGCATTTGGTTCTGGCACCTCTGAGAGGTGGTTCCGGAATGCCTGGCATGTGATTCTGGAGTGTCTGCCGAGTGGTTCTGGCCTAGCCGGCAGTTGATTTTGGCGTTTCCACTAGGTGGTTCTGGGGAGTGGATCAGCTGGTTCCGGCATACTCGGCAGGGGGTACCGGCGTGTCCAGAACATGGTTCTGGCAAGTCTGAGAGGTGGTTCCGGCACGCCCGACAGGTGATTCTGGAGCGTCCGCCAAGCGGTTCTGGCATAGCTGGCAGGTGATGTTGGCGTGACCGGCAGGTGGTTTCAGCCAGTCAGGCAGGTGATTCCGAAGTGTTGACCAAATGGTTGTTGCATATCCGGAAGTTGATTTTGGCGTGTCCAGCAGGTGGTTTTGGCGAGTCGAGCAGGTGGTTCTGGCGTGCTCGGCAGGTGCTTCCGGTGTCATTGGCATGTGGTTCCGGCATGTCTGAGAGGCGGTTCCGCCATGCCCGACAGGTGATTCCGGAGCGTCCGCCAAGTGTTTCTGGTGTACCCGGCAGGTGATTTTGGCATGTCCGACAGGTGTTTCTCGCGAGTCGAGCAGGTGGCTCAGGCATGCTCAGCTGGTGCTTCCGGCGTCTCTGGCACATGGTTCTGGTGTGTCTGAGAGCTGGTTCTGGCATGTCCGGCAGATGATTCCGGAGTGTCCACCAAGTGGTTCTGGTATACCTGGCAGGTGATTTTGGCGTGTCAGGAAGGTGGTTCCGGCTAGTTGAGCAGGTGGATCAGGCGTGCTCGCCAGGGGGTTCAGGCGGGTCTGGCAGTTGGTCTCGGTCTGTTCGGGGAGTGGTTCCGGCATCTCAGGCACATGGTTCTGGCACGTCTGAGAGGTGGTTGCGGCCGGCCCGACAGGTGTTTCCGGAGTGTCCGCCAAGTGGTTCTGGCGTAGCAGAAAGGTGATGTTGGCGTGACCGGCAGGTGGTTCCAGCCAGCCCGGCAGGTGATTCCGGCGTGTCTGCCGAGTGGTTCTGGCGTAGCCGGCAGGTGATTTTGGCGTGTCTGGCAGGTGTTTCTTGCAAGTCGAGCATGTGGCTCAGGCATGATCAGCAGGTGCTTCCGGCCTGTCCGGCACGTGGTTCTGGTGTGTCTGAGAGCTGGTTCTGGCATGTCTGGCAGATTATTCCGGAGTGTCCACCAAGTGGTTGTGGCATACCCGGCAGGTGATTTTAGCTTGTCAGGTAGGTGGTTCCGGCAAGTCGAGTTGGTGGTTCCGGCGTGCTCGGCAGGTGGTTCAGGCGGGTCTGGCAGGTGGTTTCGGTCTGTTCGGTGTGTGGTTCCGGCATCTCAGGCACATGGTTCTGGCACGTCTGATAGGTGGTTCCGGCCGGCCCGACAGGTGTTTCCATGGTGTCCGCCAAGTGGTTCTGGCATAGCAGGCAGGTGACGTTGGCGTGACCGGCAGGTGGTTCCAGCCAGCCCGGCAGGTGATTCCGAAGTTTTCACCAAATGGTTGTGGCGTAGCCGGAATCTGATTTTTGCATGTCCAGCAGGTGGTTTTGACGAGTCGAGCAGGTGGTTCTTGCGTGCTCGGCAGGTGCTTCCGGTGTCATTGGCATGTGGTTCCGGCATGTCTGAGAGGTGGTTCCGGCATGCCCGGCAGGTGATTCCGCAGTCTCCGGCATTTGGTCCTGGCACCTCTGAGAGGTGGTTCAGGCATGCCCGACAGGTGATTCCGGAGTGTTCGCCAAGTGGTTCTGGCGTTGCCGGCAGGTCATTTTGCATGTCCAGCGGTGGTTCCGGAGAGTCGAGCCGGTGGTTCCGGCGTAGCCAGCAGTTGCTCTTGGCGTGTCCACTAGGTGGTTCTGGGGAGTGGATCAGCTGGTTCCAGCATACTCGGCAGGTGGTACCGGCGTGTCCAGAACATGGTTCTGGCAAGTCTCAGAGGTGGTTCCGGCACGCCCGACAGTGATTCCGGAGCGTCCGCCAAGTGTTTCTGGCGTACCCGGCAGGTGATTTTGGCATGTCCGACAGGTGTTTCTTGCGAGTCGAGCAGGTGGCTCAGGCATGATCAGCTGGTGCTTCCGTCGTCTCTGGCACGTGGTTCTGGTGTGTCTGAGAGCTGGTTCTGGCATGTCCGGCAGATGATTCCGGAGTGTCCACCAAGTGGTTCTGGTATACCTGGCAGGTGATTTTGGCGTGTCAGGAAGGTGGTTCCGGCTAGTTGAGCAGGTGGATCAGGCGTGCTCGCCAGGGGGTTCATGCGGGTCTGGCAGGTGGTTTCGGTCTGTTCGGGGAGTGGTTCCGGCATCTCAGGCACATGGTTCTGGCACGTCTGAGAGGTGGTTCCGGCCGGCCGGAGAGGTGTTTCCGGAGTGTCCGCCAAGTGGTTCTGGCGTAGGTGAAAGGCGACGTTGGCGTGACCGGTAGGTGGTTCCAGCCAGCCCGGAGGTGATTCCAGAGTGTCTGCCGTGTGGTTCTGGCGTAGCTGGCAGGTGATTTTGGCGTGTCCAGCAGGTGGTTCCGGCGAGATCGGCAGGTGGTACCAGCGTGTCCGGAACATGGTTCTGGCACGGCTGAGAGATGGTTCCGTCATGCCCGGCAGGTGAATCCGGAGTGTCCGGCATGTGGTTCTGGCACCTCTGAGATGTGGTTCCCCCATGCCCGGCAGGTGATTCCGGAGTGTTCGGCATGTGGTTCTGGCACCTCTGAGAGGTGGTTCCAGCATGCCCGGCAGGTGGTTCCGGAGTGTCTGCCTAGTGGTTCTGGCGTAGTCGGCAGGTGATTCTGGCGTGTCCAGCAGGTGGTTCTGGGGAGTGGATCAGGTGGTTCCGGCATTCTCGGCAGGTGGTACCGGCGTGTCCGGAACATGGTTCTGGCAAGTCTGAGAGGCGGTTCCGGCATGCCCGACAGGTGATTCCGGAGTGTTCGCCAAGTGGTTCTGGCGTAGCCGGCAGGTCATTTTGCATGTCCGGCGGTGGTTCCGCGAGTCGAGCCGGTGGATCCGGTGTGTCCGGCAGGTGGTTCTGGCGTGACCGGCACGAGGTTCTGGCACGTCTGAGAGTCGGTTCCGGCGTGCCCGACAGGTGATTCCGGAGTGTCCACCAAGTGGTTCTGGTATACCTGGCAGGTTATTTTGGCGTGTCAGGAAGGTGGTTCCGGGTAGTTGAGCAGGTGGATCAGGCGTGCTCACCAGTGGGTTCAGGCGGGTCTGGCAGGTGGTTTCAGTCTGTTCGGGGAGTGGTTCCGGCATCTGAGGCACATGGTTCTGGCACGTCTGAGAGGTGATTCCGGCCAGCTCAACAGGTGTTTCCGGAGTGTCCGCCAACTGGTTCTGGCGTAGCTGAAAGGTGATGTTGGCGTGACCGGCAGGTGGTTCCAGCCAGGCCGGCATGTGATTCCGGAGTGTCTGCCGAGTGGTTCTGGCGTAGCCGGCTGGTGATTTTGGCGTGTCCAGCAGGTGGTTCCGGCGAGCTCGGCAGGTGGTACCGGCGTGTCCAAAACATGGTTCTGGCACGTCTGAGAGATGGTTCCGGCATGCCCGGCAGGTGATTCCGGAGTGTCCGGCATGTGGTTCTGGCACCTCTGAGAGGTGGTTCAGGGATGCCCGACAGGTGATTCCGGAGTGTCCGCCACGTGGTCCTGGCGTACCCGGCAGGTGATTTTGGCGTGTCTGGCAGGTGTTTCTTGCAAGTCGAGCATTTGGCTCAGGCATGCTCAGCAGGTGCTTCCGGCGTGTTTGGCACGTGGTTCTGGTGTTTCTGAGAGCTGGTTCTGGCATGTCCGGCAGATGATTCCGGAGTGTCCACCAAGTGGTTGTGGCATACCCGGCAGGTGATTTTAGCGTGTCAGGTTGTTGGTTCCAGCGAGTCGAGTAGGTGGTTCCAGCGTGCTCGGCAGGTGGTTCAGGCGGGTCTTGCAGGTGCTTTCGGACTGTTCGGGGTGTGGTTCCAGCATCTCAGGCACATGGTTCTGGCACGTCTGATAGGTGGTTCCGGCCGGCCCGACAGGTGTTTCCATGGTATCCGCCAAGTGTTTCTGGCATAGCTGGCAGGTGATGTTGGCGTGACCGGCAGGTGGTTCCAGCCAGCCCGGCAGGTGATTCTGAAGAGGTCACCAAATGGTTGTGGCGTAGCCGGCAGGTGATTTTCGCGTGTCCAGCAGGTGGTTTTGGCGAGTCGAGCATGTTGTTCTGGTGTGCTCGGCAGGTGCTTCCGGTGTCATTGGCATGTGGTTCCGGCATGTCTGAGAGGTGGTTCCGCGATGCCCGGCAGGTGATTAGGGAGTGTTCGCCAAGTGGTTCTGCCGTAGCAGGCAGGTGATTTTGCATGTCCGGCAATGGTTCCGTCGAGTCGAGCCGGTGGTTCGAGCATGTCCGGCAGGTGGTTCCGTCATGCCCGGCAGGTGATACCGGAGTCTCCGACATTTGGTTCTGGCACCTCTGAGAGGTGGTTCCGGAATGCCTTGCCTGTGATTCCGGAGTGTCTGCCGAGTGGTTCTGGCGTAGCCGGCAGGTGATTCTGGCGTGTCCAACAGGTGGTTCTGGGGAGTGGATCAGATGGTTCCGGCATACTCGGCAGGTGGTACCGGAGTGTCCGGAACATGGTTCTGGCAAGTCTGAGAGGTGGTTCTGGCATGACCGACAGGTGATTCCGGAGTGTTAGCCAAGTGGTTCTGGCGTAGCCGGCAGGTCATTTAGCATGTCCGGCGGTGGTTCCGGCGAGTCGAGCCGGTGGTTCCGGCGTAGCCGGCAGTTGATTTTGGCGTGTCCACTAGGTGGTTCTGGGGAGTGGATCAGCTGGTTCCAGCTTACTCGGCAGGTGGTACCGGCGTGTCCAGAACATGGTTCTGGCAAGTCTGAGAGGTGGTTCCGGCAGGCCCGACAGGTGATTCCGGAGCGTCCGCCAAGTGTTTCTGGCGTACCCGGCAGGTGATTTTGGCATGTCCGACAGGTGTTTCTTGCGAGTCGAGCAGGTGGCTCAGGCATGCTCAGCTGGTGCTTCCGGCGTCTCTGGCACGTGGTTCAGGTGTGTCTGAGAGCTGGTTCTGGCATGTCCGGCAGATGATTACGGAGTGTCCACCAAGTGGTTCTGGTATACCTGGCAGGTGATTTTGGCGTGTCAGGAATGTCGTTCCGGGTATTTGAGCAGGTGGATCAGGCGTGCTCGCCAGGGGGTTCAGGCGGGTCTGGCAGGTGGTTTCGGTCTGTTCGGGGAGTGGTTCCGGCATCTGAGGCACATGGTTCTGGCACGTCTGAGAGGTGGCTCCGGCCGTCTCAACAGGTGTTTCCGGAGTGTCCGCCAAGTGGTTCTGGCGTAGCTGAAAGGTGATGTTGGCGTGACCGGCAGGTGGTTCCAGCCAGGCCGGCATGTGATTCCGGAGTGTCTGCCGAGTGGTTCTGGCGTAGCCGGCTGGTGATTTTGGCGTGTCCAGCAGGTGGTTCCGGCGAGCTCGGCAGGTGGTACCGGCGTGTCCAGAACATGGTTCTGGCACGTCTGAGAGATGGTTCCGGCATGCTCGGCAGGTGATTCCGGAGTGTCCGGCATGTGGTTCTGGCACCTCTGAGAGGTGGTTCAGGGATGCCCGACATGTGATTCCGGAGTGTCCGCCACGTGGTCCTGGCGTACCCGGCAGGTGATTTTGGCGTGTCTGGCAGGTGTTTCTTGCAAGTCGAGCATTTGGCTCAGGCATGCTCAGCAGGTGCTTCCGGCGTGTCTGGCACGTGGTTCTGGTGTTTCTGAGAGCTGGTTCTGGCATGTCCGGCAGATGATTCCGGAGTGTCCACCAAGTGGTTGTGGCATACCCGGCAGGTGATTTTAGCGTGTCAGGGAGGTGGTTCCAGCGAGTAGAGTAGGTTGTTCCGGCGTGCTCGGCAGGTGGTTCAGGCGGGTCTTGCAGGTGCTTTCGGACTGTTCGGGGTGTGGTTCCAGCATCTCAGGCACATGGTTCTGGCACGTCTGATAGGTGGTCCCGGCCGGCCCGACAGGTGTTTCCATGGTATCCGCCAAGTGTTTCTGGCATAGCTGGCAGGTGATGTTGGCGTGACCGGCAGGTGGTTCCAGCCAGCCCGGCAGGTGATTCCGAAGAGTTCACCAAATGGTTGTGGCGTAGCCGGCAGGTGATTTTCGCGTGTCCAGCAGGTGGTTTTGGCGAGTCGAGCATGTGGTTCTGGTGTGCTCGGCAGGTGCTTCCGGTGTCATTGGCATGTGGTTCCGGCATGTCAGAGAGGTGGTTCCGCCATGCCCGGCAGGTGATTAGGGAGTGTTCGCCAAGTGGTTCTGGCGTAGCCGGCAGGTGATTTTGCATGTCCGGCAATGGTTCCGGCGAGTCGAGCCGGTGGTTCCGGCATGTCCGGCAGGTGGTTCCGGCATGCCCGGCAGGTGATTCCGGAGTGTCCGGCCTGTGGTTCTGGCACCTCTGAGAGGTGGTTCCGGCATGCCCGGCAGGTGATACCGGAGTGTCCGGCATTTGGTTCTGGCAAGTCTGAGAGGTGGTTCCGGCATGCCCGACAGGTGATTCCGGAGTGTTCGCCAAGTGGTTCTGGCGTAGCCGGCAGGTCATTTTGCGTGTCCGGCAGTGGTTCCGGCGAGTCGAGCCGGTGGTTCCGGCGTGTCCGGCAGGTGTTTCCGGTCTGTCCGGCAGGTGGTTCTGGCGTGTCCGGCACGAGGTTCTGGCAAGTCTGAGAGTTGGTTCCGGCATGCCCGACAGGTGATTCCGGAGTGTCCGCCACGTGGTTCTGGTGTACCCGGCAGCTGATTTTGGTGTGTCTGGCAGGTGTTTCTTGCAAGTCTATCATGTGGCTCAGGCATGATCAGCAGGTGATTCCGGCGTGTCCGGCACCTGGTTCTGGTGTGTCAGAGGGCTGGTTATGGCATTTCCGGCAGATGATTCCGGAGTGTCCACCAAGTGGTTCTGGTACACCTGGCAGGTGATTTTGGCGTGTCTGGAATGTGGTTCCGGCTAGTTGAGCAGGTGGATGAGACGTGATCGCCACGGGGTTCAGGCGGGTCTGGCAGGTGGTTTCGGTCTGTTCGGTGTGTGGTTCCTGCATCTCAGGCACATGGTTCTGGCACGTCTGAGATGTGGTTCCGGCCGGCCCTACAGGTGTTTCCGGAGTGTCCGCCAAGTGGTTCCGGCGTAGCTGAAAGGTGATGTTGGCGTGACCGGCAGGTGGTTCCAGCCAGCCCGGCAGGTGATTCCGGAGTGTCTGCTGAGTGGTTCTGGCGTAGCCGGCAGGTGATTTTGGAGTGTCCAGCAGGTGGTTCCTGCGAGCTCGGCAGGTGGTACCGGCGTGTCTGGAACATGGTTCTGGCACGTCTGAGAGATGGTTCCGGCATGCCCGGCAGGTGATTCCGGAGTGTCTGCCGAGTGGTTCTGGCGTAGCCGGCAGGTGATTCTGGCGTGTCCAGCAGGTGGTTCTGGGGTGTGGATCAGGTGGTTCCGGCATACTCGGCTGGTGGTACTGGCGAGTCCGGAACATTGCTCTGGCAAGTCTGAGAGGTGGTTCCGGCATGCCCGACAGGTGATTACGGAGTGTTCGCCAAGTGGTTCTGGCGTAGCTGGCAGGTCATTTTGCATGTCCGGCGGTGGTTCCGGCGAGTCGAGCCGGTGGTCCCGGCGTGTCCAGCATGTGTTTCCGGTCTGTCCGGCAGGTGGTTCTGGCGTGTCCGAACGAGGTTTTGGCACATATGAGAGTTATTTCTGGCATGCCCGACAGGTGATTTCGGAGTGTCCGCCAAGTGGTTCTGGCATAGCCAGCAGGTCATTTTGCATGTCCGGCGGTGGTTCCGGGGAGTCGAGCCGGTGGTTCTGGCGTGTCCGGCAGGTGTTTCCTGTCTGTCCGGCAGGTGGTTCTGGCGTGTCCGGCACGAGGTTCTGGCAAGTCTGAGATTTGGTTCAGGCATGCCCGACAGGTGATTCCGGAGTGTCCGCCACGTGGTTCTGGTGTACCCGGCAGGTGATTTTGGCGTGTCTGGCAGGTGTTTCTTGCAAGTCTATCATGTGGCTCAGGCATGATCAGCAGGTGATTCCGGCGTGTCCGGCACCTGGTTCTGGTGTGTCAGAGGGCTGGTTCTGGCATTTCCGGCAGATGATTCCGGAGTGTCCACCAAGTGGTTCTGGTACACCTGGCAGGTGATTTTGGCGTGTCTGGAAGGTGGTTCCGGCTAGTTGAGCAGGTGGATCTGACGTGATCGCCACGGGGTTCAGGCGGGTCTGGCAGGTGGTTTCGGTCTTTTCGGGGTGTGGTTCCGGCATCTCAGGCACATGGTTCTGGCACGTCTGAGATGTGGTTCCGGCCGGCCCTACAGGTGTTTCCGGAGTGTCCGCCAAGTGGTTCCGGCGTAGCTGAAAGGTGATGTTGGCGTGACCGGCAGGTGGTTCCAGCCAGCCCGGCAGGTGATTCCGGAGTGTCTGCTGAGTGGTTCTGGCGTAGCCGGCAGTGGATTTTGCAGTGTCCAGCAGGTGGTTCCGGCGAGCTCGGCAGGTGGTACCGGCGTGTCTGGAACATGGTTCTGGCACGTCTGAGAGATGGTTCCGGCATGCCCGGCAGGTGATTCCGGAGTGTCCGGCATGTGGTTCTGGCACCTCTGAAGGTGGTTCCGACATGCCTGGCAGGTGGTTCCGGAGTGTCCGCCGAGTGGTTCTGGCGTAGCCGGCAGGTGATTCTGGCGTGTCCAGCAGGTGGTTCTGGGGAGTGGATCAGGTGGTTCCGGCATACTCGGCAGGTGGTACCGGCGAGTCCGGAACATTGCTCTGGCAAGTCTGAGAGGTGGTTCCGGCATGCCCGACAGGTGATTCCGGAGTGTTCGCCAAGTGGTTCTGGCGTAGCCGGCAGGTCATTTTGCATGTCCGGCGGTGGTTCCGGCGAGTCCAGCCGGTGGTTCCGGCGTGTCCAGCATGTGTTTCCCTTCTGTCTGGCAGGTGGTTCTGGCGTGTCCGAACGAGGTTTTGGCACATCTGAGAGTTATTTCCGGCATGCCCGACAGGTGATTCCGGAGTGTCCGCCAAGTGGTTCTGGCATACCCGGCAGGTGATTTTGGCGTGTCTGGCAGGTGTTACTTGCAAGTCGAGCATGTGGCTCAGGCATGATCAGCAGGTGCTTCCGGCGTGTCCGGCAGGTGATACCGGAGTGTCCGGCATTTGGTTCTGGCACCTCTGAGAGGTGGTTCCGGAATGCCTGGCATGTGATTCCGGAGTGTCTGCCGAGTGGTTCTGGCCTAGCCGGCAGTTGATTTTGGCGTGTCCACTAGGTGGTTCTGGGGAGTGGATCAGCTGGTTCCGGCATACTCGGCAGGTGGTACCGGCGTGTCCAGAACATGGTTCTGGCAAGTCTCAGAGGTGGTTCCAGCACGCCCGACAGGTGATTCCGGAGCGTCCGCCAAGTGTTTCTGGCGTACCCGGCAGGTGATTTTGGCATGTCCGACAGGTGTTTCTCGCGAGTCGAGCAGGTGGCTCAGGCATGCTCAGCTGGTGCTTCCGGCGTCTCTGGCACGTGGTTCTGGTGTGTCTGAGAGCAGGTTCTGGCATGTCCGGCAGATGATTCCGGAGTGTCCACCAAGTGGTTCTGGTATACCTGGCAGGTGATTTTGGCGTGTCAGTAAGTTGGTTCCGGCTTGTTGAGCAGGTGGATCAGGCGTGCTCGCCAGGGGGTTCAGGCGGGTCTGGCAGGTGGTTTCGGTCTGTTCGGGGAGTGGTTCCGGCATCTCAGGCACATGGTTCTGGCACGTCTGAGAGGTGGTTCCGGCCGGCCCGACAGGTGTTTCCGGAGTGTCCGCCAAGTGGTTCTGGCATAGCTGGCAGGTGATGTTGGCGTGACCGGCAGGTGGTTCCAGAAAGCCCGGCAGGTGATTCCGAAGAGTTCACCAAATGGTTGTGTCCTAGCCGGCAGGTGATTTTGGCATGCCCAGCAGGTGGTTTTGGCTAGTCAAGCAGGTTGTTCTGGAGTGCTCGGCAGGTGCTTCCGGTGTCATTGGCATGTGGTTCCGGCATGTCAGAGAGGTGGTTCCGCCATTCCCGGGAGTTGATTCCGGAGTGTTCGCCAAGTGGTTCTGGCATAGCCGGCAGGTCATTTTGCATGTCCGGCAATGGTTCCGGCGAGTCGAACCGGTGGTTCCGGCATGTCCAGCAGGTGGTTCTGGCATGCCCGGCAGGTGATTCTGGAGTGTCCGGCATGTGTTTCTGGCACCTCTGAGAGGTGGTTCCCTCATGCCCGGCAGTTGGTCACGGAGTGTCTGCCGAGTGGTTCTGGAGTAGCCGGCAGGTGATTCTAGCGTATCCAGCAGGTGGTTCCGGGGAGTGGATCAGGTGGTTCCGGCATACTCGGCAGGTGGTACCGGCGTGTCCGGAACTTGGTTCTGGCAAGTCTGAGAGGTGGTTCCGGCATGCCCGACAGGTGATTCCGGAGTGTTCGCCAAGTGGTTCTGGCGTAACCGGCAGGTCATTTAGCATGTCCGGCGGTGGTTCCGGCGAGTCGAGCCCGTGGTTCCGGCGTGTCCAGCAGGTGGTTCTGGGGAGTGGATCAGGTGGTTCCGGCATGCCCGGCAGGTGATTCCGGAGTGTCCGGCATGTGGTTCTGGCACCTCTGAGTGTTTGTTCTGGCATGCCAGGCAGGTGATACCGGAGTGCCCGGCATTTGGTTCTGGCACCTCTGAGAGGTGGTTCCGGGATGCGTGGCATGTGATTCCGGAGTGTCTACTGAGTGGTTCTGGCGTGTGCAGCAGGTGTTTCCGGTCTGTCCGGCAGGTGCTTCTGGCGTGTCCGGCACGAGGTTCTGGCACGTCTGAGAGTTGGTTCCGGCATGCCCGGCAGGTGATTCCGGAGTGTCTGCCGAGTGGTTCTGGCGTAGCCGGCAGGTGATTCTGGCGTGTCCAGCAGGTGGTTCTGGGGAGTGGATCAGGTGGTTCCGGCATACTCGGCAGGTGGTACCGGCGAGTCCGGAACATTGCTCTGGCAAGTCTGAGAGGTGGTTCCGGCATGCCCGACAGGTGATTCCGGAGTGTTCGCCAAGAAGTTCTGGCGTAGACGGCAGGTCATTTTGCATGTCCGGCGGTGGTTCCGGCGAGTCGAGCCGGTGGTTCCTGCGTGTCCAGCATGTGTTTCCGGTCTGTCCGGCAGGTGGTTCTGGCGTGTCCGAACGAGGTTTTGGCACATCTGAGAGTTATTTCCGGCATGCCCGACAGGTGATTTCGGAGTGTCCGCCAAGTGGTTCTGGCGTACCCGGCAGGTGATTTTGGCGTGTCTGGCAGGTGTTACTTGCAAGTCGAGCATGTGGCTCAGGCATGATCAGCAGGTGCTTCCGGCGTGTCCGGCAGGTGATACCGGAGTGTCCGGCATTTGGTTCTGGCACCTCTGAGAGGTGGTTCCGGAATGCCTGGCATGTGATTCCGGAGTGTCTGCCGAGTGGTTCTGGCCTAGCCGGCAGTTGATTTTGGCGTGTCCACTAGGTGGTTCTGGGGAGTGGATCAGCTGGTTCCGGCATACTCGGCAGGGGGTACCGGCGTGTCCAGAACATGGTTCTGGCAATTCTGAGAGGTGGTTCCGGCACGCCCGACAGGTGATTCCGGAGCGTCCGCCAAGTGGTTCTGGCATAGCTGGCAGGTGATGTTGGCGTGACCGGCAGGTGGTTTCAGCCAGTCAGGCAGGTGATTCCGAAGTGTTCACCAAATGGTTGTTGCGTTTCCAGAAGGTGATTTTGGCGTGTCCAGCAGGTGGTTTTGGCGAGTCGAGCAGGTGGTTCTGGCGTGCTCGGCAGGTGCTTCCGGTGTCATTGGCATGTGGTTCCGGCATGTCTGAGAGGCGGTTCCGGCACGCCCGACAGGTGATTCCGGAGCGTCCGCCAAGTGTTTCTGGCGTACCCGGCAGGTAATTTTGGCATGTCCGACAGGTGTTTCTCGCGAGTCGAGCAGGTGGCTCAGGCATGCTCAGCTGGTGCTTCCGGCGTCTCTGGAACGTGGTTCTGGTGTGTCTGAGAGCTGGTTCTGGCATGTCCGGCAGATGATTCCGGAGTGTCCACCAAGTGGTTCTGGTATACCTGGCAGGTGATTTTGGCGTGTCAGGAAGGTGGTTCCGGCTAGTTGAGCAGGTGGATCAGGCGTGCTCGCCAGGGGGTTCAGGCGGGTCTGGCAGGTGGTTTTGATCTGTTAGGGGAGTGGTTCCGGCATCTCAGGCACATGGTTCTGGCACGTCTGAGAGCTGGTTCCGGCCGGCCCGACAGGTGTTTCCGGAGTGTCCGCCAAGTGGTTCTGGCATAGCTGAAAGGTGATGTTGGCGTGACCGGCAGGTGGTTCCAGCCAGTCCGGCAGGTGATTCCGGAGTTTCTGCCGAGTGGTTCTGTCGTAGCCGGCAGGTGATTTTGGCGTGTCCAGCAGGTGGTTCTGGCGAGCTCGGCATGTGGTACCGGCGTGTCCGGAACTTGGTTCTGGCACGTCTGAGAGATGGTTCCGGCATGCCCGGCAGGTGATTCCGGAGTGTCCGGCATGTGGTTCTGGCACCTATGAGAGGTGGTTCCGCCATGCCCGGCAGGTGATACCGGAGTGTCCGGCATTTGGTTCTGGCAAGCCTGAGAGGTGGTTACGGCATGCCCGACAGGTGATTCCGGAGTGTTCACAAAGTGGTTCTGGCGTAGCCGGCAGGTGATTTTGCATGTCCGGCAATGGTTCCGGCGAGTCGAGCCGGTGGTTCCGGAATGTCCGGCAGGTGGTTCCGGCATGCCCGGCAGGTGATTCCGGAGTGTCCGGCCTGTGGTTCTGGCACCTCTGAGAGGTGGTTCCGGCATGCCCGGCAGGTGATACCGGAGTGTCCGGCATTTGGTTCTGGCAAGTCTGAGAGGTGGTTCCGGCATGCCCGACAGGTGATTCCGGAGTGTTCGCCAAGTGGTTCTGGCGTAGCCGGCAGGTCATTTTGCGTGTCCGGCGGTGGTTCCGGCGAGTCGAGCCGGTGGTTCCGGCGTGTCCGGCAGGTGTTTCCGGTCTGTCCGGCAGGTGGTTCTGGCGTGTCCGGCACGAGGTTCTGGCAAGTCTGAGAGTTGGTTCCGGCATGCCCGACAGGTGATTCCGGAGTGTCCGCCACGTGGTTCTGGTGTACCCGGCAGCTGATTTTGGTGTGTCTGGCAGGTGTTTCTTGCAAGTCTATCATGTGGCTCAGGCATGATCAGCAGGTGATTCCGGCGTGTCCAGCACCTGGTTCTGGTGTGTCAGAGGGCTGGTTATGGCATTTCCGGCAGATGATTCCGGAGTGTCCACCAAGTGGTTCTGGTACACCTGGCAGGTGATTTTGGCGTGTCTGGAATGTGGTTCCGGCTAGTTGAGCAGGTGGATGAGACGTGATCGCCACGGGGTTCAGGCGGGTCTGGCAGGTGGTTTCGCTCTTTTTGGGGTGTGGTTCCTGCATCTCAGGCACATGGTTCTGGCACGTCTGAGATGTGGTTCCCGCCGGCCCTACAGGTGTTTCCGGAGTGTCCGCCAAGTGGTTCCGGCGTAGCTGAAAGGTGATGTTGGCGTGACCGGCAGGTGGTTCCAGCCAGCCCGGCAGGTGATTCCGGAGTGTCTGCTGAGTGGTTCTGGCATAGCCGGCAGGTGATTTTGCAGTGTCCAGCAGGTGGTTCCTGCGAGCTCGGCAGGTGGTACCGGCGTGTCTGGAACATGGTTCTGGCACGTCTGAGAGATGGTTCCGGCATGCCCGGCAGGTGATTCCGGAGTGTCTGCCGAGTGGTTCTGGCGTAGCCGGCAGGTGATTCTGGCGTGTCCCGCAGGTGGTTCTGGGGTGTGGATCAGGTGGTTCCGGCATACTCGGCTGGTGGTACTGGCGAGTCCGGAACATTGCTCTGGCAAGTCTGAGAGGTGGTTCCGGCATGCCCGACAGGTGATTACGGAGTGTTCGCCAAGTGGTTCTGGCGTAGCTGGCAGGTCATTTTGCATGTCCGGCGGTGGTTCCGGCGAGTCGAGCCGGTGGTCCCGGCGTGTCCAGCATGTGTTTCCGGTCTGTCCGGCAGGTGGTTCTGGCGTGTCCGAACGAGGTTTTGGCACATATGAGAGTTATTTCTGGCATGCCCGACAGGTGATTTCGGAGTGTCCGCCAAGTGGTTCTGGCGTACCCGGCAGGTGATTTTGGCGTGTCTGGCAGGTGTTACTTGCAAGTCGAGCATGTGGCTCAGGCATGATCAGCAGGTGCTTCCGGCGTGTCCGGCAGGTGATACCGGAGTGTCCGGCATTTGGTTCTGGCACCTCTGAGAGGTGGTTCCGGAATGCCTGGCATGTGATTCTGGAGTGTCTGCCGAGTGGTTCTGGCCTAGCCGGCAGTTGATTTTGGCGTTTCCACTAGGTGGTTCTGGGGAGTGGATCAGCTGGTTCCGGCATACTCGGCAGGGGGTACCGGCGTGTCCAGAACATGGTTCTGGCAAGTCTGAGAGGTGGTTCCGGCACGCCCGACAGGTGATTCTGGAGCGTCCGCCAAGCGGTTCTGGCATAGCTGGCAGGTGATGTTGGCGTGACCGGCAGGTGGTTTCAGCCAGTCAGGCAGGTGATTCCGAAGTGTTGACCAAATGGTTGTTGCATATCCGGAAGTTGATTTTGGCGTGTCCAGCAGGTGGTTTTGGCGAGTCGAGCAGGTGGTTCTGGCGTGCTCGGCAGGTGCTTCCGGTGTCATTGGCATGTGGTTCCGGCATGTCTGAGAGGCGGTTCCGCCATGCCCGACAGGTGATTCCGGAGCGTCCGCCAAGTGTTTCTGGTGTACCCGGCAGGTGATTTTGGCATGTCCGACAGGTGTTTCTCGCGAGTCGAGCAGGTGGCTCAGGCATGCTCAGCTGGTGCTTCCGGCGTCTCTGGCACATGGTTCTGGTGTGTCTGAGAGCTGGTTCTGGCATGTCCGGCAGATGATTCCGGAGTGTCCACCAAGTGGTTCTGGTATACCTGGCAGGTGATTTTGGCGTGTCAGGAAGGTGGTTCCGGCTAGTTGAGCAGGTGGATCAGGCGTGCTCGCCAGGGGGTTCAGGCGGGTCTGGCAGTTGGTCTCGGTCTGTTCGGGGAGTGGTTCCGGCATCTCAGGCACATGGTTCTGGCACGTCTGAGAGGTGGTTGCGGCCGGCCCGACAGGTGTTTCCGGAGTGTCCGCCAAGTGGTTCTGGCGTAGCAGAAAGGTGATGTTGGCGTGACCGGCAGGTGGTTCCAGCCAGCCCGGCAGGTGATTCCGGCGTGTCTGCCGAGTGGTTCTGGCGTAGCCGGCAGGTGATTTTGGCGTGTCTGGCAGGTGTTTCTTGCAAGTCGAGCATGTGGCTCAGGCATGATCAGCAGGTGCTTCCGGCCTGTCCGGCACGTGGTTCTGGTGTGTCTGAGAGCTGGTTCTGGCATGTCTGGCAGATTATTCCGGAGTGTCCACCAAGTGGTTGTGGCATACCCGGCAGGTGATTTTAGCTTGTCAGGTAGGTGGTTCCGGCAAGTCGAGTTGGTGGTTCCGGCGTGCTCGGCAGGTGGTTCAGGCGGGTCTGGCAGGTGGTTTCGGTCTGTTCGGTGTGTGGTTCCGGCATCTCAGGCACATGGTTCTGGCACGTCTGATAGGTGGTTCCGGCCGGCCCGACAGGTGTTTCCATGGTGTCCGCCAAGTGGTTCTGGCATAGCAGGCAGGTGACGTTGGCGTGACCGGCAGGTGGTTCCAGCCAGCCCGGCAGGTGATTCCGAAGTTTTCACCAAATGGTTGTGGCGTAGCCGGAATCTGATTTTTGCATGTCCAGCAGGTGGTTTTGACGAGTCGAGCAGGTGGTTCTTGCGTGCTCGGCAGGTGCTTCCGGTGTCATTGGCATGTGGTTCCGGCATGTCTGAGAGGTGGTTCCGGCATGCCCGGCAGGTGATTCCGCAGTCTCCGGCATTTGGTCCTGGCACCTCTGAGAGGTGGTTCAGGCATGCCCGACAGGTGATTCCGGAGTGTTCGCCAAGTGGTTCTGGCGTTGCCGGCAGGTCATTTTGCATGTCCAGCGGTGGTTCCGGAGAGTCGAGCCGGTGGTTCCGGCGTAGCCAGCAGTTGCTCTTGGCGTGTCCACTAGGTGGTTCTGGGGAGTGGATCAGCTGGTTCCAGCATACTCGGCAGGTGGTACCGGCGTGTCCAGAACATGGTTCTGGCAAGTCTCAGAGGTGGTTCCGGCACGCCCGACAGTGATTCCGGAGCGTCCGCCAAGTGTTTCTGGCGTACCCGGCAGGTGATTTTGGCATGTCCGACAGGTGTTTCTTGCGAGTCGAGCAGGTGGCTCAGGCATGATCAGCTGGTGCTTCCGTCGTCTCTGGCACGTGGTTCTGGTGTGTCTGAGAGCTGGTTCTGGCATGTCCGGCAGATGATTCCGGAGTGTCCACCAAGTGGTTCTGGTATACCTGGCAGGTGATTTTGGCGTGTCAGGAAGGTGGTTCCGGCTAGTTGAGCAGGTGGATCAGGCGTGCTCGCCAGGGGGTTCATGCGGGTCTGGCAGGTGGTTTCGGTCTGTTCGGGGAGTGGTTCCGGCATCTCAGGCACATGGTTCTGGCACGTCTGAGAGGTGGTTCCGGCCGGCCGGAGAGGTGTTTCCGGAGTGTCCGCCAAGTGGTTCTGGCGTAGGTGAAAGGCGACGTTGGCGTGACCGGTAGGTGGTTCCAGCCAGCCCGGAGGTGATTCCAGAGTGTCTGCCGTGTGGTTCTGGCGTAGCTGGCAGGTGATTTTGGCGTGTCCAGCAGGTGGTTCCGGCGAGATCGGCAGGTGGTACCAGCGTGTCCGGAACATGGTTCTGGCACGGCTGAGAGATGGTTCCGTCATGCCCGGCAGGTGAATCCGGAGTGTCCGGCATGTGGTTCTGGCACCTCTGAGATGTGGTTCCCCCATGCCCGGCAGGTGATTCCGGAGTGTTCGGCATGTGGTTCTGGCACCTCTGAGAGGTGGTTCCAGCATGCCCGGCAGGTGGTTCCGGAGTGTCTGCCTAGTGGTTCTGGCGTAGTCGGCAGGTGATTCTGGCGTGTCCAGCAGGTGGTTCTGGGGAGTGGATCAGGTGGTTCCGGCATTCTCGGCAGGTGGTACCGGCGTGTCCGGAACATGGTTCTGGCAAGTCTGAGAGGCGGTTCCGGCATGCCCGACAGGTGATTCCGGAGTGTTCGCCAAGTGGTTCTGGCGTAGCCGGCAGGTCATTTTGCATGTCCGGCGGTGGTTCCGCGAGTCGAGCCGGTGGATCCGGTGTGTCCGGCAGGTGGTTCTGGCGTGACCGGCACGAGGTTCTGGCACGTCTGAGAGTCGGTTCCGGCGTGCCCGACAGGTGATTCCGGAGTGTCCACCAAGTGGTTCTGGTATACCTGGCAGGTTATTTTGGCGTGTCAGGAAGGTGGTTCCGGGTAGTTGAGCAGGTGGATCAGGCGTGCTCACCAGTGGGTTCAGGCGGGTCTGGCAGGTGGTTTCAGTCTGTTCGGGGAGTGGTTCCGGCATCTGAGGCACATGGTTCTGGCACGTCTGAGAGGTGATTCCGGCCAGCTCAACAGGTGTTTCCGGAGTGTCCGCCAACTGGTTCTGGCGTAGCTGAAAGGTGATGTTGGCGTGACCGGCAGGTGGTTCCAGCCAGGCCGGCATGTGATTCCGGAGTGTCTGCCGAGTGGTTCTGGCGTAGCCGGCTGGTGATTTTGGCGTGTCCAGCAGGTGGTTCCGGCGAGCTCGGCAGGTGGTACCGGCGTGTCCAAAACATGGTTCTGGCACGTCTGAGAGATGGTTCCGGCATGCCCGGCAGGTGATTCCGGAGTGTCCGGCATGTGGTTCTGGCACCTCTGAGAGGTGGTTCAGGGATGCCCGACAGGTGATTCCGGAGTGTCCGCCACGTGGTCCTGGCGTACCCGGCAGGTGATTTTGGCGTGTCTGGCAGGTGTTTCTTGCAAGTCGAGCATTTGGCTCAGGCATGCTCAGCAGGTGCTTCCGGCGTGTTTGGCACGTGGTTCTGGTGTTTCTGAGAGCTGGTTCTGGCATGTCCGGCAGATGATTCCGGAGTGTCCACCAAGTGGTTGTGGCATACCCGGCAGGTGATTTTAGCGTGTCAGGTTGTTGGTTCCAGCGAGTCGAGTAGGTGGTTCCAGCGTGCTCGGCAGGTGGTTCAGGCGGGTCTTGCAGGTGCTTTCGGACTGTTCGGGGTGTGGTTCCAGCATCTCAGGCACATGGTTCTGGCACGTCTGATAGGTGGTTCCGGCCGGCCCGACAGGTGTTTCCATGGTATCCGCCAAGTGTTTCTGGCATAGCTGGCAGGTGATGTTGGCGTGACCGGCAGGTGGTTCCAGCCAGCCCGGCAGGTGATTCTGAAGAGGTCACCAAATGGTTGTGGCGTAGCCGGCAGGTGATTTTCGCGTGTCCAGCAGGTGGTTTTGGCGAGTCGAGCATGTTGTTCTGGTGTGCTCGGCAGGTGCTTCCGGTGTCATTGGCATGTGGTTCCGGCATGTCTGAGAGGTGGTTCCGCGATGCCCGGCAGGTGATTAGGGAGTGTTCGCCAAGTGGTTCTGCCGTAGCAGGCAGGTGATTTTGCATGTCCGGCAATGGTTCCGTCGAGTCGAGCCGGTGGTTCGAGCATGTCCGGCAGGTGGTTCCGTCATGCCCGGCAGGTGATACCGGAGTCTCCGACATTTGGTTCTGGCACCTCTGAGAGGTGGTTCCGGAATGCCTTGCCTGTGATTCCGGAGTGTCTGCCGAGTGGTTCTGGCGTAGCCGGCAGGTGATTCTGGTTGGCACCAACAGGTGGTTCTGGGGAGTGGATCAGATGGTTCCGGCATACTCGGCAGTGGTACCGGAGTGTCCGGAACATGGTTCTTCTGAGAGGTGGTTCTGGCATGACCGACAGGTGATTCCGGAGTGTTAGCCAAGTGGTTCTGGCCGGAACATGGTTCTGGCAAGTCTGAGAGGTGGTTCTGGCATGACCGACAGGTGATTCCGGAGTGTTAGCCAAGTGGTTCTGGCGTAGCCGGCAGGTCATTTAGCATGTCCGGCGGTGGTTCCGGCGAGTCGAGCCGGTGGTTCCGGCGTAGCCGGCAGTTGATTTTGGCGTGTCCACTAGGTGGTTCTGGGGAGTGGATCAGCTGGTTCCAGCTTACTCGGCAGGTGGTACCGGCGTGTCCAGAACATGGTTCTGGCAAGTCTGAGAGGTGGTTCCGGCAGGCCCGACAGGTGATTCCGGAGCGTCCGCCAAGTGTTTCTGGCGTACCCGGCAGGTGATTTTGGCATGTCCGACAGGTGTTTCTTGCGAGTCGAGCAGGTGGCTCAGGCATGCTCAGCTGGTGCTTCCGGCGTCTCTGGCACGTGGTTCAGGTGTGTCTGAGAGCTGGTTCTGGCATGTCCGGCAGATGATTACGGAGTGTCCACCAAGTGGTTCTGGTATACCTGGCAGGTGATTTTGGCGTGTCAGGAATGTCGTTCCGGGTATTTGAGCAGGTGGATCAGGCGTGCTCGCCAGGGGGTTCAGGCGGGTCTGGCAGGTGGTTTCGGTCTGTTCGGGGAGTGGTTCCGGCATCTGAGGCACATGGTTCTGGCACGTCTGAGAGGTGGCTCCGGCCGTCTCAACAGGTGTTTCCGGAGTGTCCGCCAAGTGGTTCTGGCGTAGCTGAAAGGTGATGTTGGCGTGACCGGCAGGTGGTTCCAGCCAGGCCGGCATGTGATTCCGGAGTGTCTGCCGAGTGGTTCTGGCGTAGCCGGCTGGTGATTTTGGCGTGTCCAGCAGGTGGTTCCGGCGAGCTCGGCAGGTGGTACCGGCGTGTCCAGAACATGGTTCTGGCACGTCTGAGAGATGGTTCCGGCATGCTCGGCAGGTGATTCCGGAGTGTCCGGCATGTGGTTCTGGCACCTCTGAGAGGTGGTTCAGGGATGCCCGACATGTGATTCCGGAGTGTCCGCCACGTGGTCCTGGCGTACCCGGCAGGTGATTTTGGCGTGTCTGGCAGGTGTTTCTTGCAAGTCGAGCATTTGGCTCAGGCATGCTCAGCAGGTGCTTCCGGCGTGTCTGGCACGTGGTTCTGGTGTTTCTGAGAGCTGGTTCTGGCATGTCCGGCAGATGATTCCGGAGTGTCCACCAAGTGGTTGTGGCATACCCGGCAGGTGATTTTAGCGTGTCAGGGAGGTGGTTCCAGCGAGTAGAGTAGGTTGTTCCGGCGTGCTCGGCAGGTGGTTCAGGCGGGTCTTGCAGGTGCTTTCGGACTGTTCGGGGTGTGGTTCCAGCATCTCAGGCACATGGTTCTGGCACGTCTGATAGGTGGTCCCGGCCGGCCCGACAGGTGTTTCCATGGTATCCGCCAAGTGTTTCTGGCATAGCTGGCAGGTGATGTTGGCGTGACCGGCAGGTGGTTCCAGCCAGCCCGGCAGGTGATTCCGAAGAGTTCACCAAATGGTTGTGGCGTAGCCGGCAGGTGATTTTCGCGTGTCCAGCAGGTGGTTTTGGCGAGTCGAGCATGTGGTTCTGGTGTGCTCGGCAGGTGCTTCCGGTGTCATTGGCATGTGGTTCCGGCATGTCAGAGAGGTGGTTCCGCCATGCCCGGCAGGTGATTAGGGAGTGTTCGCCAAGTGGTTCTGCCGTAGCAGGCAGGTGATTTTGCATGTCCGGCAATGGTTCCGTCGAGTCGAGCCGGTGGTTCGAGCATGTCCGGCAGGTGGTTCCGTCATGCCCGGCAGGTGATACCGGAGTCTCCGACATTTGGTTCTGGCACCTCTGAGAGGTGGTTCCGGAATGCCTTGCCTGTGATTCCGGAGTGTCTGCCGAGTGGTTCTGGCGTAGCCGGCAGGTGATTCTGGCGTGTCCAACAGGTGGTTCTGGGGAGTGGATCAGATGGTTCCGGCATACTCGGCAGGTGGTACCGGAGTGTCCGGAACATGGTTCTGGCACGTCTTAGAGATGGTTCCGGAATGCCAGGCAGGTGATTCCGGAGTGTCCGGCATGTGGTTCCAGCACCTCTGAGAGGTGGGTCCGGCATGCCCGGCAGGTGGTTCCGGAGGTTCTGCCGAGTGGTTCTGGCGTAGTCGGCAGCTGATTCTGGCTTGTCCAGCAGGTGGTTCTGGGGAGTGGATCAGGTGGTTCCAGCATACTCGGCAGGTGGTACCGTCGTGTCCGGAGCATGGTTCTGGCAAGTCTGAGAGGCGGTTCCGGCATGCCCGACAGGTGATTCCGGAGTGTCCGGCATGTGGTTCTGGCACCTCTTAGAGGTGGTTCCGGCATGCCCGGCAGGTGAATCCGGAGTGTTCGCCAAGTGGTTCTGGCGTAGCCGGCAGGTGATTTTGCATGTCCGGCAATGGATCCGGCGAGTCGAGCCATGGTTCTGGAATGTCCGGCAGGTGGTTCCGGCATGTCCGGCAGGTGGTTCCAGCATGTCCAGCACGTGGTTCCAGCATGCCCGGCAGGTGATTCCGGAATGTCCGGCATGTGGTTCTGGCACCTCTGATAGGTGGTTCCGGCATGCCCGGCAGGTGATTCCGGAGTGTCCGGCATGCGGTTCTGGCACCTCTGAGAGGTGGTTGCGACATGCCCGGCAGGTGGTTCCGGAGTGTCTGCCGAGTGGTTCTGGCGTAGCCGGCAGTTGATCTTGGCGTGTCCACTAGGTGGTTCTGGGGAGTGGATCAGCTGGTTCCGGCATACTCGGCAGGTGGTACCGGCGTCTCCAGAACATGGTTCTGGCAAGTCTGAGAGGTGGTTCCGCCACGCCCGACAGGTGATTCCGGAGCCTCCGCCAAGTGTTTCTGGCGTACCCGGCAGGTGATTTTCGCCTGTCCGACAGGTGTATCTTGCGAGTCGAGCAGGTGGCTGAGGCATGCTCAGCTGGTGCTTCCGGCGTCTCTGGCACGTGGTTCTGGTGTGTCTGAGAGCTGGTTCTGGCATGTCCGGCAGATGATTCCGGAGTGTCCAACAAGTGGTTATGGCATACCCGGCAGGTGATTTTAGCGTGTCAGGTAGGTGGTTCCGGCGAGTCGAGTACGCGGTTCCGGTGTGCTCGGCAGGTGTTTCAGGCGGGTCTGGCAGGAGGTTTCAGTCTGTTCGGGGTGTGGTTCCGGCATCTCAGGCACATGGTTCTGGCACGTCTGATAGGTGGTTCCGGCCGGCCCGACAGGTGTTTCCATGGTGTCCGCCAAGTGGTTCTGGCATAGCTGGCAGGTGATGTTGGGGTGACCTGCAGGTGGTTCCAGCAAGCCCGGCAGGTGATTCCGAAGAGTTCACCAAATGGTTGTGGTGTAGCCGGCAGGTGATTTTGGCGTGTCCAGCAGGTGGTTTTGGCGAGTCGAGCAGGTGGTTCTGGCGTGCTAGGCAGGTGCTTCCGGTGTCATCGGCATGTGGTTCCGGCATGTCTGAGAGGTGGTTCCGCCATGCCCGGCAGGTGATTCCGGAGTGTACGCCAAGTGGTTCTGGCGTAGCCGGCAGGTGATTTTGCATGTCCGGCAATGGTTCCGGCGAGTCGAGCAGGTGGTTCCGGCATGTCCGGCAGGTGGTTCTGGCATGCCCGGCAGGTGATTCCGGAGTGTCCGGCATGTGGTTCTGGCACCTCTGAGAGGTGGTTCCGGCATGCCCGGCAGGTGATACCGGAGTCTCTGGCATTTGGTTCTGGCACCTCTGAGAGGTGGTTCCGGAATGCCTGGCATGTGATTCCGGAGTGTCTGCCGAGTGGTTCTGCCGTAGCCGACAGGTGATTTTGGCGTGTCCAGAAGGTGGTTTTGGCGAGTCGAGCAGGTGGTTCTGGCGTGCTCGGCAGGTTCTTCCGGTGTCATTGGCATGTGGTTCCGGCATGTCTGAGAGGTGGTTCAGCCATGCCCTGCAGGTGATTCCGGTGTGTTCGCCAAGTGGTTCTGGCGTAGCCGGCAGGTTATTTTGCATGTCCGGCAATGGTTCCGGCGAGTCGAGCCGGTGGTTCCGGCATGTCCGGCAGGTGGTTCCGGCATGCCCGGCAGGTGATTCCGGAGTGTCCGGAATGTGGTTCTGGCTCCTCTGAGAGGTGGTTCCGGCATGCCTAGCAGGTGATACCGGAGTGTTCGCCAAGTGGTTCTGGCGTAGCCGGCAGGTGATTTTGCATGTCCGGCAATGGTTCCGGCAAGTCGAGCCGGTGGTTCCGGAATGTCCGGCAGGTGGTTCCGGCATGTCCGGCAAGTGGTTCCGGCATGTCCAGCACGTGGTTCCAGCATGCCCTGCAGGTGATTCCGGAGTGTCCGGCATGTGGTTCTGGCACCTCTGAAAGGTGGTTCCGGCATGCCCGGCAGGTGATACCGGAGTGTCCGGCATTTGGTTCTGGCACCTCTGAGAGGTGGTTCCGGAATGCCTGGCCTGTGATTCTGGAGTGTTTGCCGAGTGGTTCTGGCGTAGCCGGCAGTTGATTTTGGCTTGTCCACTAGGTGGTTCTGGGGAGTGGATCAGCTGGTTCCGGCATACTCGGCAGGTGGTACCGGCCTGTCCAGAACATGGTTCTGGCAATTCTGAGAGGTGGTTCCGGCACGCCCGACAGGTGATTCTGGAGCGTCCGCCAAGTGTTTCTGGCGTACCCGGCAGGTGATTTTGGCATGTCCGACAGGTGTATCGTGCGAGTCGAGCAGGTGGCTCAGGCATGCTCAGCTGGTGCTTCCGGCGTCTCTGGCACGTGGTTCTGGTGTGTCTGAGAGCTGGTTCTGGCATGTCCGGCAGATGATTCCGGAGTGTCCACCAAGTGGTTCTTGTATACCTGGCAGGTGATTTTCGCGTGTCAGGAAGTTGGTTCAAGCTAGTTGAGCAGGTGGATCAGGCGTGCTTGCCAGGGGCTTCAGGCGGGTCTGGCAGGTGGTTTCGGTCTGTTCGGGGAGTGGTTCCGGCATCTCAGGCACATGGTTCTGGCACGTCTGAGAGGTGGTTACGGCCGGTCCGACAGGTTTTCCATGGTGTCCGCCAATTGGTTCTGGCATAGCTGGCAGGTGATATTGTCGTGACCGGCAGGTGGTTCCAGCAAGCCCGGCAGGTGATTCCGAAGAGTTCACCAAATGGTTGTGGCGTAGCCGGCAGGTGATTTTGGCGTGTCCAGCAGGTGGTTTTGGCGAGTCGAGCAGGTGGTTCTGGCGTTCTCGGCAGGTGCTTCCGGTGTCATTGGCATGTGGTTCCGGCATGTCTGAGAGGTGGTTCCAGCATGCCCGGCAGATGGTTCCGGAGTGTCTGCCGAGTGGTTCTGGAGCCAGCCCGGCAGGTGATTCCGAAGAGTTCACCAAATGGTTGTGACGTAGCCGGCAGGTTATTTTGGCGTGTCAGGAAGGTGGTTCCGGCTAGTTGAGCAGGTGGATCAGGCGTGCTCGCCAGTGGGTTCATGCGGGTCTGCCAGGTGGTTTCGGTCTGTTCGGGGAGTGGTTAAAGCTTCTTAGGCACATGGTTCTGGCACGTCTGAGAGGTGTTTCCGGCCGGCCGGTGAGGTGTTTCCGGAGTGTCCGCCAAGTGGTTCTGGCGTAGCTGAAAGGTGATTTTGGCGTGTCCAGCAGGTGGTTCCGGGCAGCTCGGCAGGTGGTACCGGCGTGTCCGGAACATGGTTCTGGCACGTCTGAGAGATGGTTCCGGCATGCCCGGCAGGTGATTCCTGAGTGTCCGGCATGTGGTTCTGCCACCTCTGAGAGGTGGTTCCGGCATGCCCGGCAGGTGGTTCCGGAGTGTCTGCCGAGTGGTTCAGGCGTAGTCGGCAGGTGATTCTGGCGTGTCCAGCAGGTGGTTCTGGGGAGTGGATCAGGTGGTTCCGGCATACTCTGCAGGTGGTACCGGCGTGTCCAGAACATGGTTCTTGCAAGTCTGAGAGGTGGTTCCGGCATGCCCAACAGGTGATTCCGGAGTGTTCGCCAAGTGGTTCTGGCGTGGCCGGCAGGTCATTTTGCATGTCCAGCGGTGGTTCCGGCGAGTCGAGCCGGTGGTTCCGGCGTGTCCGGCAGGTGGTTCTGGCGTGACCGGCATGAGGTTCTGGCACGTCTGAGAGTTGGTTCCGGCATGCCCGACAGGTGATTCCGGAGTGTCTGCCACATGGTTCTGGCGTACCCGGCAGGTGATTTTAGCGTGTCAGGTAGGTTGTTCCAGCGAGTCTAGTAGGTGGTTCCGGCGTGCTCGGCAGGTGGTTCAGGCGGGTCTGGCAGGTGGTTTCAGTCTGTTCGGGGTGTGGTTCCGGCATCTCAGGCACATGGTTCTGGCACGTCTGAGAGGTGGTTGCGGCCGGCCCGACAGGTGTTTCCATGGTGTCCGCCAAGTGGTTCTGGCATAGCTGGCAGGTGATGTTGGCGTGACCGGCAGGTGGTTCCAGCCAGCCCGGCAGGTGATTCCGAAGTGTTCACCAAATGGTTGTGGCGTAGCCGGAAGGTGATTTTGGCATGTCCAGCAGGCGGTTTGGTGAGTCGAGCAGGTGGTTCTGGCGTGCTCGGCAGGTGCTTCCGGTGTCATTGGCATGTGGTTCCGGCATGTCTGAGAGGTGGTTCCGGCATGCCCGGCAGGTGGTTCCAGAGTGTCTGCCGAGTGGTTCTGGAGCCAGCCCGGCAGGTGATTCCGAAGAGTTCACCTAATGGTTGTGGCGTATCCGGCAGGTGATTTTGGCGTGTCAGGAAGGTGGTTCCGGCTAGTTGAGCAGGTGGATCAGGCGTGCTCGCCAGGGGGTTCAGGCGGGTCTGGCAGGTGGTTTCGGTCTATTCGGGGAGTGGTTCCGGCATCTCAGGCACATGGTTCTGGCACGTCTGAGAGGTGGTTCCGGCCGGCCGGAGAGGTGTTTCCGGAGTGTCCGCCAAGTGGTTCTGGCGTAGCTGAGAGGTGATGTTGGCGTGACCGGCAGGTGGTTCCAGCCAGCCCGGCAGGTGATTCCGGAGTGTCTGCCATGTGGTTCTGGCGTAGCTGGCAGCTGATTTTGGCGTGTCCAGCAGGTGGTTCCGGCGAGCTCGGCAGGTGGTACCAGCGTGTCCGGAACATGGTTCTGGCACGTCTTAGAGATGGTTCCGGGATGCCAGGCAGGTGATTCCGGAGTGTCCGGCATGTGGTTCCGGCACCTCTGAGAGGTGGTTCCGACATGCCCAGCAGGTGATTCCTTAGTGTCCGGCATGTGGTTCTGTCACCTCTGAGAGGTGGGTCCGGCATGCCCGGCAGGTGGTTCCGGAGGTTCTGCCGAGTGGTTCTGGCGTAGTCGGCAGGTGATTCTGGCGTGTCCAGCAGGTGGTTCTGGGGAGTGGATCAGGTGGTTCCAGCATACTCGGCAGGTGGTACCGTCGTGCCCGGAGCATGGTTCTGGCAAGTCTGAGAGGCGGTTCCGGCATGCCCGACAGGTGATTCCGGAGTGTCCGGCATGTGGTTCTGGCACCTCTTAGAGGTGGTTCCGGCATGCCCGGCAGGTGAATCCGGAGTGTTCGCCAAGTGGTTCTGGCGTAGCCGGCAGGTGATTTTGCATGTCCGGCAATGGTTCCGGCGAGTCGAGCCGTGGTTCTGGAATGTCCGGCAGGTGGTTCCGGCATGTCCGGCAGGTGGTTCCGGCATGTCCAGCACGTGGTTCCAGCATGCCCGGCAGGTGATTCCGGAATGTCCGGCATGTGGTTCTGGCACCTCTGAGAGGTGGTTCCGGCATGCCCGGCAGGTGATACCGGAAGGTCCGGCATTTGGTTCTGGCACCTCTGAGAGGTGGTTCCGGAATGCGTGGCATGTGATTCCGGAGTGTCTGCCGAGTGGTTCTGGCGTAGCCGGCAGTTGATCATGGCGTGTCCACTAGGTGGTTCTGGGGAGTGGATCAGCTGGTTCCGGCATACTCGGCAGGTGGTACCGGCGTCTCCAGAACATGGTTCTGGCAAGTCTGAGAGGTGGTTCCGGCACACCCAACAGGTGATTCCGGAGCGTCCGCCAAGTGTTTCTGGCGTACCCGGCAGGTGATTTTCGCCTGTCCGACAGGTGTATCTTGCGAGTCGAGCAGGTGGCTGAGGCATGCTCGGCTTGTGCTTCCGGCGTCTCTGGCACTTGGTTCTGGTGTGTCTGAGAGCTGCTTCTGGCATGTCCGGCAGATGATTCCGGAGTGTCCACCAAGTGGTTGTGGCATACCCGGCAGGTGATTTTAGCGTGTCAGGTAGGTGGTTCCGGCGAGTCGAGTACGCGGTTCCGGCGTGCTCGGCAGGTGTTTCAGGCGGGTCTGGCAGGAGGTTTCGGTCTGTTCGGGGTGTGGTTCCGGCATCTCAGGCACATGGTTCTGGCACGTCTGAGAGGTGGTTCCGGCCGGCCGGAGAGGTGTTTCCGGAGTGTCCACCAAGTGGTTCTGGCGTAGGTGAAAGGCGACGTTGGCGTGACCGGTAGGTGGTTCCAGCCAGCCCGGAGGTGATTCCAGAGTGTCTGCCGTGTGGTTCTGGCGTAGCTGGCAGGTGATTCTGGCGTGTCCAGCAGGTGGTTCTGGGGAGTGGATCAGGTGGTTCAGGCATTCTCGGCAGGTGGTACCGGCGTGTCCGGAACATGGTTCTGGCAAGTCTGAGAGGCGGTTCCGGCATGCCCGACAGGTGATTCCGGAGTGTTCGCCAAGTGGTTCTGGCGTAGCCGGCAGGTCATTTTGCATGTCCGGCGGTGGTTCCGGCGAGTCGAGCCGGTGGTTCTGGCGTGTCCGGCAGGTGGTTCTGGCGTGACCGGCACGAGGTTCTGGCACGTCTGAGAGTTGGTTCCGGCATGCCCGACAGGTGATTCCGGAGTGTCCGCCACGTGGTTCTGGCGTATCCGGCAGGTGATTTTGGCGTGTCTGGCAGGTGTTTCTTGCAAGTCGAGCATTTGGCTCAGGCATGCTCAGCAGGTGCTTCCGGCGTGTCTGGCACATGGTTCTGGTGTGTCTGAGAGCTGGTTCTGGCATGTCCGGCAGATGATTCCGGAGTGTCCACCAAGTGGTTGTGGCATACCTGGCAGGTGATTTTAGCGTGTCAGGTAGGTGGTTCCAGCGAGTCGAGTAGGTGGTTCCGGCGTGCTCGGCAGGTGGTTCAGGCGGGTCTGGCAGGTGGTTTCGGTCTGTTCGGGGTGTGGTTCCGGCGTCTCAGGCACATGGTTCTGGCACGTCTGATAGGTGGTTCCGGCCGGCCCGACAGGTGTTTCCCTGGTGTCCGCCAAGTGGTTCTGGCATAGCTGGCAGGTGATGTTTGTGTGACCGGCACGTGGTTCCAGAAAGCCCGGCAGGTGATTCCGAAGAGTTCACCAAATGGTTGTGGCCTAGCCGGCAGGTGATTTCGGCGTGTCCTGCAGGTGGTTTTGGCGAGTCAAGCAGGTCGTTCTGGCGTGCTCGGCAGGTGCTTGCGGTTTCATTGGCATGTGGTTCCGGCATGTCTGAGAGGTGCTTCCGCCATGCCCGGCAGGTGATTCCGAAGTGTTCGCCAAGTGGTTCTGGCGTAGCCGGCAGGTGATTTTGCATGTCCGGCAATGGATCCGGCGAGTCGAGCCGGTGGTTCCGGCATGTCCGGCAGGTGATTCCGGCATGTCCAGCAGGTGGTTCTGAGAAGTGGATCAGGTGGTTCCGGCATGCACGGCAGGTGATTCCGGAGTGTCCGGCATGTGTTTCTGTCACCTCTGAGAGTTTGTTCTGGCATGCCCGGCAGGTGATACCACAGTGTCCGGCATTTGGTTCTGGCACCTCTGACAGGTGGTTCTGGGATGCCTGGCATGTGATTCCGGAGTGTCTGCCGAGTGGTTCTGGCGTGTCCAGCAGGTGTTTCCGGTCTTTCCGGCAGGTGGTTCTGGCGTGTCCGGCACGAGGTTCTGGCACGTCTGAGAGTTGGTTCCGGCATGCCCGACAGGTGATTCCGGAGTGTCCGCCACGTGGTTCTGGCGTACCCGGCAGTTGATTTTGGTGTGTCTGGCAGGTGTTTCTTGCAAGTCGAGCATGTGGCTCAGGCATGATCAGCAGGTGCTTCCGGCCTGTCCGGCACGTGGTTCTGGTGTGTCTGAGAGCTGGTTCTGGCATGTCCGGCAGATGATTCCGGAGTGTCCACCAAGTGGTTGTGGCATACCCGGCAGGTGATTTTAGCGTGTCAGGTAGGTGGTTCCGGCGAGTCGAGTTGGTGGTTCCGGCGTGCTCGGCAGGTGGTTCAGGCGGGTCTGGCAGGTGGTTTCGGTCTGTTCGGTGTGTGGTTCCGGCATCTCAGGCACATGGTTCTGGCACGTCTGATAGGTGGTTCCGGCCGGCCCGACAGGTGTTTCCATGGTGTCCGCCAAGTGGTTCTGGCATAGCAGGCAGGTGACGTTGGCGTGACCGGCAGGTGGTTCCAGCCAGCCCGGCAGGTGATTCCGAAGTTTTCACCAAATGGTTGTGGCGTAGCCGGAATCTGATTTTTGCATGTCCAGCAGTTGGTTTTGGCGAGTCGAGCAGGTGGTTCTGGCGTGCTCGGCAGGTGCTTCCGGTGTCATTGGCGTGTGGTTCCGGCATGTCTGAGAGGTGGTTCCGCCATGCCCGGCAGGTGATTCCGGAGTGTTCGCCTAGTGGTTCTGGCGTAGCCGGCAGGTCATTTTGCATGTCCAGCGGTGGTTCCGGCGAGTCGAGCCGGTGGTTCCGGCGCAGCCGGCAGTTGCTCTTGGCGTGTCCACTAGGTGGTTCTGGGGAGTGGATCAGCTGGTTCCGGCATACTCGGCAGGTGGTACCGGCGTGTCCAGAACATTGTTCTGGCACGTCTGAGAGATGGTTCCGGCATGCCAGGCAGGTGATTCCTGAGTGTCCGGCATATGGTTCTTGCACCTCTGAGAGGTGGTTCCGGCATGCCCGGCAGGTGGTTCCGGAGTGTCTGCCGAGTGGTTCTGGCGTAGTCGGCAGGTGATTCTGGCGTGTCCAGCAGGTGGTTCAGGGGAGTGGATCAGGTGGTTCCGGCATACTCGGCAGGTGGTACCGGCGTGTCTGGATCATGGTTCTGGCAAGTCTGAGAGGTGGTTCCGGCATGACCGACAGGTGATTCCGGAGTGTTCGCCAACTGGTTCTGGCGTAGCCGGCAGGTCATTTTGTTTGCCCGGCTGTGGTTCCGGCGAGTCGAGCCGGTCGTTCCGGCATGTCAGGCAGGTGATTCCGGCATGTCCAACAGGTGTTCCGGCATGCCCGGCAGGTGATTCCGGAGTGTCCGGCATGTGGTTCTGGCACCTCTGAGAGGTGGTTCCGGCATTCCCGGAAGGTGATGCCGGAGTCTCCGGCATTTGGTTCTGGCACCTCTGAGAGGTGGTTCCGGAATGCTTGGCATGTGATTCTGGAGTGTCTGCCAGGTGGTTCTGGCGTAGACGGCAGTTGATTTTGGCGTGTCCACTAGGTGGTTCTGGGAAGTGGATCAGCTGGTTCTGGCATACTCGGCAGGTGGTACCGGCGTTTCCGGAACATGGTTCTGGCACGTCTGAGAGATGGTTCCCGCATGCCAGGCAGGTGATTCCGGAGTGTCCGGCATGTGGTTCTGTCACCTCTGAGATGTGGGTCCGCGATGCCCGGCAGGTGGTTCCGGAGTGTCTGCCGAGTGGTTCTGGCGTAGTCGGCAGGTGATTCTGGTGTGTCCAGCAGGTGGTTCTGGGTAGTGTATCAGGTGGTTCCAGCATACTCGGCAGGTGGTTCTGGCGTGACCGGCATGAGGTTCCGGCATGTCTTAGAGGTGGTTCCCCCATGCCCGGCAGGTGATTCCGGAGTGTTCCCCAAGTGGTTCAGGCATAGCCGGCAGGTGATTTTGCATGTCCGGCAATGGTTCCGGCGAGTCGAGCCGGTGGTTCCGGCATGACCGGCAGGTGTTTCCGGCATGCCCGGCAGGTGATTCCGGAGCATCCGCCAAGTGTTTCTGGCTACCCGGCAGGTGATTCCGGCATGTCCAGCAGGTGGTTCTGGGGAGTGGGTCAGGTGGTTCCGGCAGGCCCGGCAGGTGATTCCGTAGTGTCCGGCATGTGATTCTGGCACCTCTGAGAGGTTTTTCTGGCATGCCCGGCAGGTGATACCGGAGTGTCCGGCATTTGGTCCTGGCACCTCTGAGACATGGTTCCAGGATGCCTGGCGTGTGATTCCGGAGTGTCTGCCAAGTGGTTCTGGCGTGTCCAGCAGGTTATTTTGGCATGTCCGACAGGTGTATCTTGCGAGGCGAGCAGGTGGCTCAGGCATACTCAACTGGTGCATCCGGAGTCTCTGGCACGTGATTCTGGTGTGTCTGAGAGCTGGTTTTGGCATGTCCGGCAGATGATTCCGGAGTGTCCACCAAGTGGTTCTGGTATACCTGGCAGGTGACTTTGGCGTGTCAGGAAGGTGGTTCCGGCTAGTTGAGCAGGTGGATCAGGCGTGCTCGCCATGGGGTTCAGGCGGGTCAGGCAGGTGGTTTCGGTCTGTTCGGGGAGTGGTTCCGGCATCTCAGGCACATGGTTCCGGCACGTCTGAGAGTTGGTTCCGGCCGCCCCGACAGGTTTTTCCGGAGTGTCCGCCAAGTGGTTCTGGCGTAGCTGAAAGGTGATGTTGGCGTGACTGGCAGGGGGTTCCAGCCAGCCCTGCAGGTGATTCCGGAGTGTCTGCCGCGTGGTTCTTGCGTAGCCGGCAGGTGATTTTGGCGTGTCCAGCAGGTGGTTCTGGCGAGCTCGGCAGGTGGTACCGGCGTGTGCGGAACATGGTTCTGGCACGTCTGAGAGATGGTTCCGGCATGCCCGGCAGGTGATTCCTGAGTGTCCGGCATGTGGTTCTGCCACCTCTGAGAGGTGGTTCCGGCATGCCCGGCACGTCGTTCCGGAGTGTCTGCCAAGTGGTTCTGGCGTAGCCGGCAGGTGATTCTGGCGTGTCCAGCAGGTGGTTCTGGGGAGTGGATCAGGTGGTCCGGCATACTCGGCAGGTGGTACCGGCGTGTCCGAAACATGGTTCTGGAAAGTCTGAGAGGTGGTTCCGGAATGCCCGACAGTTGATTCCGGAGTGTTCGCCAAGTGGTTCTGGCGTAGCCGGCAGGTCATTTTGCATGTCCGGCGGTGGTTCCGGCAAGTCGAGCCGGGGCTTCCGGCGTGTCCAGCAGGTGTTTCTGGTCTGTCCGGCAGGTTGTTCTGGCGTGACTGGCACGAGGTTCTGGCACGTCTGAGACCTGGTTCTGGCAGGTCCAGCAGATGATTCCGGAGTGTCCACCAAGTGGTTGTGGCATACCCGGCAGGTGATTTTAGCGTGTCAGGTAGGCGGTTCCGGCGAGTCGAGTAGGTGGTTCCGGCGTGCTCGGCAGGTGGTTCAGGCGGGTCTGGCAGGTGGTTTCGGTCTGTTCGGGGTGTGGTTCCGGCATCTCAGGCACGTGGTTCTGGCACATCTGATAGGTGGTTCCGGCCAGCCCGACAGGTGTTTCCATGGTGTCCGCCAAGTGGTTCTGGCATAGCTGGCAGGTGATGTTGTCGTGACCGGCAGGTGGTTCCAGCCAGCCCAGCAGGTGATTCCGAAGAGTTCACCAAATGGTTGTGGCGCAGCCGCCAGGTGATTTTGGCGTATCCAGCAGGTGGTTTTGGCGAGTCGAGCAGGTGGTTCTGGCGTGCTAGGCAGGTGCTTCCGGTGTCATTGGCATGTGGTTCCGGCATGTCTGAGAGGTGGTTCCGCCATGCCCGGCAAGTGATTCTGGAGTGTTCGACAAGGGGTTCTGGCGTAGCCGGCAGGTGATTTTGCATGTCCGGCAATGGTTCCGGCGAGTCGAGCCGGTGGTTCCGGCATGTCCAGCAGGTGGTTCCGGCATGCCCGGCAGGTGATTCCGGCATGCTCGGCAGGTGATCCCGGAGTGTCCGGCATGTGGTTCTGGCACCTCTGAGAGGTGGTTCCGGCATGCCCGGCAGGTGATACCGGAGTGTTCGCCAAGTTGTTCTGGAGTAGCCGGCAGGTGATTTTGCATCTCCGGCAATGGTTCCGGCGAGTCGAGCCGGTGGTTCCGGAATGTCCGGCAGGTGGTTCCGGCATGTCCGGCAGGTGGTTCCGGCATGTCCAGCACGTGGTTCCAGCATGCCCGGCAGGTGATTCCGGAGTGTCCGGCATGTGGTTCTGGCACCTCTGAGAGTTGGTTCCGGCATGCCCGGCAGGTGATACCGGAGTGTCCGGCATTTGTTTCTGGCACCTCTGAGAGGTGGTTCCAGAATGCCTGGCCTGTGATTCCGGAGTGTCTGCCGAGTGGTTCTGGCGTAGCCAGCAGTTGATTTTGGCGTGTCCACTAGGTGGTTCTGGGGAGTGGATCAGCTGGTTCCGGCATACTCGGCAGGTGGTACCGGCGTGTCCGGAACATGGTTCTGGCAAGTCTGAGAGGTGGTTCCGGCATGCCCGGCAGGTGATTCCGGAGTGTCCGGCATGTGGTTCTGGCACCTCTGAGAGGTGGTTCCGGCATGCCCAGCAGGTGATACCGGAGTGTCCGGCATTTGGTTCTGGCACCTCTGAGAGGTGGTTCCGGAATGCCTGGCATGTGATTCCGGAGTTTCTGCCGAGTGGTTCTGGCATAGCTGGCAGGTGATTTTGGCGTGTCCAGAAGGTGGTTTTGGCGAGTCGAGCAGGTGGTTCTGGCGTGCTCGGCAGGTGCTTCCGGTGTCATTGGCATGTGGTTCCGGCATGTATGAGAGGTGGTTCCGCCATGCCCGGCAGGTGATTCCGGAGTGTTCGCCAAGTGGTTCTGCCGTAGCCGGCAGGTGATTTTGCATGTCCGGCAATGGTTCCGGCGAGTCGAGCCTGTAGTTCCGGCATGTCCGGCAGGTGGATCCGGCATGCCCGGCAGGTGAATCCGGAGTGTCCGGCATGTGGTTCTGGCACCACTGAGAGGTGGTTCCGGCATGCCCGGCAGGTGATACCGGAGTGTTCGGCATTTGGTTCTGGCACCTCTGAGAGGTGGTTCCGGAATGCCTGGCATGTGATTCCGGAGTGTCTGCCGAGTGGTTCTGGAGTAGCCGGCAGTTGATTTTGGCGTGTCCACTAGGTGGTTCTGGGGAGTGCATCAGCTGGTTCCGGCATACTCGGCAGGTGGTACCGGCGTGTCCAGAACATGGTTCTGGCAAGTCTGAGAGGTGGTTCCGGCACGCCCGACAGGTGGATTTGGAGCGTCCGCCAAGTGTTTCTGGCGTACCCGGCAGGTGATTTTGGCATGTCCGACAGGTGTTTCTTGCGAGTCGAGCAGGTGGCTCAGGAATGCTCAGCTGGTGTTTCCGGCATCTCTGGCACGTGGGTCTGGTGTGTCTGAGAGCTGGTTCTGGCATCTCGGGCAGATGATTCCGGAGTGTCCACCAAGTGATTGTGGTATACCTGGCAGGTGATTTTGGCGTGTCAGGTAAGTGGTTCCGGCTAGTTGAGCAGGTGGATCAGGCGTGCTCGCCAGGGGGTTCATGCGGGTATGGCAGGTGGTTTCGGTCTGTTCGGGGAGTGGTTCCGGCATCTCAGGCTCATGGTTCTGGCACGTCTGAGATGTGGTTCCGGCCGGCCCGACAGGTGTTTCCATGGTGTCCGCCAAGTGGTTCTGGCATAGCTGGCAGGTGATGTTGGCGTGACCGGCAGGTGGTTCCAGACAGCCCGGCAGGTGATTCCGAAGTGTTCACCAAATGCTTGTGGAGTAGCCGGAAGTTGATTTTGGCATGTCCAGCAGGTGGTTTTGGTGAGTCGAGCAGGTGTATCTGGTGTGCTCGGCAGGTGCTTCCGGTGCCATCGGCATGTGGTTCCGGCATGTCTGAGAGGTGGTTCCGCCATGCCCGGCAGGTGTTTCCGGAGTGTTCCCCAAGTAGTTCTGGCATAGCCGGCAGGTGATTTTGCATTTCCGGCAATGGTTCCGGCGAGTCGGGCCGCTGGTTCCAGCATGTCCGGCAGGTGGTTCCGGCATGCCCGGCAGGTGATTCCGGAGTGTCCGGCATGTGGTTCTGGCACCTCTGAGAGGTGGGTCCGGCATGCCCGGCAGGTGGTTCCGGCGTGTCTGCCGAGTGGTTCTGGCGTAGTCGGCAGGTGATTGTGGCGTGTCCAGCAGGTGGTTCTGAGGAGTGGATCAGGTGGTTCCGGCATACTCTGCAGGTGGTACCGGCGTGTCCGGAACATGGTTCTGGCAAGTCTGAGAGGTGGTTCCGGCATGCCCGACAGGTGATTCCGGAGTGTTCGCCAAGTGGTTCTGGCATAGCCGGCAGGTCATTTTGCATGTCCGGCGGTGGTTCCGGCGAGTCGAGCCGGTGGTTCTGGCGTGTCCGGCAGGTGGTTCTGGCGTGACCGGCACGAGGTTCTGGCACGTCTGAGAGTTGGTTCCGGCATGCCCCACAGGTGATTCCGGAGTGTCCGCCACGTGGTTCTGGCGTACCCGGCAGGTGATTTTGGCGTGTCTGGCAGGTGTTTCTTGCAAGTCGAGCATGTGGCTCAGGCATGATCAGCAGGTGCTTCCGGCCTGTCCGGCACGTGGTTCTGGTGTGTCTGAGAGCTGGTTCTGGCATGTCCGGCAGATTATTCCGGAGTGTCCACCAAGTGGTTGTGGCATACCCGGCAGGTGATTTTAGCGTGTCAGGTAGGTGGTTCCGGCGAGTCGAGTTGGTGGTTCCGGCGTGCTCGGCAGGTGGTTCAGGCGGGTCTGGAAGGTGGTTTCGGTCTGTTCGGTGTGTGGTTCCGGCATCTCAGGCACATGGTTCTGGCACGTCTGATAGGTGGTTCCTGCCGGCCCGACAGTTGTTTCCATTTTGTCCGCCCAGTGGTTCTGGCATAGCAGGCAGGTGACGTTGGCGTGACCGGCAGGTGGTTCCAGCCAGCCCGGCAGGTGATTCCGAAGTTTTCACCAAACGGTTGTGGCGTACACGGAATCTGATTTTTGCATGTCCAGCAGGTGGTTTTGGCGAGTCGAGCAGGTGGTTCTGGCGTGCTCGGCAGGTGCTTCCGGTGTCATTGGCATGTGGTTCTGGCATGTCTGAGAGGTGGTTCCGCCATGCCCGGCCGGTGATTCCGGAGTGTTCGCCAAGTGGTTCTGGCCTAGCCGGCAGGTGATTTTGCATGTCCGGCAATGGTTCCGGCGAGTCGAGCCGGTGGTTCCGGCATGTCCGGCAGGTGGTTCCGGCATGACCGGCAGGTGATACCGGAGTGTTCGCCAAGTGGTTCTGGCGTAGCCGGCAGGTGATTTTGCATGTCCGGCAATGGATCCGGCGAGTCGAGCCGGTGGTTCCGGAATGTCCGGCATGTGGTTCCGGCATGTCCGGCAGGTGGTTCCGGCATGTCCAGCACGTGGTTCCAGCATGCCCGGCAGGTGATTCCGGAGTGTCCGGCATGTGGTTCTGCAACCTCTGAGAGGTGGTTCCGGAATGCCTGTCATGTGATTCCGGAGTGTCTGCCGAGTGGTTCTGGCGTAGCCGGCAGTTGATTTTGGAGTGTCCACTAGGTGGTTCTGGGGAGTGGATCAGCTGGTTCTGGCATACTCGGCAGGTGGTACCAGCGTGTCCAGAACTTGGTTCTGGCAAGTCTGAGAGGTGGTTCCGGCACGCCCGACAGGTGATTCCGGAGCGTCCGCCAAGTGTTTCAGGCGTACCCGGCGGGTGATTTACGCCTGTCCGACAGGTGTATCTTGCGAGTCGAGCAGGTGGCTCAGGTATGCTCAGCTGGTGCTTCCGGCGTCTCTGGCACGTGGTTCTGGTGTGTCTGAGAGCTGGTTCTGGCATCTCCGGCAGATGATTCCGGAGTGTCCGCCAAGCGGTTCTTGTATACCTGGCAGGTGATTTTGGCGTGTCAGGAAGTTGGTTCCGGCTAGTTGAGCAGGTGGATCAGGCGTGCTCGCCAGGGGGTTCAGGCGGGTCTGGCAGGTTGTTTTGGTCTGTTCGGGGAGTGGTTCCGGCATCTCAGGCTCATGGTTCTGGCACGTCTGAGAGGTGGTTCCGACCGGCCCGACATGTGTTTCCATGGTGTCCGCCAAGTGGTTCTGGCATAGCTGGCAGGTGATGTTGGCGTGACCAGCAGGTGGTTCCAGCAGCCCGGCATGTGATTCCGAAGAGTTCACCAAATGGTTGTGGCGTAGCCGGCAGGTGATTTTGGCGTGTCCAGCAGGTGGTTTTGGCGAGTCGAGCAGGTGGTTCTGGCGTTCTCGGCAGGTGCTTCCGGTGTCATTGGCAAGTGGTAACGGCATGCCTGAGAGGTGGTTCCGGCAGGCCCGGCAGGTGGTTCCGGAGTGTCTGCCGAGTGGTTCTGGCGTAGTCGGCCTCTGATTCTGGCGTGTCCAGCAGGTGGTTCTGGGGAGTGGATCAGGTGGTTCCGGCATACTCGGCAGGTGGTACCGGCGTGTCCGGAACATGGTTCTGGCAAGTCTGAGAGGCGGTTCCTGCATTCCCGACAGGTGACTCCGGAGTGTTCGCCAAGTCATTCTGGCGTAGCCGGCAGGTCATTTTGGCGTGTCAGGTAAGTGGTTCCAGCGAGTCGAGCAGGTGGACCCGGCGTGCTCGGCAGGTGGTTCATGCGGGTCTGGCATGTGGTTTCTGTCTGTTCGGGGTGTGGTTCCAGCATCTCAGGCACATGGTTCGGGCACGTCTGACAGGTCGTTCCGGCCGGCCCGACAGGTGTTTCCGGAGTGTCCGCCAAGTGGTTCTGGCGTAGCTGGCAGGTGATGTTGGCGTGACCGGCAGGTGATTCCAGCAAGCCCGGCAGGTGATTCCGAAGTGTTCACCAAGTGATTGTGGCGTAGCCGGCATGTGATTTTGGCGTGTCCGAAAGGTGGTTCTGGCAAGTCGAGCAGGTGGTTCCGGCGTGCTCGGCAGGTGCTTCCAGTGTGATTGGCACGTGGTTCCGGCATGTCTAAGAGGTGGTTCCGGCATGCCCAGCAGGTGATTCCGGAGTGTTCGCCAAGTGTTTCTGGCATAGCCGGCAGGAGAGTTTGCATGTCTGGCGGTAGTTCCCGCAAGTCGAGCCGGTGGTTACGGCGTGTCCGGCAGGTGGTTCCGGCGAGCTTGGCAGGTGCTTGCGGTCTCTCCGGCACGTGGTTGTCGCACGTCTGAGAGATGGTTCCGGCATGCCCGGCAGGTGATTCCGGAGTCTCCGGCATGTGGTTCTGGCACCTCTGAGAGGTGGTTCCTGGATGTCCAGCAGGTGGTTCCGGCGAGCTCGGCAGGTGGTACCGGCGTGTCCGGAACATGGTTCTGGCAAGTCTGAGATGTGGTTCCGGCCTGTCCGACAGGTCATTCCGGAGTGTCCGCCAAGTGATTCTGGCGTACCCGGCAGGTGATTTTGGCGTGTCTGGCAGGTGTTTCTGGCGAGTCGAGATGGGGCTTAGGCATTCCCAGCAGGTGCTTCCGGCATGTCCGGCACGTGGTTCTGGTGTGTCTGAGAGCTGGTTCTGGCATGTGCGGCAGATGATTCTGGAGTGTCCAGCAAGTGGTTCTGGCATAGCCGGCTGGTGATTTTGGCGTTTCAGGTAGGTGGTTCCGGCGAGTCGAGCACTTGGATCCGGCATGCTCGGCAAGTGGTTCAGGCGGGTCTGGCAGGTGTTTTCGGTCTGTTGTGTGGGGTTCCGGCATCTCAGGCACATGGTTCTGGCACGTCTGAGAGGTGGTTCCGGCTGGCCCGACAGGTGTTTCCGGAGTGTCCGCCAAGTGGTTCTGGCGTAGCTGGCAGTTGATGTTGGCGTGACCGGCAGGTGGTTCCAGCAAGCCTGGCAGGTGATTCCGAAGTGTTCACCAACTGGTTCTGGCGTAGCTGTCAGGTGATTTTGGCATGTCCGGCAGGTGGTTCCGGTCTGTCCAGCAGGTGGTTCTGGGGTGTCTGGCACGAGGTTCTGGCACGTCTGGGAGGTTGTGTCGGCATGCACTTCACGTGATTCCGGCTTGTCCGCCTAGTGGTTCTGGTGTAGCGGAAAGGTGATTTGGGCTTGTCCGGCACGTGGGACCTGTGAGTCAAGGAGGTGGTTCTGGCGAGTGTTTCCTGTGTTTCCGGTCTGTCCGGAGATGGTTCCGACCTGTCCGGCACGTGCTTCTGGCACTTCTGAGAGGTTGTGCTGCCATGCCCGGCAGGTGATTTTGGAGTGTCCGCCAAGTGGTTCTGGCGTAGCCGGCAGGTGATTTTGGCGTGTCCGGCAGGTGGTTCTGGGGAGTGGATCAGGTGGTTCCGGCATTCTCGGCAGGTGGTACCGGCGTGTCCGGAACATGGTTCTGGCAAGTCTGACATGCGGTTCCGGCATGCCCGACAGGTGATTCCGCAGTGTTCGCCAAGTGGTTCTGGCGTAGCCGGCAGGTCATTTTGCATGTCCGGCGGTGGTTCCGCGAGTCGAGCCGGTGGTTCCGGTGTGTCCGGCAGGTGGTTCTGGCGTGACCGGCACGAGGTTCTGGCACGTCTGAGAGTTGGTTCCGGCGTGCCCGACAGGTGATTCCGGAGTGTCCGCCACGTGGTTCTGGCGTACCCGGCAGGTGATTTTGGCGTGTCTGGCAGGTGTTTCTTGCAAGTCGAGCATTTGGCTCAGGCATGCTCAGCAGGTGCTTCCGGCGTGTCTGGCAGGTGGTTCTGGTGTGTCTGAGAGCTGGTTCTGGCATGTCTGGCAGATGATTCCGGAGTGTCCACCAAGTGGTTGTGGCATACCCGGCAGGTGATTTTAGCGTGTCAGGTAGGTGGTTCCGGCGAGTCGAGTAGGTGGTTCCGGCGTGCTCGGCAGGTGGTTCAGGCGGGTCTGGCAGGTGGTTTCGGTCTGTTCGGGGAGTGGTTCCGGCATCTCAGGCACATGGTTCTGGCACGTCTGATAGGTGGTTCCTGCCGGCCCGACAGGTGTTTCCATGGTGTCCGCCAAGTGGTTCTGGCATAGCTGGCAGGTGATGTTGGCGTGACCGGCAGGTGGTTCCAGACAGCCCGGCAGGTGATTCCGAAGTGTTCACCAAATGCTTGTGGAGTAGCCGGAATTTGATTTTGGCATGTCCAGCAGGTGGTTTTGGCGAGTCGAGCAGGTGGTTCTGGTGTGCTCGGCAGGTGCTTCCGGTGTCATCGGCATGTGGTTCCGGCATGTCTGAGAGGAGGTTCCGCCATGCCCGGCAGGTGATTCCGGAGTGTTCCCCAAGTGGTTCTGGCATAGCCGGCAGGTGATCTTGCATGTCCGGCAATGGTTCCGGCGAGTCGAGCCGCTGGTTCCGGCATGTCCGGCAGGTGGTTCCGGCATGCCCGGCAGGTGATTCCGGAGTGTCCGGCATGTGGTTCTGGCACCTCTGAGAGGTGGTTCCGGCATGCCCGGCAGGTGGTTCCGGCGTGTCTGCCGAGTGGTTCTGGCGTAGTCGGCAGGTGATTGTGGAGTGTCCAGCAGGTGGTTCTGAGGAGTGGATCAGGTGGTTCCGGCATACTCTGCAGGTGGTACCGGCGTGTCCGGAACATGGTTCTGGCAAGTCTGAGAGGTGGTTCCGGCATGCCCGACAGGTGATTCCGGAGTGTTCGCCAAGTGGTTCTGGCGTACCCGGCAGGTCATTTTGCATGTCCGGCGGTGGTTCCGGCGAGTCGAGCCGGTGGTTCTGGCATGTCCGGCAGGTGGTTCTGGCGTGACCGGCACGAGGTTCTGGCACGTCTGAGAGTTGGTTCCGGCATGCCCGACAGGTGATTCCGGAGTGTCCGCCACGTGGTTCTGGCGTACCCGGCAGGTGATTTTGGCGTGTCTGGCAGGTGTTTCTTGCAAGTCAAGCATTTGGCTCAGGCATGCTCAGCAGGTGCTTCCAACGTGTCTGGCACATGGTTCTGGTGTGTCTGAGAGCTGGTTCTGGCATGTCCGGCAGATTATTCCGGAGTGTCCACCAAGTGGTTGTGGCATACCCGGCAGGTGATTTTAGCGTGTCAGGTAGGTGGTTCCGGCGAGTCGAGTTGGTGGTTCCGGCGTGCTCGGCAGGTGGTTCAGGCGGGTCTGGCAGGTGGTTTCGGTCTGTTCGGTGTGTGGTTCCGGCATCTCAGGCACAAGGTTCTGGCACGTCTGATATGTGGTTCCGGCCGGCCCGACAGGTGTTTCCATGGTGTCCGCCAAGTGGTTCTGGCATAGCAGGCAGGTGACGTTGGCGTGACCGGCAGGTGGTTCCAGACAGCCCGGCAGGTGATTCCGAAGTTTTCACCAAATGGTTGTGGCGTAGCCGGAATCTGATTTTTGCATGTCCAGCAGGTGGTTCTGGCGAGTCGAGCAGGTGGTTCTGGCGTGCTCGGCAGGTGCTTCCGGTGTCATTGGCATGTGGTTCCGGCATGTCTGAGAGGTGGTTCCGCCATGCCCGGCAGGTGATTCCGGAGTGTTCGCCAAGTGGTTCTGGCGTAGCCGGCAGGTGATTTTGCATGGCCGGCAATGGTTCCGGCGAGTCGAGCCGGTGGTTCCGGCATGTCCGGCAGGTGGTTCCGGCATGCCCGGCAGGTGATTCCGCAGTCTCCGTCATTTGGTCCTGGCACCTCTGAGAGGTGGTTCAGGCATGCCCGACAGGTGATTCCGGAGTGTTCGCCAAGTGGTTGTGGCGTAGCCGGCAGGTCATTTTGCATGTCCAGCTGTGGTTCCGGCGAGTCGAGCCGGTGGTTCCGGCGTAGCCGGCAGTTGCTCTTGGCGTGTCCACTAGGTGGTTCTGGGGAGTGGATCAGCTGGTTCCGGCATACTCGGCAGGTGGTACCGGCGTGTCCAGAACATGGTTCTGGCAAGTCTGAGAGGTGGTTCCGGCATGCCCGGCAGGTGATTCCGGAGTGTTTGCCAAGTGGTTCTGGCGTAGCCGGCAGGTCATTTTGCATGTCCGGCGGTGGTTCCGGCGAGTCGAGCCGGTGGTTCCGGCGTGTCCAGCAGGTGGTTCCGGCAAGCTCGGCAGGTGGTACCGGCGTGTCCGGAACATGGTTCTGGCAAGTCTGAGAGGTGGTTCCGGCACGCCCGACAGGTGATTCCGGAGCGTCCGCCAAGTGTTTCTGGCGTACCCGGCAGGTGATTTTGGCATGTCCGACAGGTGTTTCTTGAGAGTTGAGCAGGTGGCTCAGGCATGCTCAGCTGGTGCTTCCGGCGTCTCTGGCACGTGGTTCTGGTGTGTCTGAGAGCTGGTTCTGGCATGTCCGGCAGATGATTCCGGAGTGTCCACCAAGTGGTTCTGGTATACCTGGCAGGTGATTTTGGCGTGTCAGGAAGGTGGTTCCGGTTAGTTGAGCAGGTGGATCAGGCGTGCTCGCCCGGGGGTTCATGCGGGTCTGGCTGGTGGTTTCGGTCTGTTCGGGGAGTGGTTCCGGCATCTCAGGCACATGGTTCTGGCACGTCTGAGAGGTGGTTCCGGCCGGCCGGAGAGGTGTTTCCGGAGTGTCCGCCAAGTGCTTCTGGCGTAGGTGAAAGCGACGTTGGCGTGACCGGTAGGTGGTTCCAGCCAGCCCGGAGGTGGTTCCAGAGTGTGTGCCGTGTGGTTCTGGCGTAGCTGGCAGGTGATTTTGGCGTGTCCAGCAGGTGGTTCCGGCGAGATCGGCAGGTGGTACCAGCGTGTCCGGAACATGGTTCTGGCACGGCTGAGAGATGGTTCCGTCATGCCCGGCAGGTGAATCCGGAGTGTCCGGCATGTGGTTCTGGCACCTCTGAGATGTGGTTCCCCCATGCCCGGCAGGTGATTCCGGAGTGTTCGGCATGTGGTTCTGTCACCTCTGAGAGGTTGTTCTGGCATGCCCGGCAGGTGATACCACAGTGTCCGGCATTTGGTTCTGGCACCTGTGACACGTGGTTCCGGGATGCCTGGCATGTGATTCCGGAGTGTCTGCCGAGAGGTTCTGGCGTGTCCAGCAGGTGTTTCCGGTCTTTCCGGCAGGTGGTTCTGGCATGTCTGGCAGGTGATTCCGGCATGTCCAGCAGGTGGTTCTGAGAAGTGGATCAGGTGGTTCCTGCAGGCACGGCAGGTGATTCCGGAGTGTCCGGCATGTGATTCTGTCACCTCTGAGAGTTTGTTCTGGCATGCCAGGCAGGGGATACCACAGTGTCCGGCATTTGGTTCTGGCACCTCTGACAGGTGGTTCCGGGATGCCTGGCATGTGATTCCGGAGTGTCTGCCGAGTGGTTCTGGCGTGTCCAGCAGGTGTTTCCGGTCTTTCCGGCAGGTGGTTCTGGCATGTCCGGCACGAGGTTCTGGCACGTCTGAGAGTTGGTTCCGGCATGCCCGACAGGTGATTCCGGAGTGTCCGCCACGTGGTTCTGGCGTACCCGGCAGGTGATTTTGGCGTGTCTGGCAGGTGTTTCTTGCAAGTCGAGCATGTGGCTCAGGCATGATCAGCAGGTGCTTCCGGCCTGTCCGGCACGTGGTTCTGGTGTGTCTGAGAGCTGGTTCTGGCATGTCCGGCAGATTATTCCGGAGTGTCCACCAAGTGGTTCTGGTGTAGCCGGCAGGTGATTTTAGCGTGTCAGGTAGGTGGTTCCGGGGAGTCGAGTTGGTGGTTCCGGCGTGATCGGCAGGTGGTTCAGGCGGGTCTGGCAGGTGTTTTCGGTCTGTTCGGTGTGTGGTTCCGGCATCTCAGGCACATGGTTCTGGCACGTCTGATAGGTGGTTCCGGCCGGCCCGACAGGTGTTTCCATGGTGTCCGCCAAGTGGTTCTGGCATAGCAGGCAGGTGACGTTGGCGTGACCGGCAGGTGGTTCCAGCCAGCCCGGCAGGTGATTCCGAAGTTTTCACCAAATGGTTGTGGCGTAGCCGGAATCTGATTTTTGCATGTCCAGCAGGTGGTTTTGGCGAGTCGAGCAGGTGGTTCTGGCGTGCTCGGCAGGTGCTTCCGGTGTCATTGGCATGTGGTTCCGGCATGTCTGAGAGGTGGTTCCGCCATGCCCGGCAGGTGATTCCGGAGTGTTCGCCAAGTGGTTCTGGCGTAGCCGGCAGGTGATTTTGCATGGCCGGCAATGGTTCCGGCGAGTCGAGCCGGTGGTTCCGGCATGTCCGGCAGGTGGTTCCTGCATGCCCGGCAGGTGATTCCGCAGTCTCCGTCATTTGGTCCTGGCACCTCTGAGAGGTGGTTCAGGCATGCCCGACAGGTGATTCCGGAGTGTTCGCCAAGTGGTTCTGGCGTAGCCGGCAGGTCATTTTGCATGTCCAGCGGTGGTTCCGGCGAGTCGAGCCGGTGGTTCCGGCGTAGCCGGCAGTTGCTCTTGGCGTGTCCACTAGGTGGTTCTGGGGAGTGGATCAGCTGGTTCCGGCATACTCGGCAGGTGGTACCGGCGTGTCCAGAACATGGTTCTGGCAAGTCTGAGAGGTGGTTCCGGCACGCCCGACAGTGATTCCGGAGCGTCCGCCAAGTGTTTCTGGCGTACCCGGCAGGTGATTTTGGCATGTCCGACAGGTGTTTCTTGCGAGTCGAGCAGGTGGCTCAGGCATGCTCAGCTGGTGCTTCCGGCATCTCTGGCACGTGGTTCTGGTGTGTCTGAGAGCTGGTTCTGGCATGTCCGGCAGATGATTCCGGAGTGTCCACCAAGTGGTTCTGGTAGACCTGGCAGGTGATTTTTGCGTGTCAGGAAGGTGGTTCCGGCTAGTTGAGCAGGTGGATCAGGCGTGCTCGCCAGGGGGTTCATGCGGGTCTGGCAGGTGGTTTCGGTCTGTTCGGGGAGTGGTTCCGGCATCTCAGGCACATGGTTCTGGCACGTCTGAGAGGTGGTTCCGGCCGGCCGGAGAGGTGTTTCCGGAGTGTCCGCCAAGTGGTTCTGGCGTAGGTGAAAGCCGACGTTGGCGTGACCGGTAGGTGGTTCCAGCCAGCCCGGCAGGTGATTCCGGAGTGTCTGCCGTGTGGTTCTGGCGTAGCTGGCAGGTGATTTTGGCGTGTCCAGCAGGTGGCTCCGGCGAGATCGGCAGGTGGTACCAGCGTGTCCGGAACATGGTTCTGGCACGGCTGAGAGATGGTTCCGTCATGCCCGGCAGGTGAATCCGGAGTGTCCGGCATGTGGTTCTAGCACCTCTGAGATGTGGTTCCCCCATGCCCGGCAGGTGATTCCGGAGTGTTCGGCATGTGGTTCTGGCACCTCTGAGAAGTGGTTCCAGAATGCCCGGCAGGTGGTTCCGGAGTGTCTGCCTAGTGGTTCTGGCGTAGTCGGCAGGTGATTCTGGCGTGTCCACCAGGTGGTTCTGGGGAGTGGATCAGGTGGTTCCGGCATTCTCGGCAGGTGGTACCGGAGTGTCCGGAACATGGTTCTGGCAAGTCTGAGAGGCGGTTCCGGCATGCCCGACAGGTGATTCCGGAGTGTTCGCCAAGTGGTTCTGGCGTAGCCGGCAGGTCATTTTGCATGTCCGGCGGTGGTTCCGCGAGTCGAGCCGTTGGTTCCGGTGTGTCCGGCAGGTGGTTCTGGCGTGACCGGCACGAGGTTCTGGCACGTCTGAGAGTTGGTTCCGGCATGCCCGACAGGTGATTCCGGAGTGTCCGCCACGTAGTTCTGGCGTACCCGGCAGGTGATTTTGGCGTGTCTGGCAGGTGTTTCTTGCAAGTCGAGCATTTGGCTCAGGCATGCTCAGCAGGTGCTTCCGGCGTGTCTGGCAGGTGGTTCTGGTGTGTCTGAGAGCTGGTTCTGGCATGTCTGGCAGATGATTCCGGAGTGTCCACCAAGTGGTTGTGGCATACCCGGCAGGTGATTTTAGCGTGTCAGGTAGGTTGTTCCAGCGAGTCGAGTAGGTGGTTCCGGCGTGCTCGGCAGGTGGTTCAGGCGGGTCTGGCAGGTGGTTTCGGTCTGTTCAGGGAGTGGTTCCGGCATCTCAGGCACATGGTTCTGGCACGTCTGATAGGTGGTTCCGGCCGGCCCGACAGGTGTTTCCATGGTGTCCGCCAAGTGGTTCTGGCATAGCTGGCAGGTGATGTCGGCGTGACCGGCAGGTGGTTCCAGTCAGCCCGGCATGTGATTCCGAATGTTCACCAAATGCTTGTGGAGTAGCCGGAAGTTGATTTTGGCATGTCCAGCAGGTGGTTTTGGCGAGTCGAGCAGGTGGTTCTGGCCTGCTCGGCAGGTGCTTCCTGTGTCATCGGCATGTGGTTCCGGCATGTCTGAGAGGTGGTTCTGCCATGCCAGGCAGGTGATTCCGGAGTGTTCCCCAAGTGGTTCTGGCATAGCCGGCAGGTGATTTTGCATGTCCGGCAATGGTTCCGGCGAGTCGAGCTGCTGGTTCCGGCATGTCCGGCAGGTGGTTCCAGCATGCCCGGCAGGTGATTCCGGAGTGTCCGGCATGTGGTTCTGGCACCTCTGAGAGGTGGTTCCGGCATGCCCGGCAGGTGGTTCTGGCGTGTCTGCCGAGTTCTTCTGGCGTAGTCGGCAGGTGATTGTGGCGTGTCCAGCAGGTGGTTCTGACGAGTGGATGAGGTGGTTCCGGCATACTCTGCAGGTGGTACCGGCGTGTCCGGAACATGGTTCTGGCAAGTCTGAGAGGTGGTTCCGGCATGCCCGACAGGTGATTCCGGAGTGTTCGCCAAGTGGTTCTGGCGTAGCCGGCAGGTCATTTTGCATGTCCGGCGGTGGTTCCGCGAGTCGAGCCGGTGGTTCCGGCGTAGCCGGCAGTTGCTCTTGGCGTGTCCACTAGGTGGTTCTGGGGAGTGGATCAGCTGGTTCCGGCATACTCGGCAGGTGGTACTGGCGTGTCCAGAACATGGTTCTGGCAAGTCTGAGAGGTGGTTCCGGCACGCCCGACAGGTGATTCCGGAGCGTCCGCCAAGTGTTTCTGGCGTACCCGGCAGGTGATTTTGGCATGTCCGACAGGTGTTTCTTGAGAGTTGAGCAGGTGGCTCAGGCATGCTCAGCTGGTGCTTCCGGCGTCTCTGGCACGTGGTTCTGGTGTGTCTGAGAGCTGGTTCTGGCATGTCCGGCAGATGATTCCGGAGTGTCCACCAAGTGGTTCTGGTATACCTGGCAGGTGATTTTGGCGTGTCAGGAAGGTGGTTCCGGCTAGTTGAGCAGGTGGATCAGGCGTGCTCGCCAGGGGGTTCATGCGGGTCTGGCTGGTGGTTTCGGTCTGTTCGGGGAGTGGTTCCGGCATCTCAGGCACATGGTTCTGGCACGTCTGAGAGGTGGTTCCGGCCGGCCGGAGAGGTGTTTCCGGAGTGTCCGCCAAGTGCTTCTGGCGTAGGTGAAAGCGACGTTGGCGTGACCGGTAGGTGGTTCCAGCCAGCCCGGAGGTGGTTCCAGAGTGTGTGCCGTGTGGTTCTGGCGTAGCTGGCAGGTGATTTTGGCGTGTCCAGCAGGTGGTTCCGGCGAGATCGGCAGGTGGTACCAGCGTGTCCGGAACATGGTTCTGGCACGGCTGAGAGATGGTTCCGTCATGCCCGGCAGGTGAATCCGGAGTGTCCGGCATGTGGTTCTGGCACCTCTGAGATGTGGTTCCCCCATGCCCGGCAGGTGATTCCGGAGTGTTCGGCATGTGGTTCTGTCACCTCTGAGAGGTTGTTCTGGCATGCCCGGCAGGTGATACCACAGTGTCCGGCATTTGGTTCTGGCACCTGTGACACGTGGTTCCGGGATGCCTGGCATGTGATTCCGGAGTGTCTGCCGAGAGGTTCTGGCGTGTCCAGCAGGTGTTTCTGGTCTTTCCGGCAGGTGGTTCTGGCGTGTCCGGGACGAGGTTCTGGCACGTCTGAGAGTTGGTTCCGGCATGCCCGACAGGTGATTCCGGAGTGTGCGCCACGTGGTTCTGGCGTACCCGGCAGGTGATTTTGGCGTGTCTGGCAGGTGTTTCTTGCAAGTCTAGCATGTGGCTCAGGCATGATCAGCAGGTGCTTCCGGCCTGTCCGGCACGTGGTTCTGGTGTGTCTGAGAGCTGGTTCTGGCATGTCCGGCAGATTATTCCGGAGTGTCCACCAAGTGGTTGCGGCATACCCGGCAGGTGATTTTAGCGTGTCAGGTAGGTGGTTCCGGCGATTCGAGTTGGTGGTTCCGGCGTGCTCGGCAGGTGGTTCAGGCAGGTCTGGCAGGTGTTTTCGGTCTGTTCGGTGTGTGGTTCCGGCATCTCAGGCACATGGTTCTGGCACGTCTGATAGGTGGTTCCGGCCGGCCCGACAGGTGTTTCCATGGTGTCCGCCAAGTGGTTCTGGCATAGCAGGCAGGTGACGTTGGCTTGACCGGCAGGTGGTTCCAGCCAGCCCGGCAGGTAATTCCGAAGTTTTCACCAAATGGTTGTGGCGTAGCCGGAATCTGATTTTTGCATGTCCAGCAGGTGGTTTTGGCGAGTCGAGCAGGTGGTTCTGGCGTGCCTGGCAGGTGCTTCCGGTGTCATTGGCATGTGGTTCTGGCATGTCTGAGAGGTGGTTCCGCCATGCCCGGCAGGTGATTCCGGAGTGTTCGGCAAGTGATTCTGGCGTAGCCGGCAGGTGATTTTGCATGTCCGGCAATGGTTCCGGCGAGTCGAGCCGGTGGTTCTGGAATGTCCGGCAGGTGGTTCCGGCATGTCCGGCAGGTGGTTCCGGCATGTCCAGCACGTGGTTCCAGCATGCCTGGCAGGTGATTCCGGAATGTCCGGCATGTGGTTCTGGCACCTCTGAGAGGTGGTTCCGGCATGCCCGGCAGGTGATACCGGAGTGTCCGGCATTTGGTTCTGGCACCTCTGAGAGGTGGTTCCGGAATGCCTGGCCTGTGATTCCGGAGTGTCTGCCGAGTGGTTCTGGCCTAGCCGGCAGTTGATTTTGGCGTGTCCACTAGGTTGTTCTGGGGAGTGGATCAGCTGGTTCCGGCATACTCGGCAGGTGGTACCGGCGTGTCCAGAACATGGTTCTGGCAAGTCTGAGAGGTGGTTCTGGCACGCCCGACAGGTGATTCCGGAGCATCCGCCAAGTGTTTCTGGCGTACCCGGCGGGTGATTTACGCCTGTCCGACAGGTGTATCTTGCGAGTCGAGCAGGTGGCTCAGGCATGCTCAGCTGGTGCTTCCGGCGTCGCTGGCACGTGGTTCTGGTTTGTCTGAGAGCTGATTCTGGCATCTCCGGCAGATGATTCCCGAGTGTCCACCAAGCGGTTCTTGTATACCTGGCAGGTGATTTTCGCGTGTCAGGAAGGTGGTTCCGGCTAGTTGAGCAGGTGGATCAGGCGTGCTCGCCAGGGGGTTCAGGCAGGTCTGGCAGGTGGTTTGGGTCTGTTCGGGGTGTGTTTCCGGCATCTCAGGAACATGGTTCTGGCACGTCTGAGAGGTGGTTCCGGCCGGCCCGACAGGTGTTTCCGGAGTGTCCGCCAAGTGGTTCTGGCGAAGCCGGCAGGTGATGTTTGTGTGACCGGCACGTGGTTCCAGAAAGCCCGGCAGGTGATTCCGAAGAGTTCACCAAATGGTTGTGGCCTAGCCGGCAGGTGATTTCGGCGTGTCCTGCAGGTGGTTTTGGCGAGTCAAGCAGGTCGTTCTGGCGTGCTCGGCAGGTGCTTGCGGTTTCATTGGCATGTGGTTCCGGCATGTCTGAGAGGTGGTTCCGCCATGCCCGGCAGGTGATTCCGGAGTGTTCGCCAAGTGGTTCTGGCGTAGCCGGCAGGTGATTTTGCATGTCCGCCAATGGTTCCGGCGAGTCGAGCCGGTGGTTCCAGCATGTCCTGCAGGTGATTCCGGCATGTCCTGTAGGTGGTTCTGAGAAGTGGATCAGGTGGTTCCGGCAGGCACGGCAGGTGATTCCAGAGTGTCCGGCATGTGATTCTGTCACCTCTGAGAGTTTGTTCTGGCATGCCCGGCAGGTGATACCACAGTGTCCGGCATTTGGTTCTGGCACCTCTGACAGGTGGTTCCGGGATGCCTGGCATGTGATTCCGGAGTGTCTGCCGAGTGGTTCTGGCGTGTCCAGCAGGTGTTTCCGGTCTTTCCGGCAGGTGGTTCTGGCGTGTCCAGCACGAGGTTCTGGCACGTCTGAGAGTTGGTTCCGGCATGCCCGACAGGTGATTCTGGAGTGTCCGCCACGTGGTTCTGTTGTACCCGGCAGGTGATTTTGGCATGTCCGACAGGTGTTTCTTGCGAGTCGAGCAGGTGGCTCAGGCATGCTCAGCTGGTGCTTCCGGCGTCTCTGGCACGTGGTTCTGGTGTGTCTGAGAGCTGGTTCTGGCATGTCCGGCAGATTATTCAGGAGTGTCCACCAAGTGGTTCTGGTATACCTGGCAGGTGATTTTGGCGTGTCAGGAAGGTGGTTCCGGCTAGTTGAGCAGGTGGATCAGGCGTGCTCGCCAGGGGGTTCATGCGGGTCTGGCAGGTGGTTTCGGTCTGTTCGGGGAGTGGTTCCGGCATCTCAGGCACATGGTTCTGGCACGTCTGAGAGGTGGTTCCGGCCGGCCGGAGAGGTGTTTCCGTAGTGTCCGCCAAGTGGTTCTGGCGTAGGTGAAAGGCGACGTTGGCGTGACCGGTAGGTGGTTCCAGCCAGCCCGGAGGTGATTCCAGAGTGTCTGCGGTGTGGTTCTGGCGTAGCTGGCAGGTGATTTTGGCGTGTCCAGCAGGTGGTTCCGGCGAGATCGGCAGGTGGTACCAGCGTGTCCGGAACATGGTTCTGGCACGGCTGAGAGATGGTTCCGTCATGCCCGGCAGGTGAATCCGGAATGTCCGGCATGTGGTTCTGGCACCTCTGAGATGTGGTTCCCCCATGCCCGGCAGGTGATTCCGGAGTGTTCGGCATGTGGTTCTGGCACCTCTGAGAGGTGGTTCCAGCATGCCCGGCAGGTGGTTCCGGAGTGTCTGCCTAGTGGTTCTGGCGTAGTCGGCAGGTGATTCTGGCGTGTCCAGCAGGTGGTTCTGGGGAGTGGATCAGGTGGTTCCGGCATTCTCGGCAGGTGGTACCGGCGTGTCGGGAACATGGTTCTGGCAAGTCTGAGATGCGGTTCCGGCATGCCCGACAGGTGATTCCGGAGTGTTCGCCAAGTGGTTCTGGCGTAGCCGGCAGAGCATTTTGCATGTCCGGCGGTGGTTCCGCGAGTCGAGCCGGTGGTTCCGGTCTTTCCGGCAGGTGGTTCTGGCGTGTCCGGCACGAGGTACTGGCACGTCTGAGAGTTGGTTCCGGCATGCCCGACAGGTGATTCCGGAGTGTCCGCCACGTGGTTCTGGCGTACCCGGCAGGTGATTTTGGCATGTCTGGCAGGTGTTTCTTGCAAGTCGAGCATGTGGCTCAGGCATGATCAGCAGGTGCTTCCGGCCTGTCCGGCACGTGGTTCTGGTGTGTCTGAGAGCTGGTTCTGGCATGTCCGGCAGATTATTCAGGAGTGTCCACCAAGTGTTTCTGGTGTAGCCGGCAGGTGATTTTGGCGTGTCCAGCAGGTGGTTTTGGCGAGTCGAGTTGGTGGTTCCGGCGTGCTCGGCAGGTGCTTCCGGTGTCATTGGCATGTGGTTCTGGCATGTCTGAGAGGTGGTTCCGCCATGCCCGGCAGGTGATTCTGGAGTGTTCGCCAAGTGGTTCTGGCGTAGCCGGCAGGTGATTTTGCATGTCCGGCAATGGTTCCGGCGAGTCTAGCCGGTCCTTCTGGCATGTCCGGCAGGTGGTTCCGGCATGCCCGGCAGGTGATTCCGGAGTGTCCGGCATGTGGTTCTGGCACCTCTGAGAGGTGGTTCCGACATGCCCGGCAGGTGGTTCCGGAGTGTCTGCCGAGTGGTTCTGGCGTAGTCGGCAGGTGATTCTGGGGTGTCCAGGAGGTGGTTCTGGGGAGTGGATCAGGTGGTTAAGGCATACTCGGCAGGTGGTACCGGCGTGTCCGGAACATGGTTCTGGCAAGTCTGAGAGGTGGTTCCGGCATGCCAGACAGGTGATTCCGGAGTGTTCGCCAAGTGGTTCTGGCGTAGCCGGCAGGTCATTTTGCATGTCCAGCAGTGGTTCCGGCGAGTCGAGCCGGTGGTTCCGGCGTAGCCGGCAGTTGATTTTGCCGTGTCCACTAGGTGGTTCTGGGGAGTGGATCAGCTGGTTCCGGCTTACTCGGCAGGTGGTACCGGCGTGTCCAGAACATGGTTCTGGCAAGTCTGAGAGGTGGTTCCGGCACGCCCGACAGGTGATTCCGGAGCGTCCGCCAAGTGTTTCTGGCGTACCCGGCAGGTGATTTGGCATGTCCGACAGGTGTTTCCTGTAAGTCGAGCAGGTGGCTCAGGCATGCTCAGCTGGTGCTTCCGGCGTCTCTGGCACGTGGTTCTGGTGTGTCTGAGAGCTGGTTCTGGCATGTCCGGCAGATGATTCCGGAGTGTCCACCAAGTGGTTCTGGTATACCTGGCAGGTGATTTTGGCGTGTCAGGTAGTTGGTGCCAGCTAGTTGAGCAGGTGGATTAGGCGTGCTCGCCAGGGGATTCTGGCGGGTCTGGCAGGTGGTTTCGGACTGTTCGGGGAGTGGTTCCGGCATCTCAGGCACATGGTTCTGGCACTTCTGAGAGGTGGTTCCGGCCGGCCCGACAGGTGTTTCCGGAGTGTCCGCCAAGTGGTTCTGCGTAGGTGAAAGGTGATGTTGGCGTGACCGGCAGGTGATTCCAGCCAGCCCGGCAGGTGATTCCGGAGTGTCTGCCGAGTGGTTCTGGCGTAGCCGGCAGGTGATATTGGTGTGTCCAGCGGGTGGTTTTGGCGAGTCGAGCAGGTGCTTCTGTCGTGCTCGGCAGGTGCTTCCGGTGTCATTGGCATGTGGTTCCGGCATGTCTGAGAGGTGATTCCGCCATGCCCGGCAGGTGATTCCGGAGTGTCCGGCATGTGGTTCTGGCACCTCTGAGAGGTGGTTCCGGCATGCCCGGCAGGTGGTTCCGGAGTGTCTGCCGAGTGGTTCTGGCGTAGTCGGCAGGTGATTCTGGCGTGTCCAGCAGGTGGTTGTGGGGAGTGGATCAGGTGGTTCCGGCATACTCGGCAGGTGGTACCGGCGTGTCCAGAACATGGTTCTGGGAAGTCTGAGAGGTGGTTCCGGCATGCCCAACAGGTGATTCCGGAGTGTTCGCCAAGTGGTTCTGGCGTAGCCGGCAGGTCATTTTGCATGTCCGGCGGTGGTTCCGGCGAGTCGAGCCGGTGGTTCCGGCGTGTCCAGCACGTGTTTCCGGGCTGTCCGGCAGGTGGTTCTGGCGTGTCCGGCACGAGGTTCTGGCACGTCTGAGAGTTGGTTCCGGCATGCCCCAATGGTGATTCCGGAGTGTCTGGCATGTGGTTCTGGCACCTCTGAGAGGTGGTTCCAGCATGCACGGCAGGTGATACCGGAGTCTCCGGCATTTGGTTCGGGCACCTCTGAGAGGTGGTTCCGGAATGCCTGGCCTGTGATTCCGGAGTGTCTGCCGAGTGGTTCTGGCGTAGCCGGCAGTTGATTTTGGCGTGTCCACTAGGTGGTTCTGGGGAGTGGATCAGCTGGTTCCGGCATACTCGGCAGGTGGTACCGGCGTGTCCAGAACATGGTTCTGGCATGTCTGAGAGGAGGTTCCGGCACGCCCGACAGGTGATTCCGGAGCGTCCGCCAAGTGTTTCTGGCGTTCCCGGCAGGTGATTTTGGCATGTCCGACAGGTGTATCTTGCGAGTCGAGCAGGTGGTTCTGGCGTGCTCGGCAGGTGCTTCCGGTGTCATTGGCATGTGGTTCCGGCATGTCTGAGAGGTGGTTCCGGCATGCCAGGCAGGTGGTTCCGGAGAGTCTGCCGAGTGGTTCTGGAGCCAGCCCGGCAGGTGATTCCGAAGATTTCACCAAATGGTTGTGGCGTAGCCGACAGGTTATTTTGGCGTGTCAGGAAGTTGGTTCCGGCTAGTTGAGCAGGTGGATCATGCGTGCTCGCCAGGGGGTTCAGGCGGGTCTGGCAGGTGGTTTCGGTCTGTTCGGGGAGTGGTTCCGGCATCTTAGGCACATGGTTCTGGCACGTCTGAGAGGTGGTTCCGGCCAGCCGGAGAGGTGTTTCCGGAGTGTCCGCCAAGTGGTTCTGGCATAGGTGAAAGGTGATGTTGGCGTAACCGGCAGGTGGTTCCAGCCAGCCCGGCAGGTGATTCCGGAGTGTCTGCCGAGTGGTTGTGGCGTAGCCGGCAGGTTATTTTGGTGTGTCCAGCGGGTGGTTTTGGCGAGTCGAGCAGGTGGTTCTGTCGTGCTCGGCAGGTGCTTCCGGTGTCATTGGCATGTGGTTCTGGCATGTCTGAGAGGTGGTTCCGCCATGCCCAGCAGGTGATTCCGGAGTGTTCGCCAAGTGGTTCTGGCGTAGCTGGCAGGTGATTTTGGCATGTCCAGGAGCTGGTTCCGGCGAGCTCGGCAGGTGGTACCAGCGTGTCCGGAACTTGGTTCTGGCACGTCTGAGAGATGGTTCCGGCATGCCCGGCAGGTGATTCCGGAGTGTCCGGCATGTGGTTTTGGCACCTCTGAGAGGTGGTTCCGGCATGCCCGGCAGGTGATTCCGGAGTGTCCGGCATGTGGTTCTGGCACCTCTGAGAGGTGGTTCCGGGAAGCCCGGCAGTTGGTTACGGAGTGTGTGCCGAGTGGTTCTGGAGTAGCCGGCAGGTGATTCTGGCGTATCCAGCAGGTGGTTCTGGGGAGTGGATCAGGTGGTTCCGGCATACTCGGCAGGTGGTACCGGCGTGTCCGGAACATGGTTCTGGCAACTCTGAGAGGTGGTACCGGCATGCCCAACAGGTGATTCCGGAGTGTTCGCCAAGTGGTTCTGGCGTAGCCGGCAGGTCATTTTGCATGTCCGGCGGTGGTTCCGGCGAGTCGAGGCGGTGGTTGCGGCGTATCCAGCAGGTGTTTGCGGTCTGTCCGGCAGGTGATTCTGGCGTGACCGGCACGAGGTTCTGGCACGTCGGAGAGCTGGTTCCGGCATGCCCGACAGGTGATTCCAGAGTGTCTGCCACGTGGTTCTGGCGTACCCGGCAGGTGATTTTGGTGTGTCTGGCAGGTGTTTCTGGCAAGTCGAGCATTTGGCTCAGGCATGCTCAGCAGGTGCTTCCGGCGTGTCTGGCACGTGGTTCTGGTGTGTCTGAGAGATGGTTCTGGCATGTCCGGCAGATGATTCCGGAGTGTCCACCAAGTGGTTGTGGCATACCCGGGAGGTGATTTTAGCGTGTCATGTAGCTGGATCCGGCGAGTCGAGTAGGTGGTTCCGGCGTGCTCGGCATGTGGTTCAGGCGGGTCTGGCAGGTGGTTTCGGTCTGTTCGGGGTGTGGTTCCGGCATCTCAGGCACATGGTTCTGGCACGTCTGATAGGTGGTTCCGGCCGGCCCGACAGGTGTTTCCATGGTGTCCGACAAGTGGTTCTGGCATAGCTGGCAGGTGATGTTGGCGTGACCCGCAGGTGGTTCCAGCCAGCCAAGCAGGTGATTCCAAAGAGTTCACCAAACGTTTGTGGCGTAGCCGGCAGGTGATTTTGGCGTGTCCAGCAGGTGGTTTTGGCGAGTCGAGCAGGTGGATCTGGCGGGCTCGGCAGGTGCTTCCGGTGTCATTGGCATGTGGTTCTGGCATGTCTGAGAGGTTGTTCCGCCATGCCCGGCAGGTGATTCCGGAGTGTTCGCCAAGTGGTTCTGGCGTAGCCGGCAGGTGATTTTGCATGTCCGGCAATGGTTCCGGCGAGTCGAGCCGGTGGTTCTAGAATGTCCGGCAGGTGGTTCCGGCATGTCCGGCAGGTGGTTCCGGCATGTCCAGCACGTGGTTCCAGCATGCCCTGCAGGTGATTCCGGAGTGTCCGGCATTTGGTTCTGGCACCTCTGAGAGGTGGTTCCGGCATGCCCGGCAGGTGATACCGGAGTGTCCGGCATTTGGTTCTGGCACCTCTGAGAGGTGGTTCCGGAATGCCTGGCCTGTGATTCCGGAGTGTCTGCCGAGTGGTTCTGGCCTAGCCGGCAGTTGATTTTGGCGTGTCCACTAGGTGGTGCTGGGGAGTGGATCAGCTGGTTCCGGCATACTCGGCAGGTGGTACCGGCGTGTCCAGAACATGGTTCTGGCAAGTCTGAGAGGTGGTTCCGGCACGCCCGACAGGTGATTCCGGAGCGTCCGCCAAGTGTTTCTGGCGTACCCGGCGGGTGATTTACGCCTGTCCGACAGGTGTATCTTGCGAGTCGAGCAGGTGGCTCAGGCATGCTCAGCTGGTGCTTCCGGCGTCTCTGGCACGTGGTTCTGGTGTGTCTGAGAGCTGATTCTGGCATCTCCGGCAGATGATTCCGGAGTGTCCACCAAGCGGTTCTTGTATACCTGGCAGGTGATTTTGGCATGTCAGGAAGGTGGTTCCGGCTAGTTGAGCAGGTGGATCAGGCGTGCTCGCCAGGGGGTTCAGGCAGGTCTGGCAGGTGGTTTCGGTCTGTTCGGGGTGTGTTTCCGGCATCTCAGGAACATGGTTCTGGCACGTCTGAGAGGTGGTTCCGGCCGGCCCGACAGGTGTTTCCGGAGTGTCCGCCAAGTGGTTCTGGCGAAGCCGGCAGGTGATGTTTGTGTGACCGGCACGTGGTTCCAGAAAGCCCGGCAGGTGATTCCGAAGAGTTCACCAAATGGTTGTGGCCTAGCCGGCAGGTGATTTCGGCGTGTCCTGCAGGTGGTTTTGGCGAGTCAAGCAGGTCGTTCTGGCGTGCTCGGCAGGTGCTTGCGGTTTCATTGGCATGTGGTTCCGGCATGTCTGAGAGGTGGTTCCGCCATGCCCGGCAGGTGATTCCGGAGTGTTCGCCAAGTGGTTCTGGCTTAGCTGGCAGGTGATTTTGCATGTCCGGCAATGGTTCCGGCGAGTCGAGCCGGTGGTTCCGGCATGTCCTGCAGGTGATTCCGGCATGTCCTGTAGGTGGTTCTGAGAAGTGGATCAGGTGGTTCCGGCAGGCACGGCAGGTGATTCCGGAGTGTCCGGCATGTGATTCTGTCACCTCTGAGAGGTTGTTCTGGCATGCCCGGCAGGTGATACCACAGTGTCCGGCATTTGGTTCTGGCACCTCTGACAGGTGGTTCCGGGATGCCTGGCATGTGATTCCGGAGTGTCTGCCGAGTGGTTCTGGCGTGTCCAGCAGGTGTTTCCGGTCTTTCCGGCAGGTGGTTCTGGCGTGTCCAGCACGAGGTTCTGGCACGTCTGAGAGTTGGTTCCGGCATGCCCGACAGGTGATTCTGGAGTGTCCGCCACGTGGTTCTGTTGTACCCGGCAGGTGATTTTGGCATGTCCGACAGGTGTTTCTTGCGAGTCGAGCAGGTGGCTCAGGCATGCTCAGCTGGTGCTTCCGGCGTCTCTGGCACGTGGTTCTGGTGTGTCTGAGAGCTGGTTCTGGCATGTCCGGCAGATTATTCAGGAGTGTCCACCAAGTGGTTCTGGTATACCTGGCAGGTGATTTTGGCGTGTCAGGAAGGTGGTTCCGGCTAGTTGAGCAGGTGGATCAGGCGTGCTCGCCAGGGGGTTCATGCGGGTCTGGCAGGTGGTTTCGGTCTGTTCGGGGAGTGGTTCCGGCATCTCAGGCACATGGTTCTGGCACGTCTGAGAGGTGGTTCCGGCCGGCCGGAGAGGTGTTTCCGTAGTGTCCGCCAAGTGGTTCTGGCGTAGGTGAAAGGCGACGTTGGCGTGACCGGTAGGTGGTTCCAGCCAGCCCGGAGGTGATTCCAGAGTGTCTGCGGTGTGGTTCTGGCGTAGCTGGCAGGTGATTTTGGCGTGTCCAGCAGGTGGTTCCGGCGAGATCGGCAGGTGGTACCAGCGTGTCCGGAACATGGTTCTGGCACGGCTGAGAGATGGTTCCGTCATGCCCGGCAGGTGAATCCGGAATGTCCGGCATGTGGTTCTGGCACCTCTGAGATGTGGTTCCCCCATGCCCGGCAGGTGATTCCGGAGTGTTCGGCATGTGGTTCTGGCACCTCTGAGAGGTGGTTCCAGCATGCCCGGCAGGTGGTTCCGGAGTGTCTGCCTAGTGGTTCTGGCGTAGTCGGCAGGTGATTCTGGCGTGTCCAGCAGGTGGTTCTGGGGAGTGGATCAGGTGGTTCCGGCATTCTCGGCAGGTGGTACCGGCGTGTCGGGAACATGGTTCTGGCAAGTCTGAGATGCGGTTCCGGCATGCCCGACAGGTGATTCCGGAGTGTTCGCCAAGTGGTTCTGGCGTAGCCGGCAGAGCATTTTGCATGTCCGGCGGTGGTTCCGCGAGTCGAGCCGGTGGTTCCGGTCTTTCCGGCAGGTGGTTCTGGCGTGTCCGGCACGAGGTTCTGGCACGTCTGAGAGTTGGTTCCGGCATGCCCGACAGGTGATTCCGGAGTGTGCGCCACGTGGTTCTGGCGTACCCGGCAGGTGATTTTGGCGTGTCTGGCAGGTGTTTCTTGCAAGTCTAGCATGTGGCTCAGGCATGATCAGCAGGTGCTTCCGGCCTGTCCGGCACGTGGTTCTGGTGTGTCTGAGAGCTGGTTCTGGCATGTCCGGCAGATTATTCCGGAGTGTCCACCAAGTGGTTGCGGCATACCCGGCAGGTGATTTTAGCGTGTCAGGTAGGTGGTTCCGGCGATTCGAGTTGGTGGTTCCGGCGTGCTCGGCAGGTGGTTCAGGCAGGTCTGGCAGGTGTTTTCGGTCTGTTCGGTGTGTGGTTCCGGCATCTCAGGCACATGGTTCTGGCACGTCTGATAGGTGGTTCCGGCCGGCCCGACAGGTGTTTCCATGGTGTCCGCCAAGTGGTTCTGGCATAGCAGGCAGGTGACGTTGGCTTGACCGGCAGGTGGTTCCAGCCAGCCCGGCAGGTAATTCCGAAGTTTTCACCAAATGGTTGTGGCGTAGCCGGAATCTGATTTTTGCATGTCCAGCAGGTGGTTTTGGCGAGTCGAGCAGGTGGTTCTGGCGTGCCTGGCAGGTGCTTCCGGTGTCATTGGCATGTGGTTCTGGCATGTCTGAGAGGTGGTTCCGCCATGCCCGGCAGGTGATTCCGGAGTGTTCGGCAAGTGATTCTGGCGTAGCCGGCAGGTGATTTTGCATGTCCGGCAATGGTTCCGGCGAGTCGAGCCGGTGGTTCTGGAATGTCCGGCAGGTGGTTCCGGCATGTCCGGCAGGTGGTTCCGGCATGTCCAGCACGTGGTTCCAGCATGCCTGGCAGGTGATTCCGGAATGTCCGGCATGTGGTTCTGGCACCTCTGAGAGGTGGTTCCGGCATGCCCGGCAGGTGATACCGGAGTGTCCGGCATTTGGTTCTGGCACCTCTGAGAGGTGGTTCCGGAATGCCTGGCCTGTGATTCCGGAGTGTCTGCCGAGTGGTTCTGGCCTAGCCGGCAGTTGATTTTGGCGTGTCCACTAGGTTGTTCTGGGGAGTGGATCAGCTGGTTCCGGCATACTCGGCAGGTGGTACCGGCGTGTCCAGAACATGGTTCTGGCAAGTCTGAGAGGTGGTTCTGGCACGCCCGACAGGTGATTCCGGAGCATCCGCCAAGTGTTTCTGGCGTACCCGGCGGGTGATTTACGCCTGTCCGACAGGTGTATCTTGCGAGTCGAGCAGGTGGCTCAGGCATGCTCAGCTGGTGCTTCCGGCGTCGCTGGCACGTGGTTCTGGTTTGTCTGAGAGCTGATTCTGGCATCTCCGGCAGATGATTCCCGAGTGTCCACCAAGCGGTTCTTGTATACCTGGCAGGTGATTTTCGCGTGTCAGGAAGGTGGTTCCGGCTAGTTGAGCAGGTGGATCAGGCGTGCTCGCCAGGGGGTTCAGGCAGGTCTGGCAGGTGGTTTGGGTCTGTTCGGGGTGTGTTTCCGGCATCTCAGGAACATGGTTCTGGCACGTCTGAGAGGTGGTTCCGGCCGGCCCGACAGGTGTTTCCGGAGTGTCCGCCAAGTGGTTCTGGCGAAGCCGGCAGGTGATGTTTGTGTGACCGGCACGTGGTTCCAGAAAGCCCGGCAGGTGATTCCGAAGAGTTCACCAAATGGTTGTGGCCTAGCCGGCAGGTGATTTCGGCGTGTCCTGCAGGTGGTTTTGGCGAGTCAAGCAGGTCGTTCTGGCGTGCTCGGCAGGTGCTTGCGGTTTCATTGGCATGTGGTTCCGGCATGTCTGAGAGGTGGTTCCGCCATGCCCGGCAGGTGATTCCGGAGTGTTCGCCAAGTGGTTCTGGCGTAGCCGGCAGGTGATTTTGCATGTCCGCCAATGGTTCCGGCGAGTCGAGCCGGTGGTTCCAGCATGTCCTGCAGGTGATTCCGGCATGTCCTGTAGGTGGTTCTGAGAAGTGGATCAGGTGGTTCCGGCAGGCACGGCAGGTGATTCCAGAGTGTCCGGCATGTGATTCTGTCACCTCTTAGAGTTTGTTCTGGCATGCCCGGCAGGTGATACCACAGTGTCCGGCATTTGGTTCTGGCACCTCTGACAGGTGGTTCCGGGATGCCTGGCATGTGATTCCGGAGTGTCTGCCGAGTGGTTCTGGCGTGTCCAGCAGGTGTTTCCGGTCTTTCCGGCAGGTGGTTCTGGCGTGTCCAGCACGAGGTTCTGGCACGTCTGAGAGTTGGTTCCGGCATGCCCGACAGGTGATTCTGGAGTGTCCGCCACGTGGTTCTGTTGTACCCGGCAGGTGATTTTGGCATGTCCGACAGGTGTTTCTTGCGAGTCGAGCAGGTGGCTCAGGCATGCTCAGCTGGTGCTTCCGGCGTCTCTGGCACGTGGTTCTGGTGTGTCTGAGAGCTGGTTCTGGCATGTCCGGCAGATTATTCAGGAGTGTCCACCAAGTGGTTCTGGTATACCTGGCAGGTGATTTTGGCGTGTCAGGAAGGTGGTTCCGGCTAGTTGAGCAGGTGGATCAGGCGTGCTCGCCAGGGGGTTCATGCGGGTCTGGCAGGTGGTTTCGGTCTGTTCGGGGAGTGGTTCCGGCATCTCAGGCACATGGTTCTGGCACGTCTGAGAGGTGGTTCCGGCCGGCCGGAGAGGTGTTTCCGTAGTGTCCGCCAAGTGGTTCTGGCGTAGGTGAAAGGCGACGTTGGCGTGACCGGTAGGTGGTTCCAGCCAGCCCGGAGGTGATTCCAGAGTGTCTGCGGTGTGGTTCTGGCGTAGCTGGCAGGTGATTTTGGCGTGTCCAGCAGGTGGTTCCGGCGAGATCGGCAGGTGGTACCAGCGTGTCCGGAACATGGTTCTGGCACGGCTGAGAGATGGTTCCGTCATGCCCGGCAGGTGAATCCGGAATGTCCGGCATGTGGTTCTGGCACCTCTGAGATGTGGTTCCCCCATGCCCGGCAGGTGATTCCGGAGTGTTCGGCATGTGGTTCTGGCACCTCTGAGAGGTGGTTCCAGCATGCCCGGCAGGTGGTTCCGGAGTGTCTGCCTAGTGGTTCTGGCGTAGTCGGCAGGTGATTCTGGCGTGTCCAGCAGGTGGTTCTGGGGAGTGGATCAGGTGGTTCCGGCATTCTCGGCAGGTGGTACCGGCGTGTCGGGAACATGGTTCTGGCAAGTCTGAGATGCGGTTCCGGCATGCCCGACAGGTGATTCCGGAGTGTTCGCCAAGTGGTTCTGGCGTAGCCGGCAGAGCATTTTGCATGTCCGGCGGTGGTTCCGCGAGTCGAGCCGGTGGTTCCGGTCTTTCCGGCAGGTGGTTCTGGCGTGTCCGGCACGAGGTACTGGCACGTCTGAGAGTTGGTTCCGGCATGCCCGACAGGTGATTCCGGAGTGTCCGCCACGTGGTTCTGGCGTACCCGGCAGGTGATTTTGGCATGTCTGGCAGGTGTTTCTTGCAAGTCGAGCATGTGGCTCAGGCATGATCAGCAGGTGCTTCCGGCCTGTCCGGCACGTGGTTCTGGTGTGTCTGAGAGCTGGTTCTGGCATGTCCGGCAGATTATTCAGGAGTGTCCACCAAGTGTTTCTGGTGTAGCCGGCAGGTGATTTTGGCGTGTCCAGCAGGTGGTTTTGGCGAGTCGAGTTGGTGGTTCCGGCGTGCTCGGCAGGTGCTTCCGGTGTCATTGGCATGTGGTTCTGGCATGTCTGAGAGGTGGTTCCGCCATGCCCGGCAGGTGATTCCGGAGTGTTCGCCAAGTGGTTCTGGCGTAGCCGGCAGGTGATTTTGCATGTCCGGCAATGGTTCCGGCGAGTCTAGCCGGTCCTTCTGGCATGTCCGGCAGGTGGTTCCGGCATGCCCGGCAGGTGATTCCGGAGTGTCCGGCATGTGGTTCTGGCACCTCTGAGAGGTGGTTCCGACATGCCCGGCAGGTGGTTCCGGAGTGTCTGCCGAGTGGTTCTGGCGTAGTCGGCAGGTGATTCTGGGGTGTCCAGGAGGTGGTTCTGGGGAGTGGATCAGGTGGTTAAGGCATACTCGGCAGGTGGTACCGGCGTGTCCGGAACATGGTTCTGGCAAGTCTGAGAGGTGGTTCCGGCATGCCCGACAGGTGATTCCGGAGTGTTCGCCAAGTGGTTCTGGCGTAGCCGGCAGGTCATTTTGCATGTCCAGCAGTGGTTCCGGCGAGTCGAGCCGGTGGTTCCGGCGTAGCCGGCAGTTGATTTTGCCGTGTCCACTAGGTGGTTCTGGGGAGTGGATCAGCTGGTTCCGGCTTACTCGGCAGGTGGTACCGGCGTGTCCAGAACATGGTTCTGGCAAGTCTGAGAGGTGGTTCCGGCACGCCCGACAGGTGATTCCGGAGCGTCCGCCAAGTGTTTCTGGCGTACCCGGCAGGTGATTTGGCATGTCCGACAGGTGTTTCCTGTAAGTCGAGCAGGTGGCTCAGGCATGCTCAGCTGGTGCTTCCGGCGTCTCTGGCACGTGGTTCTGGTGTGTCTGAGAGCTGGTTCTGGCATGTCCGGCAGATGATTCCGGAGTGTCCACCAAGTGGTTCTGGTATACCTGGCAGGTGATTTTGGCGTGTCAGGTAGTTGGTGCCAGCTAGTTGAGCAGGTGGATTAGGCGTGCTCGCCAGGGGATTCTGGCGGGTCTGGCAGGTGGTTTCGGACTGTTCGGGGAGTGGTTCCGGCATCTCAGGCACATGGTTCTGGCACTTCTGAGAGGTGGTTCCGGCCGGCCCGACAGGTGTTTCCGGAGTGTCCGCCAAGTGGTTCTGCGTAGGTGAAAGGTGATGTTGGCGTGACCGGCAGGTGATTCCAGCCAGCCCGGCAGGTGATTCCGGAGTGTCTGCCGAGTGGTTCTGGCGTAGCCGGCAGGTGATATTGGTGTGTCCAGCGGGTGGTTTTGGCGAGTCGAGCAGGTGCTTCTGTCGTGCTCGGCAGGTGCTTCCGGTGTCATTGGCATGTGGTTCCGGCATGTCTGAGAGGTGATTCCGCCATGCCCGGCAGGTGATTCCGGAGTGTCCGGCATGTGGTTCTGGCACCTCTGAGAGGTGGTTCCGGCATGCCCGGCAGGTGGTTCCGGAGTGTCTGCCGAGTGGTTCTGGCGTAGTCGGCAGGTGATTCTGGCGTGTCCAGCAGGTGGTTGTGGGGAGTGGATCAGGTGGTTCCGGCATACTCGGCAGGTGGTACCGGCGTGTCCAGAACATGGTTCTGGGAAGTCTGAGAGGTGGTTCCGGCATGCCCAACAGGTGATTCCGGAGTGTTCGCCAAGTGGTTCTGGCGTAGCCGGCAGGTCATTTTGCATGTCCGGCGGTGGTTCCGGCGAGTCGAGCCGGTGGTTCCGGCGTGTCCAGCACGTGTTTCCGGGCTGTCCGGCAGGTGGTTCTGGCGTGTCCGGCACGAGGTTCTGGCACGTCTGAGAGTTGGTTCCGGCATGCCCCAATGGTGATTCCGGAGTGTCTGGCATGTGGTTCTGGCACCTCTGAGAGGTGGTTCCAGCATGCACGGCAGGTGATACCGGAGTCTCCGGCATTTGGTTCGGGCACCTCTGAGAGGTGGTTCCGGAATGCCTGGCCTGTGATTCCGGAGTGTCTGCCGAGTGGTTCTGGCGTAGCCGGCAGTTGATTTTGGCGTGTCCACTAGGTGGTTCTGGGGAGTGGATCAGCTGGTTCCGGCATACTCGGCAGGTGGTACCGGCGTGTCCAGAACATGGTTCTGGCATGTCTGAGAGGAGGTTCCGGCACGCCCGACAGGTGATTCCGGAGCGTCCGCCAAGTGTTTCTGGCGTTCCCGGCAGGTGATTTTGGCATGTCCGACAGGTGTATCTTGCGAGTCGAGCAGGTGGTTCTGGCGTGCTCGGCAGGTGCTTCCGGTGTCATTGGCATGTGGTTCCGGCATGTCTGAGAGGTGGTTCCGGCATGCCAGGCAGGTGGTTCCGGAGAGTCTGCCGAGTGGTTCTGGAGCCAGCCCGGCAGGTGATTCCGAAGATTTCACCAAATGGTTGTGGCGTAGCCGACAGGTTATTTTGGCGTGTCAGGAAGTTGGTTCCGGCTAGTTGAGCAGGTGGATCATGCGTGCTCGCCAGGGGGTTCAGGCGGGTCTGGCAGGTGGTTTCGGTCTGTTCGGGGAGTGGTTCCGGCATCTTAGGCACATGGTTCTGGCACGTCTGAGAGGTGGTTCCGGCCAGCCGGAGAGGTGTTTCCGGAGTGTCCGCCAAGTGGTTCTGGCATAGGTGAAAGGTGATGTTGGCGTAACCGGCAGGTGGTTCCAGCCAGCCCGGCAGGTGATTCCGGAGTGTCTGCCGAGTGGTTGTGGCGTAGCCGGCAGGTTATTTTGGTGTGTCCAGCGGGTGGTTTTGGCGAGTCGAGCAGGTGGTTCTGTCGTGCTCGGCAGGTGCTTCCGGTGTCATTGGCATGTGGTTCTGGCATGTCTGAGAGGTGGTTCCGCCATGCCCAGCAGGTGATTCCGGAGTGTTCGCCAAGTGGTTCTGGCGTAGCTGGCAGGTGATTTTGGCATGTCCAGGAGCTGGTTCCGGCGAGCTCGGCAGGTGGTACCAGCGTGTCCGGAACTTGGTTCTGGCACGTCTGAGAGATGGTTCCGGCATGCCCGGCAGGTGATTCCGGAGTGTCCGGCATGTGGTTTTGGCACCTCTGAGAGGTGGTTCCGGCATGCCCGGCAGGTGATTCCGGAGTGTCCGGCATGTGGTTCTGGCACCTCTGAGAGGTGGTTCCGGGAAGCCCGGCAGTTGGTTACGGAGTGTGTGCCGAGTGGTTCTGGAGTAGCCGGCAGGTGATTCTGGCGTATCCAGCAGGTGGTTCTGGGGAGTGGATCAGGTGGTTCCGGCATACTCGGCAGGTGGTACCGGCGTGTCCGGAACATGGTTCTGGCAACTCTGAGAGGTGGTACCGGCATGCCCAACAGGTGATTCCGGAGTGTTCGCCAAGTGGTTCTGGCGTAGCCGGCAGGTCATTTTGCATGTCCGGCGGTGGTTCCGGCGAGTCGAGGCGGTGGTTGCGGCGTATCCAGCAGGTGTTTGCGGTCTGTCCGGCAGGTGATTCTGGCGTGACCGGCACGAGGTTCTGGCACGTCGGAGAGCTGGTTCCGGCATGCCCGACAGGTGATTCCAGAGTGTCTGCCACGTGGTTCTGGCGTACCCGGCAGGTGATTTTGGTGTGTCTGGCAGGTGTTTCTGGCAAGTCGAGCATTTGGCTCAGGCATGCTCAGCAGGTGCTTCCGGCGTGTCTGGCACGTGGTTCTGGTGTGTCTGAGAGATGGTTCTGGCATGTCCGGCAGATGATTCCGGAGTGTCCACCAAGTGGTTGTGGCATACCCGGGAGGTGATTTTAGCGTGTCATGTAGCTGGATCCGGCGAGTCGAGTAGGTGGTTCCGGCGTGCTCGGCATGTGGTTCAGGCGGGTCTGGCAGGTGGTTTCGGTCTGTTCGGGGTGTGGTTCCGGCATCTCAGGCACATGGTTCTGGCACGTCTGATAGGTGGTTCCGGCCGGCCCGACAGGTGTTTCCATGGTGTCCGACAAGTGGTTCTGGCATAGCTGGCAGGTGATGTTGGCGTGACCCGCAGGTGGTTCCAGCCAGCCAAGCAGGTGATTCCAAAGAGTTCACCAAACGTTTGTGGCGTAGCCGGCAGGTGATTTTGGCGTGTCCAGCAGGTGGTTTTGGCGAGTCGAGCAGGTGGATCTGGCGGGCTCGGCAGGTGCTTCCGGTGTCATTGGCATGTGGTTCTGGCATGTCTGAGAGGTTGTTCCGCCATGCCCGGCAGGTGATTCCGGAGTGTTCGCCAAGTGGTTCTGGCGTAGCCGGCAGGTGATTTTGCATGTCCGGCAATGGTTCCGGCGAGTCGAGCCGGTGGTTCTAGAATGTCCGGCAGGTGGTTCCGGCATGTCCGGCAGGTGGTTCCGGCATGTCCAGCACGTGGTTCCAGCATGCCCTGCAGGTGATTCCGGAGTGTCCGGCATTTGGTTCTGGCACCTCTGAGAGGTGGTTCCGGCATGCCCGGCAGGTGATACCGGAGTGTCCGGCATTTGGTTCTGGCACCTCTGAGAGGTGGTTCCGGAATGCCTGGCCTGTGATTCCGGAGTGTCTGCCGAGTGGTTCTGGCCTAGCCGGCAGTTGATTTTGGCGTGTCCACTAGGTGGTGCTGGGGAGTGGATCAGCTGGTTCCGGCATACTCGGCAGGTGGTACCGGCGTGTCCAGAACATGGTTCTGGCAAGTCTGAGAGGTGGTTCCGGCACGCCCGACAGGTGATTCCGGAGCGTCCGCCAAGTGTTTCTGGCGTACCCGGCGGGTGATTTACGCCTGTCCGACAGGTGTATCTTGCGAGTCGAGCAGGTGGCTCAGGCATGCTCAGCTGGTGCTTCCGGCGTCTCTGGCACGTGGTTCTGGTGTGTCTGAGAGCTGATTCTGGCATCTCCGGCAGATGATTCCGGAGTGTCCACCAAGCGGTTCTTGTATACCTGGCAGGTGATTTTGGCATGTCAGGAAGGTGGTTCCGGCTAGTTGAGCAGGTGGATCAGGCGTGCTCGCCAGGGGGTTCAGGCAGGTCTGGCAGGTGGTTTCGGTCTGTTCGGGGTGTGTTTCCGGCATCTCAGGAACATGGTTCTGGCACGTCTGAGAGGTGGTTCCGGCCGGCCCGACAGGTGTTTCCGGAGTGTCCGCCAAGTGGTTCTGGCGAAGCCGGCAGGTGATGTTTGTGTGACCGGCACGTGGTTCCAGAAAGCCCGGCAGGTGATTCCGAAGAGTTCACCAAATGGTTGTGGCCTAGCCGGCAGGTGATTTCGGCGTGTCCTGCAGGTGGTTTTGGCGAGTCAAGCAGGTCGTTCTGGCGTGCTCGGCAGGTGCTTGCGGTTTCATTGGCATGTGGTTCCGGCATGTCTGAGAGGTGGTTCCGCCATGCCCGGCAGGTGATTCCGGAGTGTTCGCCAAGTGGTTCTGGCTTAGCTGGCAGGTGATTTTGCATGTCCGGCAATGGTTCCGGCGAGTCGAGCCGGTGGTTCCGGCATGTCCTGCAGGTGATTCCGGCATGTCCTGTAGGTGGTTCTGAGAAGTGGATCAGGTGGTTCCGGCAGGCACGGCAGGTGATTCCGGAGTGTCCGGCATGTGATTCTGTCACCTCTGAGAGGTTGTTCTGGCATGCCCGGCAGGTGATACCACAGTGTCCGGCATTTGGTTCTGGCACCTCTGACAGGTGGTTCCGGGATGCCTGGCATGTGATTCCGGAGTGTCTGCCGAGTGGTTCTGGCGTGTCCAGCAGGTGTTTCCGGTCTTTCCGGCAGGTGGTTCTGGCGTGTCCAGCACGAGGTTCTGGCACGTCTGAGAGTTGGTTCCGGCATGCCCGACAGGTGATTCTGGAGTGTCCGCCACGTGGTTCTGTTGTACCCGGCAGGTGATTTTGGCATGTCCGACAGGTGTTTCTTGCGAGTCGAGCAGGTGGCTCAGGCATGCTCAGCTGGTGCTTCCGGCGTCTCTGGCACGTGGTTCTGGTGTGTCTGAGAGCTGGTTCTGGCATGTCCGGCAGATTATTCAGGAGTGTCCACCAAGTGGTTCTGGTATACCTGGCAGGTGATTTTGGCGTGTCAGGAAGGTGGTTCCGGCTAGTTGAGCAGGTGGATCAGGCGTGCTCGCCAGGGGGTTCATGCGGGTCTGGCAGGTGGTTTCGGTCTGTTCGGGGAGTGGTTCCGGCATCTCAGGCACATGGTTCTGGCACGTCTGAGAGGTGGTTCCGGCCGGCCGGAGAGGTGTTTCCGTAGTGTCCGCCAAGTGGTTCTGGCGTAGGTGAAAGGCGACGTTGGCGTGACCGGTAGGTGGTTCCAGCCAGCCCGGAGGTGATTCCAGAGTGTCTGCGGTGTGGTTCTGGCGTAGCTGGCAGGTGATTTTGGCGTGTCCAGCAGGTGGTTCCGGCGAGATCGGCAGGTGGTACCAGCGTGTCCGGAACATGGTTCTGGCACGGCTGAGAGATGGTTCCGTCATGCCCGGCAGGTGAATCCGGAATGTCCGGCATGTGGTTCTGGCACCTCTGAGATGTGGTTCCCCCATGCCCGGCAGGTGATTCCGGAGTGTTCGGCATGTGGTTCTGGCACCTCTGAGAGGTGGTTCCAGCATGCCCGGCAGGTGGTTCCGGAGTGTCTGCCTAGTGGTTCTGGCGTAGTCGGCAGGTGATTCTGGCGTGTCCAGCAGGTGGTTCTGGGGAGTGGATCAGGTGGTTCCGGCATTCTCGGCAGGTGGTACCGGCGTGTCGGGAACATGGTTCTGGCAAGTCTGAGATGCGGTTCCGGCATGCCCGACAGGTGATTCCGGAGTGTTCGCCAAGTGGTTCTGGCGTAGCCGGCAGAGCATTTTGCATGTCCGGCGGTGGTTCCGCGAGTCGAGCCGGTGGTTCCGGTCTTTCCGGCAGGTGGTTCTGGCGTGTCCGGCACGAGGTTCTGGCACGTCTGAGAGTTGGTTCCGGCATGCCCGACAGGTGATTCCGGAGTGTCCGCCACGTGGTTCTGGCGTACCCGGCAGGTGATTTTGGCGTGTCTGGCAGGTGTTTCTTGCAAGTCGAGCATGTGGCTCAGGCATGATCAGCAGGTGCTTCCGGCCTGTCCGGCACGTGGTTCTGGTGTGTCTGAGAGCTGGTTCTGGCATGTCCGGCAGATTATTCAGGAGTGTCCACCAAGTGTTTCTGGTGTAGCCGGCAGGTGATTTTGGCGTGTCCAGCAGGTGGTTTTGGCGAGTCGAGTTGGTGGTTCCGGCGTGCTCGGCAGGTGCTTCCGGTGTCATTGGCATGTGGTTCTGGCATGTCTGAGAGGTGGTTCCGCCATGCCCGGCAGGTGATTCCGGAGTGTTCGCCAAGTGGTTCTGGCGTAGCCGGCAGGTGATTTTGCATGTCCGGCAATGGTTCCGGCGAGTCTAGCCGGTCCTTCTGGCATGTCCGGCAGGTGGTTCCGGCATGCCCGGCAGGTGATTCCGGAGTGTCCGGCATGTGGTTCTGGCACCTCTGAGAGGTGGTTCCGACATGCCCGGCAGGTGGTTCCGGAGTGTCTGCCGAGTGGTTCTGGCGTAGTCGGCAGGTGATTCTGGGGTGTCCAGGAGGTGGTTCTGGGGAGTGGATCAGGTGGTTAAGGCATACTCGGCAGGTGGTACCGGCGTGTCCGGAACATGGTTCTGGCAAGTCTGAGAGGTGGTTCCGGCATGCCCGACAGGTGATTCCGGAGTGTTCGCCAAGTGGTTCTGGCGTAGCCGGCAGGTCATTTTGCATGTCCAGCAGTGGTTCCGGCGAGTCGAGCCGGTGGTTCCGGCGTAGCCGGCAGTTGATTTTGCCGTGTCCACTAGGTGGTTCTGGGGAGTGGATCAGCTGGTTCCGGCTTACTCGGCAGGTGGTACCGGCGTGTCCAGAACATGGTTCTGGCAAGTCTGAGAGGTGGTTCCGGCACGCCCGACAGGTGATTCCGGAGCGTCCGCCAAGTGTTTCTGGCGTACCCGGCAGGTGATTTGGCATGTCCGACAGGTGTTTCCTGTAAGTCGAGCAGGTGGCTCAGGCATGCTCAGCTGGTGCTTCCGGCGTCTCTGGCACGTGGTTCTGGTGTGTCTGAGAGCTGGTTCTGGCATGTCCGGCAGATGATTCCGGAGTGTCCACCAAGTGGTTCTGGTATACCTGGCAGGTGATTTTGGCGTGTCAGGTAGTTGGTGCCAGCTAGTTGAGCAGGTGGATCAGGTGTGCTCGCCAGGGGATTCTGGCGGGTCTGGCAGGTGGTTTCGGACTGTTCGGGGAGTGGTTCCGGCATCTCAGGCACATGGTTCTGGCACTTCTGAGAGGTGGTTCCGGCCGGCCCGACAGGTGTTTCCGGAGTGTCCGCCAAGTGGTTCTGCGTAGGTGAAAGGTGATGTTGGCGTGACCGGCAGGTGATTCCAGCCAGCCCGGCAGGTGATTCCGGAGTGTCTGCCGAGTGGTTCTGGCGTAGCCGGCAGGTGATATTGGTGTGTCCAGCGGGTGGTTTTGGCGAGTCGAGCAGGTGCTTCTGTCGTGCTCGGCAGGTGCTTCCGGTGTCATTGGCATGTGGTTCCGGCATGTCTGAGAGGTGATTCCGCCATGCCCGGCAGGTGATTCCGGAGTGTCCGGCATGTGGTTCTGGCACCTCTGAGAGGTGGTTCCGGCATGCCCGGCAGGTGGTTCCGGAGTGTCTGCCGAGTGGTTCTGGCGTAGTCGGCAGGTGATTCTGGCGTGTCCAGCAGGTGGTTGTGGGGAGTGGATCAGGTGGTTCCGGCATACTCGGCAGGTGGTACCGGCGTGTCCAGAACATGGTTCTGGGAAGTCTGAGAGGTGGTTCCGGCATGCCCAACAGGTGATTCCGGAGTGTTCGCCAAGTGGTTCTGGCGTAGCCGGCAGGTCATTTTGCATGTCCGGCGGTGGTTCCGGCGAGTCGAGCCGGTGGTTCCGGCGTGCCCAGCAGGTGTTTCCGGGCTGTCCGGCAGGTGGTTCTGGCGTGTCCGGCACGAGGTTCTGGCACGTCTGAGAGTTGGTTCCGGCATGCCCCAATGGTGATTCCGGAGTGTCTGGCATGTGGTTCTGGCACCTCTGAGAGGTGGTTCCAGCATGCACGGCAGGTGATACCGGAGTCTCCGGCATTTGGTTCGGGCACCTCTGAGAGGTGGTTCCGGAATGCCTGGCCTGTGATTCCGGAGTGTCTGCCGAGTGGTTCTGGCGTAGCCGGCAGTTGATTTTGGCGTGTCCACTAGGTGGTTCTGGGGAGTGGATCAGCTGGTTCCGGCATACTCGGCAGGTGGTACCGGCGTGTCCAGAACATGGTTCTGGCATGTCTGAGAGGAGGTTCCGGCACGCCCGACAGGTGATTCCGGAGCGTCCGCCAAGTGTTTCTGGCGTTCCCGGCAGGTGATTTTGGCATGTCCGACAGGTGTATCTTGCGAGTCGAGCAGGTGGTTCTGGCGTGCTCGGCAGGTGCTTCCGGTGTCATTGGCATGTGGTTCCGGCATGTCTGAGAGGTGGTTCCGGCATGCCAGGCAGGTGGTTCCGGAGAGTCTGCCGAGTGGTTCTGGAGCCAGCCCGGCAGGTGATTCCGAAGATTTCACCAAATGGTTGTGGCGTAGCCGACAGGTTATTTTGGCGTGTCAGGAAGTTGGTTCCGGCTAGTTGAGCAGGTGGATCATGCGTGCTCGCCAGGGGGTTCAGGCGGGTCTGGCAGGTGGTTTCGGTCTGTTCGGGGAGTGGTTCCGGCATCTTAGGCACATGGTTCTGGCACGTCTGAGAGGTGGTTCCGGCCAGCCGGAGAGGTGTTTCCGGAGTGTCCGCCAAGTGGTTCTGGCATAGGTGAAAGGTGATGTTGGCGTAACCGGCAGGTGGTTCCAGCCAGCCCGGCAGGTGATTCCGGAGTGTCTGCCGAGTGGTTGTGGCGTAGCCGGCAGGTTATTTTGGTGTGTCCAGCGGGTGGTTTTGGCGAGTCGAGCAGGTGGTTCTGTCGTGCTCGGCAGGTGCTTCCGGTGTCATTGGCATGTGGTTCTGGCATGTCTGAGAGGTGGTTCCGCCATGCCCAGCAGGTGATTCCGGAGTGTTCGCCAAGTGGTTCTGGCGTAGCTGGCAGGTGATTTTGGCATGTCCAGGAGCTGGTTCCGGCGAGCTCGGCAGGTGGTACCAGCGTGTCCGGAACTTGGTTCTGGCACGTCTGAGAGATGGTTCCGGCATGCCCGGCAGGTGATTCCGGAGTGTCCGGCATGTGGTTTTGGCACCTCTGAGAGGTGGTTCCGGCATGCCCGGCAGGTGATTCCGGAGTGTCCGGCATGTGGTTCTGGCACCTCTGAGAGGTGGTTCCGGGAAGCCCGGCAGTTGGTTACGGAGTGTGTGCCGAGTGGTTCTGGAGTAGCCGGCAGGTGATTCTGGCGTATCCAGCAGGTGGTTCTGGGGAGTGGATCAGGTGGTTCCGGCATACTCGGCAGGTGGTACCGGCGTGTCCGGAACATGGTTCTGGCAACTCTGAGAGGTGGTACCGGCATGCCCAACAGGTGATTCCGGAGTGTTCGCCAAGTGGTTCTGGCGTAGCCGGCAGGTCATTTTGCATGTCCGGCGGTGGTTCCGGCGAGTCGAGGCGGTGGTTGCGGCGTATCCAGCAGGTGTTTGCGGTCTGTCCGGGAGGTGATTCTGGCGTGACCGGCACGAGGTTCTGGCACGTCGGAGAGCTGGTTCCGGCATGCCCGACAGGTGATTAGAGAGTGTCTGCCACGTGGTTCTGGCGTACCCGGCAGGTGATTTTGGTGTGTCTGGCAGGTGTTTCTGGCAAGTCGAGCATTTGGCTCAGGCATGCTCAGCAGGTGCTTCCGGCGTGTCTGGCACGTGGTTCTGGTGTGTCTGAGAGATGGTTCTGGCATGTCCGGCAGATGATTCCGGAGTGTCCACCAAGTGGTTGTGGCATACCCGGGAGGTGATTTTAGCGTGTCATGTAGCTGGATCCGGCGAGTCGAGTAGGTGGTTCCGGCGTGCTCGGCATGTGGTTCAGGCGGGTCTGGCAGGTGGTTTCGGTCTGTTCGGGGTGTGGTTCCGGCATCTCAGGCACATGGTTCTGGCACGTCTGATAGGTGGTTCCGGCCGGCCCGACAGGTGTTTCCATGGTGTCCGACAAGTGGTTCTGGCATAGCTGGCAGGTGATGTTGGCGTGACCCGCAGGTGGTTCCAGCCAGCCAAGCAGGTGATTCCAAAGAGTTCACCAAACGTTTGTGGCGTAGCCGGCAGGTGATTTTGGCGTGTCCAGCAGGTGGTTTTGGCGAGTCGAGCAGGTGGATCTGGCGGGCTCGGCAGGTGCTTCCGGTGTCATTGGCATGTGGTTCTGGCATGTCTGAGAGGTTGTTCCGCCATGCCCGGCAGGTGATTCCGGAGTGTTCGCCAAGTGGTTCTGGCGTAGCCGGCAGGTGATTTTGCATGTCCGGCAATGGTTCCGGCGAGTCGAGCCGGTGGTTCTAGAATGTCCGGCAGGTGGTTCCGGCATGTCCGGCAGGTGGTTCCGGCATGTCCAGCACGTGGTTCCAGCATGCCCTGCAGGTGATTCCGGAGTGTCCGGCATTTGGTTCTGGCACCTCTGAGAGGTGGTTCCGGCATGCCCGGCAGGTGATACCGGAGTGTCCGGCATTTGGTTCTGGCACCTCTGAGAGGTGGTTCCGGAATGCCTGGCCTGTGATTCCGGAGTGTCTGCCGAGTGGTTCTGGCCTAGCCGGCAGTTGATTTTGGCGTGTCCACTAGGTGGTGCTGGGGAGTGGATCAGCTGGTTCCGGCATACTCGGCAGGTGGTACCGGCGTGTCCAGAACATGGTTCTGGCAAGTCTGAGAGGTGGTTCCGGCACGCCCGACAGGTGATTCCGGAGCGTCCGCCAAGTGTTTCTGGCGTACCCGGCGGGTGATTTACGCCTGTCCGACAGGTGTATCTTGCGAGTCGAGCAGGTGGCTCAGGCATGCTCAGCTGGTGCTTCCGGCGTCTCTGGCACGTGGTTCTGGTGTGTCTGAGAGCTGATTCTGGCATCTCCGGCAGATGATTCCGGAGTGTCCACCAAGCGGTTCTTGTATACCTGGCAGGTGATTTTGGCATGTCAGGAAGGTGGTTCCGGCTAGTTGAGCAGGTGGATCAGGCGTGCTCGCCAGGGGGTTCAGGCAGGTCTGGCAGGTGGTTTCGGTCTGTTCGGGGTGTGTTTCCGGCATCTCAGGAACATGGTTCTGGCACGTCTGAGAGGTGGTTCCGGCCGGCCCGACAGGTGTTTCCGGAGTGTCCGCCAAGTGGTTCTGGCGAAGCCGGCAGGTGATGTTTGTGTGACCGGCACGTGGTTCCAGAAAGCCCGGCAGGTGATTCCGAAGAGTTCACCAAATGGTTGTGGCCTAGCCGGCAGGTGATTTCAGCGTGTCCTGCAGGTGGTTTTGGCGAGTCAAGCAGGTCGTTCTGGCGTGCTTGGCAGGTGCTTGCGGTTTCATTGGCATGTGGTTCCGGCATGTCTGAGAGGTGGTTCCGCCATGCCCGGCAGGTGATTCCGGAGTGTTCGCCAAGTGGTTCTGGCTTAGCTGGCAGGTGATTTTGCATGTCCGGCAATGGTTCCGGCGAGTCGAGCCGGTGGTTCTGGCATGTCCTGCATTTGATTCCGGCATGTCCTGTAGGTGGTTCTGAGAAGTGGATCAGGTGGTTCCGGCAGGCACGGCAGGTGATTCCGGAGTGTCCGGCATGTGATTCTGTCACCTCTGAGAGGTTGTTCTGGCATGCCCGGCAGGTGATACCACAGTGTCCGGCATTTGGTTCTGGCACCTCTGACAGGTGGTTCCGGGATGCCTGGCATGTGATTCCGGAGTGTCTGCCGAGTGGTTCTGGCGTGTCCAGCAGGTGTTTCCGGTCTTTCCGGCAGGTGGTTCTGGCGTGTCCAGCACGAGGTTCTGGCACGTCTGAGAGTTGGTTCCGGCATGCCCGACAGGTGATTCTGGAGTGTCCGCCACGTGGTTCTGTTGTACCCGGCAGGTGATTTTGGCGTGTCTGGCAGGTGTTTCTTGCAAGTCGAGCATGTGGCTCAGGCATGATCAGCAGGTGCTTCCGGCGTGTCCGGCACGTGGTTCTGGTGTGTCTGAGAGCTGGTTCTGGCATGTCCGGCAGATTATTCCGGAGTGTCCACCAAGTGGTTGTGGCATACCCGGCAGGTGATTTTAGCGTGTCAGGTAGGTGGTTCCAGCGAGTCGAGTTGGTGGTTCCGGCGTGATCGGCAGGTGGTTCAGGCGGGTCTGGCAGGTGGTTTCGGTCTGTTCGGTGTGTGTTTCCGGCATCTCAGGCACATGGTTCTGGCACGTCTGATAGGTGGTTCCGGCCGGCCCGACAGGTGTTTCCATGGTGTCCGCCAAGTGGTTCTGGCATAGCAGGCAGGTGACGTTGGCGTGACCGGCAGGTGGTTCCAGCCAGCCCGGCAGGTGATTCCGAAGTTTTCACCAAATGGTTGTGGCGTAGCCGGAATCTGATTTTTGCATGTCCAGCAGGTGGTTTTGGCGAGTCGAGCAGGTGGTTCTGGCGTGCCTGGCAGGTGCTTCCGGTGTCATTGGCATGTGGTTCTGGCATGTCTGAGAGGTGGTTCCGCCATGCCCGGCACGTGATTCCGGAGTGTTCGCCAAGTGGTTCTGGCGTAGCCGGCAGGTGATTTTGCATGTCCGGCAATGGTTCCGGCGAGTCGAGCCGGTGGTTCCGGCATGTCCGGCAGGTGGTTCCGGCATGACCGGCAGGTGATACCGGAGTGTTCGCCCAGTGGTTCTGGCGTAGCCGGCAGGTGATTTTGCATGGCCGGCAATGGTTCCGGCGAGTCGAGCCGGTGGTTCCGGCATGTCCGGCAGGTGGTTCCGGCATGCCCGGCAGGTGATTCCGCAGTCTCCGTCATTTGGTCCTGGCACCTCTGAGAGGTGGTTCAGGCATGCCCGACAGGTGATTCCGGAGTGTTCGCCAAGTGGTTCTGGCGTAGCCGGCAGGTCATTTTGCATGTCCAGCGGTGGTTCCGGCAAGTCGAGCCGGTGGTTCCGGCGTAGCCGGCAGTTGCTCTTGGCGTGTCCACTAGGTGGTTCTGGGGAGTGGATCAGCTGGTTCCGGCATACTCGGCAGGTGGTCCCGGCGTGTCCAGAACATGGTTCTGGCAAGTCTGAGAGGTGGTTCCGGCACGCCCAACATGTGATTCCGGAGCGTCCGCCAAGTGTTTCTGGCGTACCAGGCAGGTGATTTGGCATGTCCGACAGGTGTTTCTTGTAAGTCGAGCAGGTGGCTCAGGCATGCTCAGCTGGTGCTTCCGGCGTCTCCGGCACGTGGTTCTGGTGTGTCTGAGAGCTGGTTCTGGCATGTCCGGCAGATGATTCCGGAGTGTCCACCAAGTGGTTCTGGTATACCTGGCAGGTGATTTTGGCGTGTCAGGAAGTTGGTTCCAGCTAGTTGAGCAGGTGGATCAGGCGTGCTCACCAGGGGTTTCAGGCAGGTCTGGCAGGTGGTTTCGGTCTGTTCGGGGAGTGGTTCCGGCATCTCAGGCACATGGTTCGGGCACGTCTGAGAGGTGGTTCCGGCCGGCCCGACAGGTGTTTCCGGAGTGTCCGCCAAGTGGTTCTGGCATAGGTGAAAGGTGATGTTGGCGTGACCGGCAGGTGGTTCCAGCCAGCCCGGCAGGTGATTCCGGAGTGTCTGCCGAGTGGTTGTGGCGTAGCCGGCAGGTGATTTTGGTGTGTCCAGCGGGTGGTTTTGGCGAGTCGAGCAGGTGGTTCTGTCGTGCTCGGCAGGTGCTTCCGGTGTCATTGGCATGTGGTTCTGGCATGTCTGAGAGGTGGTTCCGCTATGCCCGGCAGGTGATTCCGGAGTGTTCGCCAAGTGGTTCTGGCGTAGCTGGCAGGTGATTTTGGCATGTCCAGGAGCTGGTTCCGGCGAGCTCGGCAGGTGGTACCAGCGTGTCCGGAACTTGGTTCTGGCACGTCTGAGAGATGGTTCCGGCATGCCCGGCAGGTGATTCCGGAGTGTCCGGCATGTGGTTATGGCACCTCTGAGAGGTGGTTCCGGCATGCCCGGCAGGTGATTCCGGAGTGTCCGGCATGTGGTTCTGGCAAGTCTGAGAGGCGGTTCCGGCATGCCCGACAGGTGATTCCGGAGTGTTCGCCAAGTGGCTCTGGCGTAGCCGGCAGGTCATTTTGCGTGTCCGGCGGTGGTTCCGGCGAGTCGAGCTGGTGGTTCCGGCGTGTCCGGCAGGTGGTTCTGGCACCTCTGAGACGTGGTTCCGTAATGCCCGGCATGTGATTCCGGACTGTCTGCCGAGGGGTTCTGGCGTAGCCGGCAGGTGATTCTGGCGTGTACAGCAGGTGGTTCTGGGGAGTGGATCAGCTGGTTCCGGCATACTCGGCAGGTGGTACCGGCGTGTCCAGAACATGGTTCTGGCAAGTCTGAGATGTGGTTCCGGCACGCCTGACAGGTGATTCCGGAGCGTCCGCCAAGTGTTTCTCACGTACCCGGCAGGTGATTTTGGCATGTCCGACAGGTGTTTCTTGCGAGTCGAGCAGGTGGCTCAGGCATGCTCAGCTGGTGCTTCCGGCGTCTCTGGCACGTGGTTCTGGTGTGTCTGAGAGCTGATTCTGGCATGTCCGGCAGATGATTCCGGAGTGTCCACCAAGTGGTTCTGGTATACCTGGCAGGTGATTTTGGCGTGTCAGGAAGTTGGTTCCGGCTAGTTGAGCAGGTGGATCAGGCGTGGTCACCAGGGGGTTCAGGCGGGTCTGGCAGGTGGTTTCGGTCTGTTCGGGGAGTGGTTCCGGCATCTCAGGAACATGGTTCTGGCACGTCTGAGAGGTGGTTCCGGCCGGCCCGACAGGTGTTTCCGGAGTGTCCGCCAAGTGGTTCTGGCGTAGCTGAAAGGTGATGTTGGCGTGACCGGCAGGTGGTTCCAGCCAGCCTGGCAGGTGATTCCGGAGTGTCCGGCATGTGGTTCTGGCACCTCTGAGAGGTGGTTCCGGCATGCCTGGCATGTGATACCGGAGTGTCCGTGATTTGGTTCTGGCACCTCTGAGAGGTGGTTCCGGAATGCCTGGCATGTGATTCCGGAGTGTCTGCCGAGTGGTTCTGGTGTAGCCGGCAGGTGATTTTGGCGTGTCCAGCAGGTGGTTTTGGCGAGTCGAGCAGGTGGTTCTGGCGTGCTCGGCAGGTGCTTCCGGTGTCATTGGCATGTGGTTCCGGCATGTCTGAGAGGTGGTTCCGGCATGCCCGGCAGGTGGTTCCGGAGTGTCTGTCGAGTGGTTCTGGAGCCAGCCCGGCAGGTGATTCTGAAGAGTTCACCAAATCGTTGTGGCGTAGCCGGCAGGTGATTTTGGCGTGTCTGGAATGTGGTTCCGGCTAGTTGAGCAGGTGGATCATGCGTGCTCGCCAGGGGGTTCAGGCGGGTCTGGCAGGTGGTTTCGGTCTGTTCGGGGAGTGGTTCCGGCATCTCAGGCACATGGTTCTGGCACGTCTGAGAAGTGGTTGCGGCCGGCCCGACAGGTGTTTCCAGAGTGTCCGACAAGTGGTTCTGGCGTAGCTGAAAGGTGATGTTGGCGTGACCGGCAGGTGGTTCCAGCCAGCCCGGCAGGTGATTCCTGAGTATCTGCCGCGTGGTTCAGGCGTAGCTGGCAGGTGATTTTGGCGTGTCCAGCAGGTGGTTCCGGCGAGCTCGGCAGGTGGTACTGGCGCGTCCGGTACATGGTTCTGGCACGTCTGAGAGATGGTTCCGGCATGCCCGGCAGGTGATTCCGGAGTGTCCGGCATGTGGTTCTGGCACCTCTGAGAGGTGGTTCCGGCATGCCCGGCAGGTGGTTCCGGAGTGTCTGCTGAGTGGTTCTGGCATAGTCGGCAGGTGATTCTGGCGTGTCCAGCAGGTGGTTGTGGGGAGTGGATCATGTGGTTCCGGCATACTCGGCAGGTGGTACCGGCGTGTCCAGAACATGGTTCTGGGAAGTCTGAGAGGTGGTTCCGGCATGCCCAACAGGTGATTCCGGAGTGTTCGCCAAGTGGTTCTGGCGTAGCCGGCAGGTCATTTTGCATGTCCGGCGGTGGTTCCGGCTAGTCGAGCCGGTTGTTCCGGCGTGTCCAGCAGGTGTTTCCGGGCTGTCCGGCAGGTGGTTCTGGCGTGTCCGGCACGAGGTTCTGGCACGTCTGAGAGTTGGTTCCGGCATGCCCAATGGTGATTCCGGAGTGTCCGGCATGTGGTCTGGCACCTCTGAGAGGTGGTTCCGGCATGCCCGGCAGGTGATTCCGGAGTGTTCGCCAACTGGTTCTGGCATAGCCGGCAGGTCATATTGCATGTCCGGCGGTGGTTCCGGCGAGTCGAGCCGGTGGTTCCGGCCTAGCCGGCAGTTGATTTTGGCGTGTCCACTAGGTGGTTCTGGGGAGTGGATCAGCTGGTTCAGGCATACTCGGCAGGTGGTCCCGGCGTGTCCAGAACATGGTTCTGGCAAGTCTGAGAGGTGGTTCCGGCACGCCCAACAGGTGATTCCGGAGCGTCCGCCAAGTGTTTCTGGCGTACCCGGCAGGTGATTTGGCATGTCCGACAGGTGTTTCTTGTAAGTCGAGCAGGTGGCTCAGGCATGCTCAGCTGGTGCTTCCGGCGTCGCTGGCACGTGGTTCTGGTGTGTCTGAGAGCTGGTTCTGGCATGTCCGGCAGATGATTCCGGAGTGTCCACCAAGTGGTTCTGGTATTCCTGGCAGGTGATTTTGGCGTGTCAGGAAGGCGGTTCCGGCTAGTTGAGCAGGTGGATCAGGCGTGGTCCCCAGGGGGTTCAGGCGGGTCTGGCAGGTGGTTTCGGTCTGTTCGGGGAGTGGTTCCGGCATCTCAGGAACATGGTTCTGGCACGTCTGAGAGGTGGTTCCGGCCGGCCCGATAGGTGTTTCCGGAGTGTCCGCCAAGTGGTTCTGGCGTAGGTGAAAGGCGACGTTGGCGTGACCGGTAGGTGGTTCCAGCCAGCCCGGCAGGTGATTCCGGAGTGTCTGCCGTGTGGTTCTGGCGTAGCTGGCAGGTGATTTTGGCGTGTCCAGCAGGTGGCTCCGGCGAGATCGGCAGGTGGTACCAGCGTGTCCGGAACATGGTTCTGGCACGGCTGAGAGATGGTTCCGTCATGCCCGGCAGGTGAATCCGGAGTGTCCGGCATGTGGTTCTGGCACCTCTGAGATGTGGTTCCCCCATGCCCGGCAGGTGATTCCGGAGTGTTCGGCATGTGGTTCTGGCACCTCTGAGAGGTGGTTCCGGCATGCCCGGCAGGTGGTTCCGGAGTGTCTGCCTAGTGGTTCTGGCGTAGTCGGCAGGTGATTCTGGCGTGTCCAGCAGGTGGTTCTCGGGAGTGGATCAGGTGGTTCCGGCATTCTCGGCAGGTGGTACCGGCGTGTCCGGAACATGGTTCTGGCAAGTCTGAGAGGCGGTTCTGGAATGCCCGACAGGTGATTCCGGAGTGTTCGCCAAGTGGTTCTGGCATAGACGGCAGGTCATTTTGCATGTCCGGCGGTGGTTCCGCGAGTCGAGCCGGTGGTTCCGGTGTGTCCGGCAGGTGGTTCTGGCGTGACCGGCACGAGGTTCTGGCACGTCTGAGAGTTGGTTCTGGCATGCCCGACAGGTTTTGGCGAGTCAAGCAGGTCGTTCTGGCGTGCTCGGCAGGTGCTTGCGGTTTCATTGGCATGTGGTTCCGGCATGTCTGACAGGTGGTTCCGCCATGCCCGGCAGGTGATTCCGGAGTGTTCGCCAAGTGGTTCTGGCGTAGCCGGCAGGTGATTTTGCATGTCCGGCAATGGTTCCGGCGAGTCGAGCCGGTGGTTCCGGCATGTCCGGCAGGTGATTCCGGCATGTCCAGCAGGTGGTTCTGAGAAGTGGATCAGGTGGTTCGGGCAGGCACGGCAGGTGATTCCGGAGTGTCCGGCATGTGATTCTGTCACCTCTGAGAGTTTGTTCTGGCATGCCCGGCAGGTGATACCACAGTGTCCGGCATTTGGTTCTGGCACCTCTGACAGGTGGTTCCGGGATGCCTGGCATGTGATTCTGGAGTGTCTGCCGAGTGGTTCTGGCGTGTCCAGCAGGTGTTTCCGGTCTTTCCGGCAGGTGGTTCTGGCGTGTCCGGCACGAGGTTCTGGCACGTCTGAGAGTTGGTTCCGGCATGCCCGACAGGTTATTCCGGAGTGTCCGCCACGTGGTTCTGGCGTACCCGGCAGGTGATTTTGGCGTGTCTGGCAGGTGTTTCTTGCAAGTCGAGCATGTGGCTCAGGCATGATCAGCAGGTGCTTCCGGCCTGTCCGGCACGTGGTTCTGGTGTGTCTGAGAGCTGGTTCTGGCATGTCCGGCAGATTATTCCGGAGTGTCCACCAAGTGGTTGTGGCATACCCGGCAGGTGATTTTAGCGTGTCAGGTAGGTGGTTCCGGCGAGTCGAGTTGGTGGTTCCGGCGTGCTCGGCAGGTGGTTCAGGCGGGTCTGGCAGGTGGTTTCGGTCTGTTTGGTGTGTGGTTCCGGCATCTCAGGCACATGGTTCTGGCACGTCTGATAGGTGGTTCCGGCCGGCCCGACAGGTGTTTCCATGGTGTCCGCCAAGTGGTTCTGGCATAGCAGGCAGGTGACGTTGGCGTGACCGGCAGGTGGTTCCAGCCAGCCCGGCAGGTGATTCCGAAGTTTTCACCAAATGATTGTGGCGTAGCCGGAATCTGATTTTTGCATGTCCAGCGGGTGGTTTTGGCGAGTCGAGCAGGTGGTTCTGGCGTGCTCGGCAGGTGCTTCCGGTGTCATTGGCATGTGGTTCTGGCATGTCTGAAGGTGGTTCCGCCATGCCAGGCAGGTGATTCCGGAGTGTTCGCCAAGTGGTTCTGGCGTAGCCGGCAGGTGATTTTGCATGGCCGGCAATGGTTCCGGCGAGTCGAGCCGGTGGTTCCGGCATGTCCGGCAGGTGGTTCCGGCATGCCCGGCAGGTGATTCCGCAGTCTCCGGCATTTGGTCCTGGCACCTCTGAGAGGTGGTTCAGGCATGCCCGACAGGTGATTCCCGAGTGTTCGCCAAGTGGTTCTGGCGTTGCCGTCAGGTCATTTTGCATGTCCAGCGGTGGTTCCGGCGAGTCGAGCCGGTGGTTCCGGCGTAGCCGGCAGTTGCTCTTGGCGTGTCCACTAGGTGGTTCTGGGGAGTGGAGCAGCTGGTTCCGGCATACTCGGCAGGTGGTACCGGCGTGTCCAGAACATGGTTCTGGCAAGTCTGAGAGGTGGTTCCGGCACGCCTGACAGGTGATTCCGGAGCGTCCGCCAAGTGTTTCTGGCGTACCCGGCAGGTGATTTTGGCATGTCCGACAGGTGTTTCTTGCGAGTCGAGCAGGTGGCTCAGGCATGCTCAGCTGGTGCTTCCGGCGTCTCTGGCACGTGGTTCTGGTGTGTCTGAGAGCTGGTTCTGGCATGTCCGGCAGATGATTCCGGAGTGTCCACCAAGTGGTTCTGGTATACCTGGCAGGTGATTTTGGCGTGTCAGGAAGGTGGTTCCGGCTAGTTGAGCAGGTGGATCAGGCGTGCTCGCCAGGGGGTTCATGCGGGTCTGGCAGGTGGTTTCGGTCTGTTCGGGGAGTGGTTCCGGCATCTCAGGCACATGGTTCTGGCACGTCTGAGAGGTGGTTCCGGCCGGCCGGAGAGGTGTTTCCGGAGTGTCCGCCAAGTGGTTCTGGCGTAGGTGAAAGGCGACGTTGGCGTGACCGGTAGGTGGTTCCAGCCAGCCCGGAGGTGATTCCAGAGTGTCTGCGGTGTGGTTCTGGCGTAGCTGGCAGGTGATTTTGGCGTGTCCAGCAGGTGGTTCCGGCGAGATCGGCAGGTGGTACCAGCGTGTCCGGAACATGGTTCTGGCACGGCTGAGAGATGGTTCCGTCATGCCCGGCAGGTGAATCCGGAGTGTCCGGCATGTGGTTCTGGCACCTCTGATATGTGGTTCCCCCATGCCCGGCAGGTGATTCCGGAGTGTTCGGCATGTGGTTCTGGCGCCTCTGAGAGGTGGTTCCAGCATGCCCGGCAGGTGGTTCCGGAGTGTCTGCCTAGTGGTTCTGGCGTAGTCGGCAGGTGATTCTGGCGTGTCCAGCAGGTGGTTCTGGGGAGTGGATCAGGTGGTTCCGGCATTCTCGGCAGGTGGTACCGGCGTGTCCGGAACATGGTTCTGGCAAGTCTGAGATGCGGTTCCGGCATGCCCGACAGGTGATTCCGGAGTGTTCGCCAAGTGGTTCTGGCGTAGCCGGCAGGTCATTTTGCATGTCCGGCGGTGGTTCCGCGAGTCGAGCCGGTGGTTCCGGTGTGTCCGGCAGGTGGTTCTGGCGTGACCGGCACGAGGTTCTGGCACGTCTGAGAGTTGGTTCCGGCGTGCCCGACAGGTGATTCCGGAGTGTCCGCCACGTGGTTCTGGCGTACCCGGCAGGTGATTTTGGCGTGTCTGGCAGGTGTTTCTTGCAAGTCGAGCATTTGGCTCAGGCATGCTCAGCAGGTGCTTCCGGCGTGTCTGGCAGGTGGTTCTGGTGTGTCTGAGAGCTGGTTCTGGCATGTCTGGCAGATGATTCCGGAGTGTCCACCAAGTGGTTGTGGCATACCCGGCAGGTGATTTTAGCGTGTCAGGTAGGTGGTTCCAGCGAGTCGAGTAGGTGGTTCCGGCGTGCTCGGCAGGTGGTTCACGCGGGTCTGGCAGGTGGTTTCGGTCTGTTCGGGGAGTGGTTCCGGCATCTCAGGCACATGGTTCTGGCACGTCTGATAGGTGGTTCCGGCCGGCCCGACAGGTGTTTCCATGGTGTCCGCCAAGTGGTTCTGGCATAGCTGGCAGGTGATGTTGGCGTGACCGGCAGGTGGTTCCAGCCAGCCCGGCAGGTGATTCCGAAGTGTTCACCAAATGCTTGTGGAGTAGCCAGAAGTTGATTTTGGCATGTCCAGCAGGTGGTTTTGGCGAGTCGAGCAGGTGGTTCTGGCGTGCTCGGCAGGTGCTTCCGGTGTCATCGGCATGTGGTTCCGGCATGTCTGAGAGGTGGTTCCGCCATGCCCGGCAGATGATTCCGGAGTGTTCGCCAAGTGGTTCTGGCGTAGCCGGCAGGTCATTTTGCATGTCCGGCGGTGGTTCCGGCGAGTCGAGCCGGTGGTTCTGGCGTGTCCGGCAGGTGGTTCTGGCGTGACCGGCACGAGGTTCTGGCACGTCTGAGAGTTGGTTCCGGCATGCCCGACAGGTGATTCCGGAGTGTCCGCCACGTGGTTCTGGCGTACCCGGCAGGTGATTTTGGCGTGTCTGGCAGGTGTTTCTTGCAAGTCGAGCATGTGGCTCAGGCATGCTCAGCAGGTGCTTCCAGCGTGTCTGGCACATGGTTCTGGTGTGTCTGAGAGCTGATTCTGGCATGTCCGGCAGATGATTCCGGAGTGTCCACCAAGTGGTTGTGGCATACCCGGCAGGTGATTTTAGCGTGTCAGGTAGGTGGTTCCAGCGAGTCGAGTAGGTGGTTCCGGCGTGCTCGGCAGGTGGTTCACGCGGGTCTGGCAGGTGGTTTCGGTCTGTTCGGGGTGTGGTTCCGGAGTCTCAGGCACATGGTTCTGGCACGTCTGATAGGTGGTTCCGGCCGGCCCGACAGGTGTTTCCATGGTGTCCGCCAAGTGGTTCTGGCATAGCTGGCAGGTGATGTTTGTGTGACCGGCACGTGGTTCCAGAAAGCCCGGCAGGTGATTCCGAAGAGTTCACCAAATGGTTGTGGCCTAGCCGGCAGGTGATTTCGGCGTGTCCTGCAGGTGGTTTTGGCGAGTCAAGCAGGTCGTTCTGGCGTGCTCGGCAGGTGCTTGCGGTTTCATTGGCATGTGTTTCCGGCATGTCTGAGAGGTGGTTCCGCCATGCCCGGCAGGTGATTCCGGAGTGTTCGCCAAGTGGTTCTGGCGTAGCCGGCAGGTGATTTTGCATGTCCGGCAATGGTTCCGGCGAGTCGAGCCGGGGTTCTGGCATGTCCGGCAGGTGATTCCGGCATGTCCAGCAGGTTGTTCTGAGAAGTGGATCAGGTGGTTCCGGCAGGCACGGCAGGTGATTCCGGAGTGTCCGGCATGTGATTCTGTCACCTCTGAGAGTTTGTTCTGGCATGCCCGGCAGGTGATACCACAGTGTCCGGCATTTGGTTCTGGCACCTCTGACAGGTGGTTCCGGGATGCCTGGCATGTGATTCCGGAGTGTCTGCCGAGTGGTTCTGGCGTGTCCAGCAGGTGTTTCCGGTCTTTCTGGCAGGTGGTTCTGGCGTGTCCGGCACGAGGTTCTGGCACGTCTGAGAGTTGGTTCCGGCATGCCCGACAGGTGATTCCGGAGTGTCTGCCACGTGGTTCTGGCGTACACGGCAGGTGATTTTGGCGTGTCTGGCAGGTGTTTCTTGCAAGTCGAGCATGTGGCTCAGGCATGATCAGCAGGTGCTTCCGGCCTGTCCGGCACGTGGTTCTGGTGTGTCTGAGAGCTGGTTCTGGCATGTCCGGCAGATTATTCCGGAGTGTCCACCAAGTGGTTGTGGCATACCCGGCAGGTGATTTTAGCGTGTCAGGTAGGTGGTTCCGGCGAGTCGAGTTGGTGGTTCCGGCGTGCTCGGCATGTGGTTCAGGCGGGTCTGGCAGGTGGTTTCGGTCTGTTCGGGGTGTGGTTCCGGCATCTCAGGCACATGGTTCTGGCACGTCTGATAGGTGGTTCCGGCCAGCCCGACAGGTGTTTCCATTGTGTCCGCCAAGTGGTTCTGGCATAGCAGGCAGGTGACGTTGGCGTGACCGGCAGGTGGTTCCAGCCAGCCCGGCAGGTGATTCCGAAGTTTTCACCAAATGGTTGTGGCGTAGCCGGAATCTGATTTTTGCATGTCCAGCAGGTGGTTTTGGCGAGTCGAGCAGGTGGTTCTGGCGTGCTCGGCAGGTGCTTCCGGTGTCATTGGCATGTGGTTCCGGCATGTCTGAGAGGTGGTTCCGCCATGCCCGGCAGGTGATTCCGGAGTGTTCGCCAAGTGGTTCTGGCGTAGCCGGCAGGTGATTTTGCATGTCCGGCAATGGTTCCGGCGAGTCGAGCCGGTGGTTCCGGCATGTCCGGCAGGTGGTTCCGGCATGCCCGGCAGGTGATTCCGCAGTCTCCGTCATTTGGTCCTGGCACCTCTGAGAGGTGGTTCAGGCATGCCCGACAGGTGATTCCGGAGTGTTCGCCAAGTGGCTCTGGCGTAGCCGGCAGGTCATTTTGCGTGTCCGGCGGTGGTTCCGGCGAGTCGAGCCGGTGGTTCCGGCGTAGCCGGCAGTTGCTCTTGGCGTGTCCACTAGGTGGTTCTGGGGAGTGGATCAGCTGGTTCCGGCATACTCGGCAGGTGGTACCGGCGTGTCCAGAACATGGTTCTGGCAAGTCTGAGAGGTGGTTCCGGCACGCCCGACAGTGATTCCGGAGCGTCCGCCAAGTGTTTCTGGCGTACCCGGCAGGTGATTTTGGCATGTCCGACAGGTGTTTCTTGCGAGTCGAGCAGGTGGCTCAGGCATGCTCAGCTGGTGCTTCCGGCGTCTCTGGCACGTGGTTCTGGTGTGTCTGAGAGCTGGTTCTGGCATGTCCGGCAGATGATTCCGGAGTGTCCACCAAGTGGTTCTGGTATACCTGGCAGGTGATTTTGGCGTGTCAGGAAGGTGGTTCCGGCTAGTTGAGCAGGTGGATCAGGCGTGCTCGCCAGGGGGTTCATGCGGGTCTGGCAGGTGGTTTCGGTCTGTTCGGGGAGTGGTTCCGGCATCTCAGGCACATGGTTCTGGCACGTCTGAGAGGTGGTTCCGGCCGGCCGGAGAGGTGTTTCCAGAGTGTCCGCCAAGTGGTTCTGGCGTAGGTGAAAGGCGACGTTGGCGTGACCGGTAGGTGGTTCCAGCCAGCCCGGAGGTGATTCCAGAGTGTCTGCGGTGTGGTTCTGGCGTAGCTGGCAGGTGATTTTGGCGTGTCCAGCAGGTGGTTCCGGCGAGATCGGCAGGTGGTACCAGCGTGTCCGGAACATGGTTCTGGCACGGCTGAGAGATGGTTCCGTCATGCCCGGCAGGTGAATCCGGAGTGTCCGGCATGTGGTTCTGCCACCTCTGAGATGTGGTTCCCCCATGCCCGGCAGGTGATTCCGGAGTGTTCGGCATGTGGTTCTGGCACCTCTGAGATGTTGTTCCCCCATGCCCTGCAGGTGATTCCGGAGTGTTCGGCATGTGGTTCTGGCACCTCTGAGAGGTGGTTCCAGCATGCCCGTCAGGTGGTTCCGGAGTGTCTGCCTAGTGGTTCTGGCGTAGTCGGCAGGTGATTCTGGCGTGTGCAGCAGGTGGTTCTGGGGAGTGGATCAGGTGGTTCCGGCATTCTCGGCAGGTGGTACCGGCGTGTCCGGAACATGGTTCTGGCAAGTCTGAGATGCGGTTCCGGCATGCCCGACAGGTGATTTCGGAGTGTTCGCCAAGTGGTTCTGGCGTAGCCGGCAGGTCATTTTGCATGTCCGGCGGTGGTTCCGCGAGTCGAGCCGGTGGTTCCGGTGTGTCCGGCAGGTGGTTCTGGCGTGACCGGCACGAGGTTCTGGCACGTCTGAGAGTTGGTTCCGGCATGCCCGACAGGTGATTCCGGAGTGTCCGCCACGTGGTTCTGGCATACCCGGCAGGTGATTTTGGCGTGTCTGGCAGGTGTTTCTTGCAAGTCGAGCATTTGGCTCAGGCATGCTCAGCAGGTGCTTCCGGCGTGTCTGGCAGGTGGTTCTGGTGTGTCTGAGAGCTGGTTCTGGCATGTCTGGCAGATGATTCCGGAGTGTCCACCAAGTGGTTGTGGCATACCCGGCAGGTGATTTTAGCGTGTCAGGTAGGTGGTTCCAGCGAGTCGAGTAGGTGGTTCCGGCGTGCTCGGCAGGTGGTTCAGGCGGGTCTGGCAGGTGGTTTCGGTCTGTTCGGGGAGTGGTTCCGGCATCTCAGGCACATGGTTCTGGCACGTCTGATAGGTGGTTCCGGCCGGCCCGACAGGTGTTTCCATGGTGTCCGCCAAGTGGTTCTGGCATAGCTGGCAGGTGATGTTGGCGTGACCGGCAGGTGGTTCCAGAAAGCCCGGCAGGTGATTCCGAAGTGTTCACCAAATGCTTGTGGAGTAGCCAGAAGTTGATTTTGGCATGTCCAGCAGGTGGTTTTGGCGAGTCGAGCAGGTGGTTCTGGCGTGCTCGGCAGGTGCTTCCGGTGTCATCGGCATGTGGTTCCGGAATGTCTGAGAGGTGGTTCCGCCATGCCCGGCAGGTGATTCCGGAGTGTTCCCCAAGTGGTTCTGGCATAGCCGGCAGGTGATTTTGCATGTCCGGCAATGGTTCCGGCGAGTCGAGCCGCTGGTTCCGGCATGTCCGGCAGGTGGTTCCGGCATGCCCGGCAGGTGATTCCGGAGTGTCCGGCATGTGGTTCTGGCACCTCTGAGAGGTGGTTCCGGCATGCCCGGCAGGTGGTTCCGGCGTGTCTGCTGAGTGGTTCTGGCGTAGTCGGCAGGTGATTGTGGCGTGTCCAGCAGGTGGTTCTGAGGAGTGGATCAGGTGGTTCCGGCATACTCTGCAGGTGGTACCGGCGTGTCCGGAACATGGTTATGGCAAGTCTGAGAGGTGGTTCCGGCATGCCCAACAGGTGATTCCGGAGTGTTCGCCAAGTGGTTCTGGCGTAGCCGGCAGGTCATTTTGCATGTCCGGCGGTGGTTCCGGCGAGTCGAGCCGGTGGTTCTGGCGTGTCCGGCAGGTGGTTCTGGCGTGACCGGCACGAGGTTCTGGCACGTCTGAGAGTTGGTTCCGGCATGCCCGACAGGTGATTCCGGAGTGTCCGCCACGTGGTTCTGGCGTACCCGGCAGGTGATTTTGGCGTGTCTGGCAGGTGTTTCTTGCAAGTCGAGCATGTGGCTCAGGCATGCTCAGCAGGTGCTTCCAGCGTGTCTGGCACATGGTTCTGGTGTGTCTGAGAGCTGGTTCTGGCATGTCCGGCAGATTATTCCGGAGTGTCCACCAAGTGGTTGTGGCATACCCGGCAGGTGATTTTAGCGTGTCAGGTAGGTGGTTCCAGCGAGTCGAGTAGGTGGTTCCGGCGTGCTCGGCAGGTGGTTCAGGCGGGTCTGGCAGGTGGTTTTGGTCTGTTCGGGGTGTGGTTCCGGCGTCTCAGGCACATGGTTCTGGCACGTCTGATAGGTGGTTCCGGCCGGCCCGACAGGTGTTTCCATGGTGTCCGCCAAGTGGTTCTGGCATAGCTGGCAGGTGATGTTTGTGTGACCGGCACGTGGTTCCAGAAAGCCCGGCAGGTGATTCCGAAGAGTTCACCAAATGGTTGTGGCCTAGCCGGCAGGTGATTTCGGCGTGTCCTGCAGGTGGTTTTGGCGAGTCGAGCAGGTGGTTCTGGCGTGCTCGGCAGGTGCTTCCGGTGTCATTGGCATGTGGTTCCGGCATGTCTGAGAGGTGGTTCCGCCATGCCCGGCAGGTGATTCCGGAGTGTTCGCCAAGTGGTTCTGGCGTAGCCGGCAGGTGATTTTGCATGGCCGGCAATGGTTCCGGCGAGTCGAGCCGGTGGTTCCGGCATGTCCGGCAGGTGGTTCCGGCATGTCCGGCAGGTGATTCCGGCATGTCCATCAGGTGGTTCTGAGAAGTGGATCAGGTGGTTCCGGCAGGCACGGCAGGTGATTCCGGAGTGTCCGTCATGTGATTCTGTCACCTCTGAGAGTTTGTTCTGGCATGCCCGGCAGGTGATACCACAGTGTCCGGCATTTGGTTCTGGCACCTCTGACAGGTGGTTCCGGGATGCCTGGCATGTGATTCCGGAGTGTCTGCCGAGTGGTTCTGGCGTGTCCAGCAGGTGTTTCCGGTCTTTCCGGCAGGTGGTTCTGGCGTGTCCGGCACGAGGTTCTGGCACGTCTCAGAGTTGGTTCCGGCATGACCGACAGGTGATTCCGGAGTGTCCGCCACGTGGTTCTGGCGTACCCGGCAGGTGATTTTGGCGTGTCTGGCAGGTGTTTCTTGCAAGTCGAGCATGTGGCTCAGGCATGATCAGCAGGTGCTTCCGGCCTGTCCGGCACGTGGTTCTGGTGTGTCTGAGAGCTGGTTCTGGCATGTCCGGCAGATGATTCCGGAGTGTCCACCAAGTGGTTGTGGCATACCCGGCAGGTGATTTTAGCGTGTCAGGTAGGTGGTTCCGGCGAGTCGAGTTGGTGGTTCCGGCGTGCTCGGCAGGTGCTTCCGGCGTCATTGGCATGTGGTTCCGGCATGTCTGAGAGGTGGTTCCGGCATGCCCGGCAGGTGGTTCCGGAGTGTCTGTCGAGTGGTTCTGGAGCCAGCCCGGCAGGTGATTCCGAAGAGTTCACCAAATCGTTGTGGCGTAGCCGGCAGGTGATTTTGGCGTGTCTGGAATGTGCTTCTGGCTAGTTGAGCAGGTGGATCAGGCGTGCTCGCCAGGGGGTTCAGGCGGGTCTGGCAGGTGGTTTCGGTCTGTTCGGGGAGTGGTTCCGGCATCTCAGGCACATGGTTCTGGCACGTCTGAGAGGTGGTTGCGGCCGGCCCGACAGGTGTTTCCGGAGTGTCCGCCAAGTGGTTCTGGCGTAGCTGAAAGGTGATGTTGGCGGGACCGGCAGGTGGTTCCAGCCAGCCCGGCAGGTGATTCCGGAGTATCTGCCGCGTGGTTCAGGCGTAGCCGGCAGGTGATTTTGGCGTGTCCAGCAGGTGGTTCCGGCGAGCTCGGCAGGTGGTACCGGCGCGTCCGGTACATGGTTCTGGCACGTCTGAGAGATGGTTCCGGCATGCCCGGCAGGTGATTCCGGAGTGTCCGGCATGTGGTTCTGGCACCTCTGAGAGGTGGTTCCGGCATGCCCGGCAGGTGATTCCGGAGTGTTCGCCAACTGGTTCTGGCGTAGCCGGCAGGTCATATTGCATGTCTGGCGCTGGTTCCGGCGAGTCGAGCCGGTGGTTCCGGCGTAGCCGGCAGTTGATTTTGGCGTGTCCACTAGGTTGTTCTGGGGAGTGGATCAGCTGGTTCCGGCATACTCGGCAGGTGGTCCCGGCGTGTCCAGAACATGGTTCTGGCAAGTCTGAGAGGTGGTTCCGGCACGCCCAACAGGTGATTCCGGAGCGTCCGCCAAGTGTTTCTGGCGTACCCGGCAGGTGATTTGGCATGTCCGACAGGTGTTTCCTGTAAGTCGAGCAGGTGGCTCAGGCATGCTCAGCCGGTGCTTCCGGCGTCTCTGGCACGTGGTTCTGGTGTGTCTGAGAGCTGGTTCTGGCATGTCCGGCAGATGATTCCGGAGTGTCCACCAAGTGGTTCTGGTATACCTGGCAGGTGATTTTGGCGTGTCAGGTAGTTGGTGCCAGCTAGTTGAGCAGGTGGATCAGGCGTGCTCGCCAGGGGATTCTGGCGGGTCTGGCAGGTGGTTTCGGACTGTTCGGGGAGTGGTTCCGGCATCTCAGGCACATGGTTCTGGCACTTCTGAGAGGTGGTTCCGGCCGGCCCGACAGGTGTTTCCGGAGTGTCCGCCAAGTGGTTCTGGCGTAGGTGAAAGGTGATGTTGGCGTGACCGGCAGGTGATTCCAGCCAGCCCGGCAGGTGATTCCGGAGTGTCTGCCGAGTGGTTCTGGCGTAGCCGTCAGGTGATATTGGTGTGTCCAGCGGGTGGTTTTGGCGAGTCGAGCAGGTGCTTCTGTCGTGCTCGGCAGGTGCTTCCGGTGTCATTGGCATGTGGTTCCGGCATGTCTGAGAGGTGATTCCGCCATGCCCGGCAGGTGATTCCGGAGTGTCCGGCATGTGGTTCTGGCACCTCTGAGAGGTGGTTCCGGCATGCCCGGCAGGTGGTTCCGGAGTGTCTGCCGAGTGGTTCTGGCGTAGTCGGCAGGTGATTCTGGCGTGTCCAGCAGGTGGTTGTGGGGAGTGGATCAGGTGGTTCCGGCATACTCGGCAGGTGGTACCGGCGTGTCCAGAACATGGTTCTGGGAAGTCTGAGAGGTGGTTCCGGCATGCCCAACAGGTGATTCCGGAGTGTTCGCCAAGTGGTTGTGGCATAGCCGGCAGGTGATTTTGCATGTCCGGCAATGGTTCCGGCGAGTCGAGCCGCTGGTTCCGGCATGTCCGGCAGGTGGTTCCGGCATGCCCGGCAGGTGATTCCGGAGTGTCCGGCATGTGGTTCTGGCACCTCTGAGAGGTGGTTCCGGCATGCCCGGCAGGTGGTTCCGGCGTGTCTGCTGAGTGGTTCTGGCGTAGTCGGCAGGTGATTGTGGCGTGTCCAGCAGGTGGTTCTGAGGAGTGCATCAGGTGGTTCCGGCATACTCTGCAGGTGGTACCGGCGTGTCCGGAACATGGTTATGGCAAGTCTGAGAGGTGGTTCCGGCATGCCCAACAGGTGATTCCGGAGTGTTCGCCAAGTGGTTCTGGCGTAGCCGGCAGGTCATTTTGCATGTCCGGCGGTGGTTCTGGCGAGTCGAGCCGGTGGTTCTGGCGTGTCCGGCAGGTGGTTCTGGCGTGACCGGCACGAGGTTCTGGCACGTCTGAGAGTTGGTTCCGGCATGCCCGACAGGTGATTCCGGAGTGTCCGCCACGTGGTTCTGGCGTACCCGGCAGGTGATTTTGGCGTGTCTGGCAGGTGTTTCTTGCAAGTCGAGCATGTGGCTCAGGCATGCTCAGCAGGTGCTTCCAGCGTGTCTGGCACATGGTTCTGGTGTGTCTGAGAGCTGGTTCTGGCATGTCCGGCAGATGATTCCGGAGTGTCCACCAAGTGGTTGTGGCATACCCGGCAGGTGATTTTAGCGTGTCAGGTAGGTGGTTCCAGCAAGTCGAGTAGGTGGTTCCGGCGTGCTCGGCAGGTGGTTCAGGCGGGTCTGGCAGGTGGTTTTGGTCTGTTCGGGGTGTGGTTCCGGCGTCTCAGGCACATGGTTCTGGCACGTCTGATAGGTGGTTCCGGCCGGCCCGACAGGTGTTTCCATGGTGTCCGCCAAGTGGTTCTGGCATAGCTGGCAGGTGATGTTTGTGTGACCGGCACGTGGTTCCAGAAAGCCCGGCAGGTGATTCCGAAGAGTTCACCAAATGGTTGTGGCCTAGCCGGCAGGTGATTTCGGCGTGTCCTGCAGGTGGTTTTGGCGAGTCGAGCAGGTGGTTCTGGCGTGCTCGGCAGGTGATTCCGGTGTCATTGGCATGTGGTTCCGGCATGTCTGAGAGGTGGTTCCGCCATGCCCGGCAGGTGATTCCGGAGTGTTCGCCAAGTGGTTCTGGCGTAGCCGGCAGGTGATTTTGCATGGCCGGCAATGGTTCCGGCGAGTCGAGCCGGTGGTTCCGGCATGTCCGGCAGGTGGTTCCGGCATGCCCGGCAGGTGATTCCGCAGTCTCCGTCATTTGGTCCTGGCACCTCTGAGAGGTGGTTCAGGCATGCCCGACAGGTGATTCCGGAGTGTTCGCCAAGTGGTTCTGGCGTAGCCGGCAGGTCATTTTGCATGTCCGGCAATGGTTCCGGCGAGTCGAGCCGGGGTTCTGGCATCTCCGGCAGGTGATTCCGGCATGTCCAGCAGGTGGTTCTGAGAAGTGGATCAGGTGGTTCCGGAAGGCACGGCAGGTGATTCCGGAGTGTCCGGCATGTGATTCTGTCACCTCTGAGAGTTTGTTCTGGCATGCCCGGCAGGTGATACCACAGTGTCCGGCATTTGGTTCTGGCACCTCTGACAGGTGGTTCCGGGATGCCTGGCATGTGATTCCGGAGTGTCTGCCGAGTGGTTCTGGCGAGTCCAGCAGGTGTTTCCGGTCTTTCCGGCAGGTGGTTCGGGCATGTCCGGCACGAGGTTCTGGCACGTCTGAGAGTTGGTTCCGGCATGCCCGACAGGTGATTCCGGAGTGTCCGCCACGTGGTTCTGGCGTACCCGGCAGGTGATTTTGGCGTGTCTGGCAGGTGTTTCTTGCAAGTCGAGCATGTGGCTCAGGCATGATCAGCAGGTGCTTCCGGCCTGTCCGGCACGTGGTTCTGGTGTGTCTGAGAGCTGGTTCTGGCATGTCCGGCAGATTATTCCGGAGTGTCCACCAAGTGGTTGTGGCATACCCGGCAGGTGATTTTAGCGTGTCAGGTAGGTGGTTCCGGCGAGTCGAGTTGGTGGTTCCGGCGTGCTCGGCAGGTGGTTCAGGCGGGTCTGGCAGGTGGTTTCGGTCTGTTCGGTGTGTGGTTCCGGCATCTCAGGCACATGGTTCTGGCACGTCTGATAGGTGGTTCCGGCCGGCCCGACAGGTGTTTCCATGGTGTCCACCAAGTGGTTCTGGCATAGCAGGCAGGTGACGTTGGCGTGACCGGCAGGTGGTTCCAGCCAGCCCGGCAGGTGATTCCGAAGTTTTCACCAAATGGTTGTGGCGTAGCCGGAATCTGATTTTTGCATGTCCAGCAGGTGGTTTTGGCGAGTCGAGCAGGTGGTTCTGGCGTGCTCGGCAGGTGATTCCGGTGTCATTGGCATGTGGTTCCGGCATGTCTGAGAGGTGGTTCCGCCACGTCCGGCAGGTGATTCCGGAGTGTTCGCCAAGTGGTTCTGGCGTAGCCGGCAGGTGATTTTGCATGGCCGGCAATGGTTCCGGCGAGTCGAGCCGGTGGTTCCGGCATGTCCGGCAGGTGGTTCCGGCATGCCCGGCAGGTGATTCCGCAGTCTCCGTCATTTGGTCCTGGCACCTCTGAGAGGTGGTTCAGGCATGCCCGACAGGTGATTCCGGAGTGTTCGCCAAGTGGTTCTGGCGTAGCCGGCAGGTCATTTTGCATGTCCAGCGGTGGTTCCGGCGAGTCGAGCCGGTGGTTCCGGCGTAGCCGGCAGTTGCTCTTGGCGTGTCCACTAGGTGGTTCTGGGGAGTGGATCAGCTGGTTCCGGCATACTCGTCAGGTGGTACCGGCGTGTCCAGAACATGGTTCTGGCAAGTCTGAGAGGTGGTTCCGGCACGCCCGACAGTGATTCCGGAGCGTCCGCCAAGTGTTTCTGGCGTACCCGGCAGGTGATTTTGGCATGTCCGACAGCTGTTTCTTGCGAGTCGAGCAGGTGGCTCAGGCATGCTCAGCTGGTGCTTCCGGCGTCTCTGGCACGTGGTTCTGGTGTGTCTGAGAGCTGGTTCTGGCATGTCCGGCAGATGATTCCGGAGTGTCCACCAAGTGGTTCTGGTATACCTGGCAGGTGATTTTGGCGTGTCAGGAAGGTGGTGCCAGCTAGTTGAGCAGGTGGATCAGGCGTGCTCGCCAGGGGGTTCAGGCGGGTCTGGCAGGTGGTTTCGGTCTGTTCGGGGAGTGGTTCCGGCATCTCAGGCACATGGTTCTGGCACGTCTGAGAGGTGGTTCCGGCCGGCCGGAGAGGTGTTTCCGGAGTGTCCGCCAAGTGGTTCTGGCGTAGGTGAAAGGCGACGTTGGCGTGACCGGTAGGTGGTTCCAGCCAGCCCGGAGGTGATTCCAGAGTGTCTGCGGTGTGGTTCTGGCGTAGCTGGCAGGTGATTTTGGCGTGTCCAGCAGGTGGTTCCGGCGAGATCGGCAGGTGGTACCAGCGTGTCCGGAACATGGCTCTGGCACG